>NW_022103906.1:2349082-2386828 GCF_000313985.2 Echinops telfairi
GGCTCAGGGCTAATGTGTGGGGTGGGAGCCAGCCGTTGGCCCCAGGGGACTATCTCTCTCACTTACCACTCGGCTACGCGGACGCCGAACCGCCTTGTTGGAGAGAGCTCTCAGAGTAGGTGGGTACCCTGGTCCGCCATCTTCCCGGAAGTCCCCCCAGGCTTTTTTTTTTTTCCTGTTTTGTTCTTTTCTTTTTCTCTCTTCTTTTAAATTTTGTATGTCTGTGGCTTTTTTGTTTGCTAGCTTGTCGGTGTGGTTGCTGCCATCGCCATGTTCTTATGTGCCACTTTGTTTGGTGTTGCCAAAGCCATCCGCAATTTTATGCACATATTACTATATCTGTAGGTCCACCCAGATAAGATAGGCTGGACAAACAATATGAGAAGAAAATAAAGGGGCCAACGGTCCCAGAGGGACATGAGAGTGTTGAAGGTAGGAGAAGGGAGGAGGTGTTGGTCAACCCAGGGACAAGGGAACAATGAGTGGTTCAAAATCAGTGGCAGGAAGGAGATGGGAGGATTGATAGGGAGTGACCACGGGCAAGGTGACTGAAATGAATTACTGAAACCAGAATGAAGGCTGAACATGGTAGTGAGACAGGAGGAGGAAAGCATAAGGAAATAGAGAAAAGGAGTAGGAGGCAAAGGGCATACATAGAAGCCTAAATAAAGACATGCACCTATGTAAATATATTTATGATTATGGGGGAAATAGACCTATGTACATATGCTTATAGGTTTAGTAGTAGGGTAACAGGTGGACATTGGGCCTCCTCATGCGCATTCCCTTAATACAAGAGCACCTTGCTCAGCTAAACGGTCATTTCATGATACCCACCTTCCCGACATGATCGCTGAAGACAGATGTATGCTAAGCAAACGTGGTGAAGAAAGCTGATGGTTCCTGGCTATCAAAAGACATAGTGTCTGGGGTCTTAAAGGCTTGAAGACAAACACGCGACCATCTAGCTTGGAAGAAACAAAGCCCACAGTGAAGAAGCACACAAGCCTGTATGAACACGAGGTGTTGAAGGGATTAGGTAGCAGACACCCAAGAACAAAAACCATCATTGTGTGATCACCTTACCCACATAAATGCTGAAGATGAATGTATGCATAAGTAAGTGTGGTGAAGAAGGCTGATGGTGCCCGGCTATTGAGAGATATAGCACCTGGGGTCTTAAAGGCTTGAAAATAAACAGGTGGCCATCTAGCCTAGAAGCAACAAAGCCCACATGGAAGCAGCACACCAACATGTGTGATCATGAAGGGCCGAAGGGACCAGGTTTCAAGCACCAAAGGCGGTGGGGGGGAGAGGGGGGGGATAATATCGTGAATGAGGGGAGCGTGTGATAGGTTCCCAATGCCCATCTGTAGACAACTGGATATCCCTTGCAGAGGGGTAGTGGGGAGGAGATGAGTCACTCAGGGTTCAGGGTAGCAATAATGAAACTCACAACCGTCCTCTAGTTCTTAAACCTTCCTCCCCCCAACTATCATGATCCCAATTCTACCTTGCAAACCTGGTTAGACCAGAGGATGCACAGTGGTACAGATGGGAACTGGAAACACAGGGAATCCAGGGCAGATGAACCCCTCAGGATCAGTGGTGAGAGTTGCAATACCGGGAGGGAAGGTGGGGTAGAAAGGGGGAACCGATCACAAGGATCTACATATAACCTCCTCCTTGGGGGATGGGCAACAGAACAGTGGGTGGAGGGAAACGCCGGGCAGTGTAAGATAAGATAAAATAATGATTTTTCAATTATTAAGGGTTCATGAGGGAGAGGGGAACGGGGAGGGTAAAGAGGAAAATGAGGAGCTGATTCCAGAAACCCAAGCGGAAAGCGAATCTTGAGAATGATGAGGGCAACGAGTGCATAAGGGCACTTTACACACTTGATGTATGTGTGGATTATGATAAGAGTTGTATGAGCCGAAATAAAATGATTAAAAAAAAAAAGAAAATCCCCTTCCCAAATGGGGCTATAACCATCAGTATGAGGGTTAGGATTTACACCACACATTTACAATTCAATTCAATCCTTAATGCCTTACCATATTTAAACATGACTATAATGTCAAGGCAAAGCAGATGCGTATTACATTTACTACCCCTTTCTGGAGGCCCATCCCAGCTATAGTAAAATAATAAAAACCGCCGTTACTATGTTTAGGGGTTCTGCTTTCCCATCTTTTTTCATTTAATGCTGTACTCACCACTCTGAATTTGTGGTTTGATATATGATAACACTATCTTCGTTTCCCTTTGGAATTGTAATAAAAATCAATATGACAGTGAAAGAACTAAATTTGGATGGTGCTTTTACAGGTTAGAAATTGTTTTCACCTGAAGCATCCTATTTAATCCTCACAATCCTGGGAAACGGGTATCAGTACACCCATATTATAGGGAAAGCTGCTGAAATATGAAAAGATTCAAGAAAAAAAGTGTATGCCAATGCTTGAGCTCTTTGGATGAGAGAAAATATCAAAGTCAATCACTTCTTCAGTATTATTAAAAATTATTCCATTATTCTGCAAAGAAAGAGAAAGAATTCATTTCATTTTATATAGATGTAATGTAGATCACCAGCCTAATATGTGTGTTAATCCCCATGTATTTCAATTTACATGTAAGAGTTATGTGGAAGGGTCTAGGAGAGAATGATATTCTAAGTTACTTATCCAGTCCTTAAGTGAGGCATTCAGAGTCCTACTCACGAGGCTGAAGTAGTATCTTGAACTACAACCTGTTCTGGCCTGCTGTGGGTCTCCAAGGGATGACCTTACTAGAAACAAAAGCAGAAATCAGCTGCAGCATGTAGCAGTAGAGAGCTCTGTGGAAGGGTCGATCTGACAAAGGTCTTGTGGCACTGTCTGAAGCTGAGTTCCACATGCATCATGGGCAATGAAAACATCTGGGACTAAGGTATATGTGTATAACCATGTGTTCACATGCCAGGATGGCTCAGCAGGGGTGCCTGTGCAGACTTTAGGAATCTCAGTTTCTCTTTAAGCAGCATGGGCACTAGCCCGAGGACAGCAGACAATCCCTGACCTACTTTGCTTGTTTTATGGTGTGGTGGAAGCTTCCTAAAATACTGGATATCAGTAGTTGAACCTGGATCAGGCTGGAGAGACTGCTATTGCCTGGGGAAATAGAGAGTGCATCTTTCCTGATACCCTCACTCCATATCCAATGTTCCCTCACATAGTACCCCCGAAAAGCATGAAGTAATGATGGACGAGACCAGTACCAGACTCTTCCAGCTTTCAGCCTTTTTCTCAAACGTACATGATATATTACCTTCATATATCTCACCTAGATCACTTTTTCCTGGGGAACCTTTAAAAGTTTCACCTGGTGGAAAGTTGGACTTGAGATGATTTCTGCCAGTGTCCATCTTCTTTGATTCAGAAATAGTCTTTCTATTTGATTCAACAGCAGGGAAATATTACTTTGATCTGAGTTTCCCATAAAGCAAAATCGGAGGCATAGTTTTTGGTGGTACTGTTATTAGGAATGCGATCAGAGGAAGGAAGCCTAAAAGACAAGGCATGGGGTGAGGGAGAGCTAATGCATGGATGCAAACACAGCTAAGTGTCACTGCTTGCTCCATCATACAAAACACACACATATTGTATTTCCCGAGAGAATGAAGAAAGAATTTTAGTCACCAACTCTCATCTCCTAGCATTCAAAAATTGAGGGAGTATTTTAAGTTACCAAAACTTCTGAGCTGCTGTGAGATCTCATAGATGGTGTCACAGAAAGAGTCAAGAAGCATGAATGTGGGCCCCAAACCCAAACCTACTGCGATCAAACCAACTCTGATTCACCGAGACCCTTACAGAGCAGAGTAGGGCTGCACCTTGGGGATTCTGACACTACACATCTTTATGGAGCAAGATAGTCTCATCTTTCTCCTGAAGAGCACCCGGTGAGTTCTAGCTATTGACCTTGTGGTTAGCGACCCAATGTGAAACCTGCTATACCACCAGGGCAACTGGGGCCACAAAAGACAGACAAAAAATGGCCACAGTAGTCAGCTACCTCCCATGTAAGTACTTGTTACAACTTCAGACTGTGCCTGGCATTCTCTAGAACCCCATGTAGAGGTAAAACAACCCATCCTTATCAGGACCCTCCAATGAGGCCTGGGCCAAAGAAAGGTGCACTCAGGAACATCCCAAGTGGTTTCTCATACAGACACCAAGGAAAATGTTAAGCACCTCCAATACAACACACATTCCTTGTAGTGCATATCCACACCAAAATGTGAAGCTCTTTCTCTTTGCTGGGGCCCTTTATTATTTTCCATGAATTTCCAGGGTTCTGAATATGTCTGAAATGTTCAAAATTCTATGTGTGTTTGTCTTTTCCCACATGGCTGATCTATGAGGAAACCACGACAGATGAATGTCAGCAACTATAATGTACATATCTCTAACCTATAGCTATATTTGCCATAAAAAAGCATAGGGTTCTTAAGGGTTACTAAGCGAATATTGTATATGTGTATTAATTTGGGCAAGATTTATTTTCTGCCAAATATTATCGGTAGCACGTACATATGCTCTTTGGAATTATTCCTTGCTCTCCCTTCCCAGTATATTTAACAAATGGTGTGTACTTGTCTGGAAGCTGGGGCACCACAGATAATTATTTGTTCCTCCTCCCCCTTTTTTTGAGGCAAGAGCTGAAGTAGGCTCTGTGTTACCATGAAATATTAAGATCTTATCTTCCCAGTGCCTGTTTCTACTGTAATTTCTCTTCTGTCTGAAAATGAATTCTTTGCCAAGGGCCTGAGACAAGCTTAGAAGATTTCGTAGTGAACACCAGACAGAATACAGGCCGAGTTCTAATTGTAAAAGAGCAAATGTAAGTCTCTTGGGTAAAAATGCCTTGTCTCATCAGTTCTCTCGCTTTTCTTAGGCTGATACCGAGAGTCAGCTTCTATAGAGCTCTCCCTAGCAGGATATGAAGTCTGGAATGGAATTCTTTCTTCAAGACACTCCACTATAAACAGATATATGGACATCAAAAAAAAAAAAACAAAACAAAACAGCCAAATCATTTTATTGGGGGTTCTTACAGCTCTTTAACAATCCATACATCAATTGTATCAAGCACATTTGTACATAAGTTGCCATCATCATTGCCAAAACATTTTCTTTCTACTTGAGCCCTTGGTATCAGCTCCTCTTTTTGCCCCTCCCTCTCCTCATGAACCTTTGATAATTTATCAATTATTTTTATTTTCATATTTTACACCATCTGCTGTCTTCCTGCACCCATGTTTCTGTTGTTCATCCCCGGGAGTGGTAGGGGGAAGTGAGGAAGGATTGTACATTGATTATTGCTCTCAGTTACCCCTTTCTCCCTCTTTCCCCCCCACCTTCCCCCTATCCTTATGGTATTGCTACTCTCATTATTGGTCCTGAGGGGTTTATCTGTCCTGGATTCCCTCTTTCGAGCTCTTATCTGTACCAGTGTACATGCTCTGGTCTAGCCATATTTATAAGATAGAACTGGCATCATGATAGTGGGTGGGTGGGTGGGAGCATTAAAGAAATAGAGTTGTGTGTTTTGTTGGTGCTGTACTGCACCCTGTCTGGCTCATATGGAAATTTTCTTTAAGTCCCCTTACATTCCTGATAACTTGATATCTCTCCATTTTAAGTTTTATAACCACTTTTTTCATCACAGGGTCCCTGTATGAGAAATTTCCAATGAACCACAAGGAGGAAGTTTATCATCTATGACTTGCCAATATTTAGGATTTTTGCTGACTTGGTGGCCAGAAAGGTTTGAGAGAACATGTTACCTTGGAAGTTGGATATTTAGAGCTTTCAATGCGTGAGGCCTTTTATCGTAGTTTTGACCCTGAACGCCCAAATCAAGCTTAGTTTCCCCTTGCATATTTGAACTACCTAATTTGATTTTATTTCTATCTGTCAGTCTGTAATTTGGTGAGATATGATGATCTAACTCTTTTTTTGCTGGCTACTCTCATTTAAACATTTTCTGTCTCCAAAGCATAAGGTCTAATGGAGAAATGTTTATCACTTAATTAAAGCAGGAGCTATTATAGTTCTTCCTCCAAATGTTTGACATTAGCTATTTCAAAGTGATAACAATTATAAAAAATTATCACAACTCATTTACTTTTTAGCAGATGCTTAATTAAGACTTTCAACTATATGAGACTTAACCAGTAGCAGTCAATGTTCGCTTGAATTAGTTTTACAATATTACAAGCTGGAAGAACTTTGAGCAAAATCAATATAACATTTCAAAAGCTCTAATTAAAAAGAGAAAGAATTAGAATTTCTTTCCCTATTCCAAACAACCTTACATATTTAGGATAATCCTCCACAGATTGAAAATTATTTTATCAAGTATAACTGAAAGGACCTGAAAAATCTTGAGTTCCTATAAAGGCTAAAGCCAAGAATTTGCGTAAATTGACATTTAATAAAATTCAGAATAAAATTTGGTTTTAGATATTGCTTTTTATTCTGAAGTAAAAAATGCAATATTGGAGTAGAATAGTGTATAATCCTAATAAATATGTTTATTCATGATATAAGTTTTTTTCCATAAGTCCTATACCTGCCAACAGCTTAAGAATATAGTAGCCTCAGTTGCTTGAATAAACTGTACAATACCATATACCTGTGAGGCTTAAGTGTTGACAGAAGGCCCTAAAACTCAGCCAGGGAACAGAGCATGTCGACAATTCTATTCTTTTGCTAAGGGCTAAACCTTTTAGGAAATAAATCACAGTCCCTGGGCTTCTCTATATAGCATCTCCAGTCCCCCTTGGAAATTAGGTTTTCATATACTGAAGTTACCACTACTTGGAGCATCGGGTATTATTATTATCCCCTGCCCTCCACTGCCTTTATTTTAAAGGTAGAAACTGAGTTGTAGTAAGTTTTAAGTAATTTGTCTGTGTGTACGTTACAATTCATACCTAGGTCTTCTGAATGTTTTTGATGGTAGTTTATATGTATTGATATCAGACTCATTGCCATTGAGTCAATTCTAACTCCTAGAGGCTGCGAAACAGGGTAGAACTTCCCCTGTGGGTTTCTGAGATGGAAACTCTTTCTGAGGGTAGTAACCTCGTCTTTCTTCTGTGAAGCAGTTGGTGGTTTTAAACTGCTAACCTCGAGATTAGCAGCCCAATAAAATGATTTTTTAAAATTATTGTGAAAAACATGAATGCTCATATATGTTTATGTTTTGTTCTCCTTCCTTTAGGGTATATATCAAAAAGTGAGATTGCTGGATTGTAAGGGATTTGTGTTCACACTTGTTTAAGGAAGAACTGTGCCCTTTTCCATAGTGGCTGTGCAGTTTTGCAATTGCACCAGCAACGTATGAGCAACCCAATATCTCCACATCCTCTCCAGCATTAATAGTTTTCTTTTCTTTGTTGTTTGTTTTTTAATTTTGCTAAGAATGTTGATATGAGGTGGTATCTCACTGTTGTTTTAATTTCTTTATCTCTTATAGTTGATGAATGTGAGCATTTCTTCATATGATTATTGGACACCTGCGTGTTATCTTTAGTAAATTGCCTATTTATGTCTTACATGACCCCTCTCCTTTATATTGGTTGCGTTATTTGTGTTTCTCTTATTAAGATGTTGCAATTTCGGTAGATTTTTTAAATTAATCATCTGATATATCATTATCAAATATTTTGTTCTCAATCTGTGGACTCTTCAGACTCTTTTGATATAGTCTTTTGATGTACATAAATGTCACATTTTTAAGGAGGTCCCAGCATCTATTTTGTCTTCTGTGATATGGGCCTTTCTCTTTTTGTATTTGGCCTAGTACGAGGGCTCTTATTTTTGTCCCTGTGTTTTCATCGATGAATCCTTTGGTTCTAGGGTTTGTAACTGTGTCGATCCATCTTGAGTTTATTTTTTGCTCATGGTGTGAGATATGGGTCTTGTTGTCTTCTTTTGCAGGTGAAGATCCAATTTTTCCAGCACCATTTATTGAAGGGCTATGTCTTCCCTATGTAATGTGTTTTAACCCTTGATCAAACATCAAATGTCTGTAGGTACATGATTATATTTCTGAATTTTCTGTTCTAATCCATTGGTGTACATATCTGTTGAACTGACACCAACCCGTTTTGATGACCATAGTTGTAAATTTTAAAATTGGGAAGTGAAAGACCTCCTACTTTGTTTTTGAATTTTAAGTGATTTATTTATCCTGGATTTCTTTTTTTTTTTAAACATGAAGTTGGTGATTAGTTTTGCCATTTCTCTGAAAAATTGTGCTAGCCCTTGAACTGGAATGGCATGGTATTTTTAGAGTACTTTGGTAATATTGACATTTTCACTGTATTAAGTCTTCATTTACATCAGCATGAGACTTTCTTCCATTTACATAACTCTCCTTTTGATTTCTTGTAGAAGTGTTTTATAATTTATAATTTCTTTGAATATGTCTTGTTTCTCTGGTTAGATTTATTTCTAAGTATTTTATCTTTCGTATGGCTATTATAAATGGCATTATTCTTTTAATTTCCATTTTGAAATCCTCTTCTTTATAAATGGCATTATTCTTTTAATTATTCTTTTAATTTCCATTTTGAAATCCTCTTCTTTAATATACAGGTTGATCAAGTAGCTTGCTACATTGTAGGTTGATCATGTAGCTTGCTACATTGCCAAACTTTTCAATTAGTTCCAGGAATTTTTTTGTTGAGTCGGATTTTCTACATATAGGATTTTGTCATCTGTAAATCAAGAAAGTTTTCTTCCCACCCTTCCCACCTCAATTTGGATGCCTTTAATGTCTTTTTGATGTCTAATAGCTCTGGTGAAGACCTCCAGGACAATATTAAATAGGAGTGGTGATAAAGGGCAACTCTGTCTAGTTACCATTCCGAGATATTGAAAATATCTCCCCATTAAGTGAGCTGATAGTCATTTGTTTTTCACATATGACTTTTATTATGGTGAGGAATTACCTTTCTGTCCAAATTTCATTAATTTTTAATATCATCAACGGATGTTCAAATGTTCAAAATTAATTTTATCAAATGCATTTTCTGAATTTATTGATATAGTCATATGGTTCTTTTTCTTTTTTGTTGTTTTGTTGTGTTTGTGAATTAGGTTGATTGTTTTTCTAATATTGAACCACCTTTGTATGCTTTTATGAATCCCACTAGATTATAACATAGTTTTAAAGTACTTTGTTTAATTCTGTTGCCTAGAATTTTGTTGGTGTCTCTATTGTTCTTTACTTGTAAGTTATAGATACTGGTCTATAATTCTCAGTTCTGATGATGCATTTGCCTAGTTTAGGTGTCTAGATTATACTTGTTTCATACAATGAGTTTCACAGTGTATTATTCTTTACTACATTTTAAAATAGTTTATGTGGGGCTGGTGTTAATGTTTCTCTAAATGACTGGTAGAATTTCCTAGTAAAATCATCTGATCCCAGATATTTAAAAAAAATCTTTTTATTGGGAGCTCTTACAAATATTATAACAATCCATACTTCAAGTAGATCAAGCAAATTGTACAATTGCTGCCACCATCATTTTCAAGACATTTTATTTCTTCATGAACTTTTTGATATCAGCTCCCCTTTATCCCCTTCCTCCCCCATCTTACCCTCCCTGGAACCCTTATGATTATATTACATATTATTATTATCATTATATATTTTTCTGTATCTTACACCATCCAATATATCTTTTCACCTACAGTTCTGTTGTTTGTTCCCCTCAAGTGAGATTATACAGTCATCATTGCCATCAGTTTCCCCTTCCCCCACCCTCTCTTCCCATACCCTCATGGAATCATAACCCCCATTACTATTTCTGAAGGGTTTATCTATCTTGGATTTCATGCATTGAATGACCTTAATTATACAAATGAACATGCACAGGTCTCAAAAAATTAATGAGGTGAAACTAAGACCATAATAGTAAGGGGAGGAAATATTCAAGAATTAGAGGCTATTTATGTGTATTATCAGTGCTGTACTGCACCCTAGATATATCATACCTTCCATGTGGTCCTTCTGTGAGGGACTGTTCAATTATCTTATAGGTGGGTTTTGGGTCACCACTTTGTCTATGCTCCTTCACGTCAATCTGATTGCTTGTATTTGAATTTCTGATACCTGTTTCTGTGGATAGCTCATGATGGCCCAGGCTGGTGTGCTTCTTTCATATGGGCTTTATTGCTTCCCTGCTAGATGACCACTTGTTTAACTTCAAGCCTTTAAGACCCCAGATGTTTTACTACTTAATAGCTTGGCACCATCAGCTTTCTTCACCACATTTGCTTATGCACCCATTTGTCTTCAGCGATTGTGTGATCCCAGACATTTTTGATATTGGGAATTTTTTTCATGACCAGATCTACTTCTTGTGCTATAGGTCTGTAAAATTCTTAACATCGATCTGTGTTAATATAGATAGGTAATGTGTTTCTAGAAATTTATCTATTTTTTCTAGGTTTTCGGTTGTGTTCGAAAAGTTACAAATTTTCATAATATTGTGTCATGATCTTTTTTATTTTGGTTGTGTCTGTTGTGATAGCTGTTGTTTCATTTTAAAAACATAATATTTGCTTTTACTCCTTTTATTTTGTTAAATTTTCCAATGGTTTATCAATTTTGTTAATCCTTGTGAAGAACCAATTTGTTGTATGTATTGGTGATTTTCCCCTCCTGACTCCTCATTTATTTTAGCTCTCGTCTTTATTATTTCTTTCCTCTACTGTCTGAGAGTTTGTTTTGCTGGCCTTATTTTAATTGTTGTAGGTGATATGGTAAGGTATTTATTTTAATTATTTCTTCCTCCCCCCTTTTTTATCACGTATTCATTTTATTGATAGTAAAGTGAAGTAAGAGAGAATTATTACCATAGCATTGCCCTTAACCTTACATTCTTTTTTTAAATGTAAAATGGTTTTCATTGTTTGAGCTACAGAAATATTGTTATAAAAAACAATAAATTTATGCTAAAACAGTACACAAAAAATTTTCCACGTAGATATTTCAGTCTCACTCATCCTGCTAACATAACCTAGGATGGCATGCACCCTGTGAATCCCATACTGAAGTCTCAACCTGTGTTTTCCCTCTCCATTTGTTCTTCCTGGTTTGGATTTCTTTTTTTTTTTTTTTAATACTTTTATTGGGAGCTCTTACATCTCTCATCAAAATCCATACATTTCTCAAGTGTGTCAACCACATTTGTACATATGCTGCCATCATCATTCCTCTAAATTTTCCTCTGAGTACTGCTTTTGCTGTCCCAGGGATTTTAGTTTGTCGATTTCCATTGTTTCAATTCTTCTCTTTTACTCTATCAAAATGTTATGCAGTTCTAAGAGCTTATTGTTTGTCTTTTGAATTTCAATTTGGAATTGTTGAATTATTCCTAGTAACTTCTTTATTTTACCAGGCTGTTCTGGTAGCACTTTCCTGAGTTCCTCTATCTCCTCATCATCCTTCTTCTTCTATATTTCTGTCAAATGTTTCCTCTATTCATTTAGAGTAGCTGAAGATCATTCTCCTAACCTCCCTCATAGGAATTTCTAAAACTTTCTTCTCTCCCAAGACTCCTGTATCCCCATCTGTGTATTCCATTCAATTGAGCCATTTTATCTTGTTTTTACATATGTACAGAGATTGGCTGCTGCCTCTGAGACATAGTGCTATTTTAATATTGGTCTCTGGCTAAAAGCAATTCTGAAGAGTCAAGAGTGGCTAGGTCATTTGGCACTAACCTATCTTGAGCAGGGGTCAATGACAGGGAAAAAAATACTGCTCCTGTCAAGATTCTGGTTTTGAGGTAGGCTCCTGAGTTTTCAGGGAGTTTAGGTCACTGATCAATACAATCAACTAGAATAGGGACAGAAGACAATATTCAAGACACTTAGAGCAGGGCCCAGAATCTTAAATTACTCTCCTCTGGATGTGAACCAACAGACATGCAGGTGATGCCTCTTGGTAGAAAGGTGAGGTTCAAATGCTCCTGTGCTAACTTCCCTTCACTTTGTTTCAGTTTCACCTAATTCTGCATTCCCCCCAGTGATGACTTGACCCCTGGGATTCTGGGAAAGAGTTACCACAGTAATCCGCAGAGCTCCATATGGGTGCTAAGAGTTTCCGGTGTGGATTTGCGTCTCTTCTATCTACCCAGAATGCAGTGAGTGGCTGTGATCCTTTCAGCCCTGTAGGAACATGTGAATTTTCCCACTAGAGTTTCATCATATTTGCCCCTCCTCAGTGCGGACTCAGTGTGTCCCCCCCCACCCCACAACCCCTGCCTGCAGTGAAGTATATTGGGAGAGAAATGCTAGTGTCCTCCATGGTGTTTTTAGGGGCAGGTGTGGAGATGAGGTGTCAGCACCTCAACTCCTCCTTTCTCCTCACCTCAGGCCCCCTTTTCCTCTCTCCTATCCTGGAGCCTGGAGGTCTTCATGGAGAGGTAGCTCTGCCAGTGTCCCACCAGGGCAGCACAGAATTAGCTGCTTTTGGTGGGCAGGGGGTGGGGGGATTCTTTATGATGAGTCCTCCCACTGAAATACCAGGGCATAATTGGTAGAAAATTTTTTTTTCCAAGGAGATACACAACTCAGGTTCTTGCGTTTTCTCCGAATTTTCAAAAGTTTTTTTAAAGAGTGTTTCACAGAACCTCAGGCTATGTGACTGCTTTTACCATTTTAATAAAATGTAGAATATAAAAATATGACAGAAAAGAGAGTTTGGTCAGGGTTTGAATTTAATGACACTCCTTTGGCAAATTGAACTTACAAGGGGCTAAATATTGGCATGTAGAATATTTAACAATGGACTTGAAATGATATTCATATTGATACCTATGGCAGACTAGATCAAAAAGAAGACTCATGGTAAACATTTACAAAACTTATTTTATCACATGATTTACATATTTTCTCAGTTATCAGAAAAAACATTGAATACTCTTAACAGACTCTAATTCATTAAAAAAAAGAATATTTTTTATTAGTAAAAAACTCAATCTACAATTCCTCCTGAAATAACAGTATGATTTATTTGAACAATAATTCTCAATGTAAAAAATATATATGTTAATCATTTATCAAACATTGAAGACCTTAGTAATATTCTTTAAAAATTAAATAGCATAAATATTATAGCTAAAAAAAGGTAGCATTTTCCTTAATGTGCACCAAATCCTTCTGCCTGGGTGTTGCAGTACATCTTTTGTCTGAAGAAATTCTATAAAAATCCACCAGTAGGTTTCATAAATTTTCAATATTTTATAAGGATTTAAAAACAATTCTGCTGGCATCTATTATAAATGATAACTGGAGTTTTGTAATTTACATCGCCCATAACCCAGGAATGTTTTTCTACGTTCTCTGTGACATTTCATGAGGGAGGAAGACATTTCTCCTTCCTCTCCTATCTGAGGGTAAATCTGTCATCTTTTACTGTGGCTTCATGGGCCGCAGGCCCTGCAGTGAATATTCAGACCACTCTCTCATGAAAGGTAATGCCTTTGGAAGGACAAACTAAGCTCCCAGTCATTTGCCTTTAAATTGATTTAGATGCACTAACCCAGTAAATGATTTTTCCACAGATCATAAAGAAATATAGGATAGAAATGAAGGAACACAAGCTTAAAAATGACTCTGCAATAGCTCATGAAACTTCAGCAAGTAGAAATGGAACCGCCTGGAAACTTCCTCTGGGGCTTCGAGTCAGGGTGGTGGAGATGTCCTCCACTCATAATTGCTTAGTATAGCATCTTTGTGAGGTCAGCACTGAACACATGCCACACCTGCACCATCAAAATATGTGGAACGAATGAATCTAAAAAGCAGTCCTCAGAAAGTGGCATTATTCATAATATTTTCATTATATAATGAGAAATCAACTTCCTGAGAGCTTAAGTAAAATTTCCATGGCCCGACTCAACTCTCATTGTCATCAAATCAATGCTGACTCATAGCAACTCTACAGGACAGGGTAGATTTACTCCTGTGAGTTTATGAGACTATAACTCTTTACAGGAGTAGAAAGTCTCATCTTTCTCCATGGAGAAGCTGGTGGTTTTGAACTACTGACCTTTCTATTAGCAGCCCAATGCATAACCAGTACACCACTAGGGTTCCTTTTCATGGTCCCACAAGTACTAGTAAATTGTAAAAAAAAAAAAGAACTTAAATTAAGGTCGCTCTGATTCTTCATGCAAACTTTACTGTGGTAAATATTATGCATCCAGGTTGAATAAGCTATTTTTTCTCCCTTTTGTCAATAATTATATACACTGTTCACAGGAGATGTCTTGGTTTGATTATACCAGATATACAAATGATATTGAACTGTTTACTTGCCCCTCACTCATCCCTTTTGGTAGTTACATAATTTCAAGCCAACTTGATATATAGAAGTGTAGGGGTGGAGCCCAGCCTGTCAATCAGGTCACAGCCTGATGGTCCCTTCTTGTGTATGTGGCCTTCTCATAAGGAGGGTTCTGGGAACCTATCCCCCCTCCCCAACCCCCTTGGCTTTGCTTTTAACATTCCTGTTGGTGAGTTATGCTGGGATCTGCCAGAGTCCTGTATTGCTTATACTGCAATTTGATCCATAGGACTTGGCACACTCTTGGGCTGTGACAGTTCTGCACTGGGTATCATTGCATGTTGCTGAGCAAATCTGAAGAGGGTCTTATGGACTAGTATCAGACTTATTGACTTGAGCTGGATGCTGGGATGCTTACCTGATATACAAAGCTTCTTGATATAAAGCTCCTTTATACATATGTATGAGTGTCACCGGATTTTTTTCTCTAGGCAACCCACCCTAACACTCCACCCCCACCCCAAATGGCACAAAACCAAATCCACCATTATCAAGTCAATTTCAATTCTGAATGACCCAAGAGGACAGAGTAGAACTGTCCCATGCAGTTTTCTGCACTGTAATAATAGGGTCACTATGAGTTCCAATGTGTTGGATACCAGTTGGTGTTTGTTGTTCTTAATCTGAGGAAACAGGCTGCCACCTCTCTCTCCTATGATGCAGTATGGGGGATACAAAACACTGACGGATCCTTCTTCACTGACTGACCACTTTACCAAGCATGATGCTTTTTTTCTAGGGATGTGTCGTTCCTGATGTCCCAAATAGATGAAGCAAAGTCTTGCCAACTTAGCTTCTAAGGAGCATTCTGATTGTACTTCTTCAAAGACAGATTTGTTTATTCTTCGGGCAGTCCAAGGTACTTTCAATACTTTCCACCAACACCAAAACTCAACGGCATCAACTCTTCCAGTTTTCATTGCCCAGTTTTTATATCCATACAAAGTGATTACAAATGCCATAAGGTTTTATTGCCTAAAATCTTTACAAAAGCAGCGCATCAGACCTGTGCACCTTCTGGGTGGGTTTGGTCCACCAACATTAAAGTAAATAACTGATCACAAGCTGCTTGAGCCACCCAGGCTCCTCATAACATGCACAACCATAGAATTGCTTTCTATTCCACATATTCACATAGAATGCTACCTCTGTGAAGGGCTGGTTTTTGTCTATTTTCTTCATTACTGTTTAGAATAGTGAAAGATATTCCAGAAATATGTCAAAGAGCTAAATATTTAATAAAAGCATTAACCCAAGAAAAAATATACAAGTCCTTTCATGGGATAAACCAAGTAAGAAGACCACAGATGCCCAAGATGAGTGAATCTGAGAACAGTCAAATGAACTCATAGTCAACAATCCGTTGATGGTTCCTGGGACTGGCAGTTGATCTAACAGAAGTTTCACAAACCAGATGCAAGATCCAGATCCAGCAGAGGTCACCTTGGTTCCCACACTGTCAATTTATACTAAGAGTAGGTCACACCTGGACTGAAACCTTTCTGCATCATATCCAGACTGTGGCCAGATTAAGGAAGTATATTCTCCCTTCTCATGGCCACCCTATAGAGTAGTGGAGAACTGCCCCTGTGGGTGAGTGAAAATTGTCTCAATGGCAGTGAGTTTGCTTTGGGATTATCCTCCCGACAAATGCGTAGCTATTTCACAGAAGATCCCATCGAGACATTGGCCACTCTATGTTAGAGCATATTCTGGTAGAGTCCCAACTCACCTAAATGGACACAAAACCTGACTGTCATAAACGTCCCTGGGCATTTCTTAGAATGGAGAGACTCAAAGATGAGGATGTTTATGGATGCTTGCTGAAACTCACCAGTGAACAAATGAATCCTAACAAATAAAAAATAATAAGATGACATCCATCAGAACATAAAAACAAAACAGAAAACTGGATATGTGACGTGGGAAGGAGGAGCTCAGGGAAGCAGACACCTTTATTTACTGTGATTGTTTGTGTTCTGATGATGAACCTAATGAAATCGAACACTCCCACTCCTTAAGCATCAATCTCAGAAACATGTTTGCATTGTTTCAAAAGGAGATATTTATGAGATACTCATTGTGATGTTTATTTATCTGAAGTGTCATCCGTGTTGTTGTTATCGTTGTGTGACAGCTCATAGCGACCCACCCGGGTAGAACAGAGGAGCACTGTATTTCCCCGCATGCACACGGCACTGGAGCAAAAAAAAATGACCTTTCTCCTGTGGAGCCTCTGGTGGATTCAAACATCTGACTTTTCAGTTAGCAACTGAGCACCTGCATTGCTTTACTGAGGCTCCTTAGTGTCAGCCTCTGGGAAATTATAATTGTTGGGGGAATGATTTGGCTGCTTCCTTCTCCTCCCTGCCATGTAAACTTGGAAGTAACAGTGATTGCAAGGCAGATCCGGGGTTTCCACTCAAGGGACCAAACGGAGATTAGTCTTTTAATGTACTCTGCTCCACTTTAACATTCCTCTCATCTACAAGGTCGAGATATTTTAGCAGAAGCAAACCATTGTCCCAACACCTGTAAGGACAGAATGTGAAACAGGGGCAGAAAGACATCTTCACTTCTCTTAAAAAGTGATTGGTTAGAAATTCGTTACTTGGTCATCCTGGCCACAACAGAAACGTGCTGGGTGGCCGAGTGCCCAGATAAAGAAGTGAAGAGGCAGGGAAATGGAAAGACAATTTGTTTGTATTGAGAGACAGGTTGTTTCTGCCATAGGAATGAATGAGTAAAATGTGGTATTTAAAACTATGAACTATTATACAAAGTTAGACTCCATGATATAGACTTACAAATAGCAAAACAGACAGCTTTTCTGCAGATTTTCACGTTTTGTTGTGAACTAGGTAAAGCAGATTATCGGTTGTTTTTTTTAAAGGATTTTTGCATTGATATTCATTAGGGATATTGGTCTGTAGTTCTCGATTCTTGTGGGATCCTTGCCCGGTTTTGGTATCAGAGTTATACTAGCTTCACAGAAGGAGTTCAAGGGTTTGCCGTCTTTTTATATGTTCTGGAAGAGTTTGTGTAGGATTGGTGTTAGTTCTTCCCTAAATGCTTGGTAAAATTTTCCAGTGAAGCCATCTGGCCCAGGGGATTTTTTTGTTGGTAATCCCTTAATAACCTTGTCTATTCCTTCTATTGCTATGGGTCTGTTGAGATTCTTGATGTCCATCAAGGATAGTCTAGGGAGGGATTGTTTTACCCAAGAATTTGTCCATGTCTTCCAAATTGTTGAATTCATTGGAGTAAAATCCTTCGTAGTACTTTGTAATTATTCTTTTGATTTCATTTGGGTCTGTTGTAATGTCCCCTTTTTCATCCCTTATTCTTGCTAGTGAAATTTGTTCCCTCCTTTCTTTGGTTAGGTTTTCCAGCTGTCTGTAAATTCTGTTTATCCTTTCAAAGAACCAACTTTTAGCAGCATTAATTTTTTCCATAGTTTTTTTTTATTTTCCTTCTCCGAATCTCAGCCCTGATGTTTATAATTTATTTTCTTTTGTTATTAGTATGATTGTCCACCTGACTCTGCTCTAGTTGTTGCTAATTTTGTGCCAGCATATCAATCATGAGTCTCTCTTCCTTTCTCAGGTGTGCATGTATTGCTATGAAACTTCCTCAGATAACTGCCTTTGCTCTGTCCCATAAGTTTTGGTACACCGTGTGCTCATTCTCCTTGGTTTCTAGAAATTTCTTAATTTCATCTCTGATCTGTGCCAGTATGCACTCCTTTTGTAGTAGAGAGTTATTCATCCTCCAATTGTTTGCTCTTATTTTCTTCATCTTCCTTTTGTTGATTTCCAGCCTTATGGCACGTGGTCAGAGAGAGGTCTGTGTAATATCAATGCGCTTAAATTTATGTAGATTCACCCTATGCCCCAGCATGTGATCTATCTTCGAATATATGCCATGTGCACTTGAGAAGAATGTGAATTTTTTGTACTTGGATGAAAAGCTCTGTAAATATCTATCAGGTCATATTGTTTAATTGTACTGTTTAGACCTCTAGCCTCCTTGTTGAGTTTCTTTCCCTGTGATCTGCTTTCTCAGAGAGCGGTGTGTTGAAGTCACCCACTATAATTCTTGAGGCAGTGATTTCTTTTCTAATGTTTTGTAGTGTTTGGTTGACGTATTCAGCAGGTCTCTCATTCGGGGAATATATGTTTACAGTGCTTAGTGGTTCTTTGTCTATCATTCCCTTGAGCATTATATAATATCCCTCCTTATCTCTTTTTATGGTTTTCACTTTGAGATAAATTTTATTCGAGATTAGGATTGCAACCCCTGCTTTTTTTGAATTGTTTGCTTGGTATGGCTTTCTCCAGCCTTTGATTCTCAGCCCATTTTTGTCTGTAGCCTTGAGATGTGTCTCCTGTAGGCAGCAGATTGATGGGTTGTGTTTTCTAAGCCAGTCTGCTAGTCTCAGTCTTTTAATGCCTGAGTTCAGGTCATTGATATTCAGGGTTATTATCTTCATCTGCGGACTTTGTGATGTCATCTTAAACCTTTTGTGTTGGGTGTTTTCCTACTTTCCTTTCTCATTAGTCTGTTGTTCATGTGTGTGTATCATTTTTGAGCTCTTACCATCCGTAAGCCAATGCTATCTTGGGGTCTGTTTTCTCTTTGTAGCCCTCTGTATGAGGTTGTTCTATGTGGCGGTCTCTTATTTATGCTTGGTGAGTGTTGTTCTGCCCATATTGGATCAGCAAGGATCTTTTCTAGGGCTGGGTTTCTTCTAATGTATTCTTTGAGTTTTTCCTTGTCTGGGAAGACACTTCTCCATCTATCTTGATCGATAATTTGGCTGGGTAGAGTATTCTTGAGTTTGTGTTGTTTTCCTTCAATTTTTGGAATATGTTACTCCACTCTCTCCTCTTCTTCATAGTTTCTGCTGATAGGTGTGAGCATATTCTTATTTGGGAACCTTTATATGTGATTTCTTGTTTTTCTGTAGCTGCTCTCATGAATTTCTCCTTTTCCTCAGAGTTGGATAGTTTAACTATTATGTGCATTGGTGACTTCTTCTTGGGATTCAGTTTAGCTGGTGTTCTTTCAGTCTCCTGAATGGTTGCCTGGTTTTCCTTCATTAAGATAGGGAAGTTTTCCTCCAAGAATTCTCTCACTATTGTCGCAGATGACTTCTTTGCTGTATCTTCCTCTGGTAAGCCAATAATTCTAATGTTGTTCTGCTTCATAGCACCAGACATAGCTCTTAGGTTTTCTTCAGCTTCTCTGATGATCTTATTAGACTTTTGTTCACGTTTGTTAAAGTTTGCTTGGCTGTGCTCCAAGTCACTGATGCGGTTCTCTGCTTCTTCCATTCTATTCTTGAGGTTTGTGTTTCTGCTACAGGTTCTTGTTATCTCCTCCCTAAGCTCCTGTATTTCCTTTTTGTGTATGACCTTTATCTCTTCTATCATTTCATCCTTTTTCTGTGTTGTTTCCCTCATGTCCTGTATGACTCCAAGCAGCATTCTGAATTTTTGTTGTTGTTGCAGCTCAATGTCTGCTTCTTCTATGCATGTCGTTATGTTCGGGACATCTTCTGCCATTGCCTTCTGTTTCTCCTATTTTTTCATTGAGGTCGTTGGGACTGACGGCTGTTTGCTTTGCGGAGGTTGGGCAGAGGTTCCTGCAGCAGCTTGGACTGTTAACGAGTGTTGGCTGAGCTGCCTCTTGCCACCAGGTACACAGGCAGGAATTCCCCAGTAAGAAGTTGGGCAGAGTATCTGCTGGAGGGAAACCAGTGCTTTCCCCAGCCTCGGGCTAGCTACCCAGGGTGGAGCTCACCTAGCTGGGTGTGGTGCAAGCATAAATACCCTAGGCTAAGGGGAGTGGTCTGGAGGTCAGCAGTGGAGTGTGAGAGAACAGGAAAGAGACAAAGAGGAGAAAATTTTTTTTTAAAGTAAGACCACTTAGACTGTGCGGGGATATAGAGAGGGGAACAAAATCAACAATGCAGCTGAGTCCTGATCCATGCCGTGGAGCTTCAAGGGTTTAGTCCCTTCTCTGAGGGGGCCGCTGAGCTGAGAAAAAGCCCCTTCACAGCCCTTCATGACCATGGGGGGACAGAGAGGAGAGATGGAAACAAAAACAGCAGTGTAGCTGAACACTGATCCCTGCCCACGGACCTGCGAGGGTTTAGTCCCCAACCCGAGGCAGAGGTGGAAAGCTGTGGCTGTGCCAAGAAAAGTCCCCTGTGCAGATCTCCAGGACTGCGGGGGGACAGAGAGCAGAGATGGAAACAAAAGCAACAATGTAGCTGAACCCTGATCCCTGCCCATGGAGCTGCAAGGGTCCAGTCCCTGCCCCAAGGCAGGCGGGGGCAAACTGCGGCTGTGTTGCTACCAATCCCCCCTATGGGCTCTAAATGGTCCTGGCTCTGACAGGTTGGAGGCTGGCACATGACTGGGAAGCTTGCTGTGACTTGACAGCAACTAACACCACCCACATTTAAGCCTTTATGAAACACCATTGTCAAAATGTGAATCTATTTTTTCTCAATATATCCTCCATCGAGGTCTGTATGCTTTTTAAGGCAGTATTTCCACTTCTTTAACTATTTCCAGAAGAATTCTACTTTCTTCCATTTATAACACATCACAGTGGCACTTCTGCCTTCATCAAGGGGTTCAAATTAATTCTTTCAGATTTTTTTTTTAGCTCTGGGGAAAAATAATGCTGAAGGAGAAAGGTTAGAGCTGTAGGGTGGACAATCTAAAGTTTGCCAGTGAAATTCTAGTAAGACGGTTCTTGCTATCATCAGAGAATGATCAGGTACATGGTCAAGATGGGGAGAAAGTTCCTTGGTGCAGCTTTCCTGGATTTTTCTCACACACGCACTTGCCAGTTTTCTTAACATTTCTTCCTAATAACCCCCTGTGATCATCCTGTGTCTGTCAAGATAGCCTATCAAAATTACTCATTTTGAATAAAAAACCTAAACCCCAAACTGTCATGCTAACCTACCAAGCTGACCTCTGTGCCTTGAATTTAACTGATTCAGCAGATCCCCATTGAAGCCACTGTTCTGATTGAACTTCAGGGTTATTGTGAAGGGAACTTGTCTGCCATCCACTGATTGCAGAGACAAGTTTAAATACGTCTGTATGGGGGAAGCTCTTTTATTTATAAACAAGGACCCTAGTAGGCATCCTTTTTTATTTACCCTCCTCTGTAGTATATGTGTTCCCATCCAGCATGGATAGTTCCCTATAGTGAACAGGGTGAAATGGGGAGGGGAGGTAATGGGTACAACAGGGAAAAACCCAACCAGTCAAAGAGGGCTTACAGAGAAAGAAGACAGATACAAATGTGTTATGAATTCCTTGTTTTTGAAATTAAAAAAAGAGAGAGAGAAAATGAAAGCAAAAAGAAATGAAATGGACATCTGGAATAAAAGTGTATTTTAATCAGTCCCAAACATGAAGTTGTGAAGTTAGCCAATTGATTTTCCTCTCTGCTCGGTCCCAGTGTGAAGTTGATTCATCTCTGTTTGAGATTGTGTCCCACAGTTCTTGGCTTGCCACTGCTGCTATTAAAGTGAATTTTAAGCACAGAACCACAGCAAATTATGTTTTATGTTTTACATTTTGAAAACACTGGGAACAAGAGAGATTCTCTACAAATGATTGAAATAACAGTTATTTTATATTTTGAACACTGGGAGAAAACAGAATTTCAGAGATGAAAATGAAAGAGGGAATTTAACAATTGCAAAATGACAGTAAATTCATACACAAAATAGTGGGAATCTAATTTCCGAAGGGCATAATAGAGAACAGCTCTACCATTATCCTTTACATTTTTACAAAGAATACTTTCCTTCCTATATAATCTTTTTGAATAAGTTTTAGTGGATTAGTTCCAATAGGTGTGTTCAAGGATGTTTGCACACAGATGCAAAGCTCAGTAGGATGATTTACCAAATTTATTGAAATATCCCTGCTGATAACAGAATTTTCTATATAACTATGCACCACTTCAAAAATATTGTCCTCAATTATGCATACCTGCATACATAAGAGCACTTTATTGAATGAATGAATTTTGACATGGGGCTATTTAAACCTCCACATTTGATTTTCTCATTTCTACCATCTGATGATGCTGTATCTATTCTCTTAGAGATTTCCTTAGAATAACTAAATAGCTAAGATGACACACACAACTTAGTTTATCTTTGAATTTAACTTCAAAAACGAGTGAGAATGGTATTTACAGTGACTTATGGCGCATTTAATACCTCAGAATGGCTTTATGTACGGACTGGGGTACAGTGCATCCTCAACCAGGAAAAAAGTCTATTTTATTCTGAGCTTTCCTCAAGGACAAGCCCAGAGGCTGCCCCAAATGGCCTACAACCCAGAGAAAGGCTTGGTGGCAGCAGAGCCTTGTGGAGAAAGAAGTGACATTTTGGGGGCAAAGTAGGCCCTGGTATCAATCCCCCTTCACAAAACCAAAGAAGACTTTTCTATGTTAACTAGGAGCCAGGTTCATTTATTTGATTCCTTTGCATGCGAAGTTCAGTTCGGATTTAAAAACCTTCCATCTTGGAAAAGAGGCAGCTAACAAAGACTGACATCTGAGGCACTCACTGGGCTTTCCTGCTGGACTGTTTGCTAGAACTCCTGTGGTTCAGGAGTTCATTGCTGCCTCGACCAAGATCTAGAGATATATTTTATTAAGTTGAAGAATACATAAAGCATGACAGGTAGATTGCATGGCATAAGCAATATTTATAGTAACTTCAACAAGCTGCAATCTATCAAGATGAAAATTTCAGAAATAAGTGTAAGGGTCCGGGGAAAAAAGCAACTTGATGAGGGCATACACCTCTGATGTAGGGAAACCCCCTATGATGTAACAATAGTTTGCATGAGCGAGCCTGGGGATTTGGTAAGCAGGTAAACAAAGCGGTCGTAACCACATGATGAAGGCCAGCTTACCTGTTACACCTAAAGTGCAAATGCAGAACCAGGAAGGTAAAGACTCTGTTCTGGGGTGAAATACTAGACTTCTCCTGTACCCTTTGTAAAGGAAATAAGCAAACCAATGTTTGGTTAGGAAAACAAGCATGCTTCGAGCACACAAAGAGATGCTGACAGACATAAAGTTGTCTTCAAATATTTACTCTTTTTTGAGACAGCATGTAGTTGACTTTTGTGTAAGTCAACTGTATAAAGATGCGAGTCTACCATGTAGGCCTGTTGTTTTTGCTTTTACAATTTCATGAGGGTTCCAATCCAGCCTTATAGATTTGGAAACCAAACTGGAGGCTCAGAGGGGTTTGTAACTCCATCAAGTAACTGAGAGAGCCAGAACTTAAACGCAGATAGTTCTGACTCCAAGGTACTCCTCCTTTGATAGTTTTCAACTCACATTCTCAGTTATATATTTTAATAAGGGAATGCATCCAGAATGTGCTTATTTCTTATGCACTTGGGGGCTGACATCTGATTCAAGAACAGACTGTCAGGGCCTGAGTCAGAAACAAATTCTCCTCAAGCTCAGCTTCCATTGCTTTTCTATTTCTGCCCTTTACCTCTTTGTGACATTTTCACACCATAAACTACCTACTGGAATGCTTTTGGAGAAAGACGTTTTGTGAAGTGAGACTACCCCATGGATGGCCTTTGGGTAGCTTGCTCCCCAGTGGCTCGTCTCCCAGGGGCCAGCAGCAGATCTTAGCCCCAAGCAGGTCTGGGGGCACTACCAGAGCACTGCAACCACACATGGTCGAGCTGTGGCCAGGACGCGGGCACCTATTATCTTCTTGAGTCCAAATGGAGTTGGCATAGTCCTCTCATGATAATAATGAGGGGAAGATATAAAAAACAGGATGTGAATCCTAATGATAGTTCCACCACTTAGGAGCTGAAAATGTTAAGCTCTCTGAGCCTCCTGAGCGTTGTTCTAGCTGTAAAATGAGCATCATGGGAACATCCATCTCTCCAGATTGCTGGGAGAATCTAATGAAATAACAGGTGTGAATGTGCATTGGAAGCTGTGAAACATTTTGTCTTAGTTATCAATTAATCCATCCATCCTTCAGATATTTTTAGTGGGGCTATTATCTTCATAGTGGTGATTAAGTGGATTTTAACATTTTCAGGGATACCCACAAAGGTGGCCAGCTGACTTCTGTGTCAGATGCTGATGATAATAAGCTCTTGTTTTCAAAGCACTTTGTAATGTGCCAAGCACTTGAGCAACCATGATATTATTTGATAAGGCAAGAGGGAATTGGCTGAAATTATAATAAAAGTCTTTAAAACATGCTGATTTATTATTAAAGAGCCCAAATTTAAAACACAGTAATGTAATGTACAAATTGAGAGCATAGCGGAATTTCCTTCAGTATGATTTTGAAAAAGATCTATAAGACCATCTTTGAGTGGTTTTAAAGTATTTTTGGAATGGAGGAAAATAATTTTAACCAAATAAAATATCAGTTTATTCATGCATTATAAAACTTGATGTTCGAGTTTAGTGGTTGCAGAAATATAGATATTATTTGGTAGCCAGGCCACCTTGGTTTATTAAACGTTCTTTTAAATATTTAGATTTAGTACCAACTGATATTTCAATTACTTGAATTTAGATTCTGCAAATCACTATTGTGACTTCAGGTTTCAAGTTTCCAGTCTAGGGACAGGAAGGAAATGACTGAAAAACATTATTGAGCATCTTCTATGCGCAAGGAACTGTGCTAGCTTTTATGCTGATGCATCCCAAACATAACTGATATTAGGAATCACTTTTGGGTGGGGAAGAAAAGGAATAAGAGAATTTTCAAAATAAGGATTCAAATTCTGAAGTATATACGTGTTTTGGAAAGCACACCAAGACCCCTGGGACTTAGGAATTATAAGTTGATCTGGGGAGAACTGGTGCTTCCAGAAAGCAAACCCACCCTCTACCATGAAGTCAATTCCATAATTTCATAGTGATCCTACGTAAGGCTTCTTACGCTACAAATCTTTACAGGAATAGATAGTCTCATTTTTCCACACAAAGTAGCTGGTGAGGGTTCAATACCTGATAGCACCACCGGGCACCTTTCAGAAGGCAAGTCCACACTGAGAAGTGAATGGGGTCACTTCTCAAGTTACAGGAAGCAGGCTGAAGGGGCATGCACCATCCCAAGGACAATCCATGGTTTCAAAAGACAGGAAAGAGAAAGGAAATCTTATTTGCCCCCTTTGGAGGTGACAATTATACCATTATCTAACTCCTTACTCTGAAATTGGTCATTAAAAAGGGATAAATTAAGCTGTTCCCCTGCCTTCTTGAGAGAAATTGTGGTTCATCCCCAGTTGATAAAGGAAAGACCTCATTCACAGAAGAGTGCCTGATAATAAATGTGGAAGGAATGATAAAATTAGAAAATTAACTACTTTGTAACACAGATGAAATCATTGGCCTAAGAAAGAAGGATCATTAATGGATGCTCAAGCAATTATGGGGAATGCCTTGGGAACAGAATATTTGCAAGGTACTGAAGTATCATCCCACAGATACTTACCTGATAATTTCAAAGGTAAGTGTTCACCAGTCACCACTTTGAACAAGTCACCAAACATAGCCCCTCTACTGGAGATTTCTCCTGATGTTCTATGCCATGAAATGTGGGACAATGAGGAGCACTTAGCATTATCTGTGGTCTATTCTTCCATCAATGCTTTATCTGACTCTCGCAGCATTTAGTTGTAACTTTCAGCAGTTATAGGAAGTAGACAACAAAGACAAATGCTATAGTGCAGACACAACCCCACAGACCAAACCTCTGGGCTGTTCTACCAGACGTTGACCTGGCCTCTTTAACAATGGAGCATAGCAATTCGAGAAAGGAAAAGAGACATCCATGGGGGTAGGGGGATGAGGTGGGAATAAAATGGGGATGACTGGTGAGTGGATGTTTTGAAATGTAGACCAACCCCTCCACCCACCGCCACCATATTCATAGTTGAAAAATCATTTATAAAAAAAAATTGAAAAACAAACTTTGGAAAACCACAACCAAAGAAGATGGGGAATTCCACTTTGAAAAAAGAACCGATGTCATGGGGGCAGTGGGGAAGGCAGTGACATCACTAGGAGCGGCAGGGTGAAGTGGCAGTATGTGTACAGACTTCACCACCCCCAGCATTGTCAGAAAGGTGATGTCAAAGTGACCACAAGCTTGACAGTGGTGGTGTTAGCAGAGGCAGCAGCGAGGGAGGGGACTGGAGCCCCAGGAAGAGGGATAACCAAAGCAGCTGTATCGCTGGAGTTCCTGTCCCCCATCACACCGTCAGGTAACTCCTCATCACCATCACAAGCACCACCACCCCCTACTTGCCCCTATCATCTGCCTTTGAGGATAGGCTGCAAGGCCTATAGTATACTGAAGGGAGGGCATTGGCTAATGAAGAGGAGGAGCTGAGGAGAGGCCTCAGTAGGAGGTTAGGAGAGGCAGAGAGGAGGAGTCCTGCTTGTTAGAGGACTGAGGGAACCTGCTCTATCAGTTTCCTGGTGAGTTTGCCAGGAGCTCCTTCCCATGGTGGGGTTGAGGGAGTGCAGTGCTGGATGAGGCCAACCTCTGAGCAACCATTATGGGAAAGGTAGGTGGAAATGAAAGAGACAAGCTCATGCGAAGCATAAAGCTTGATTATATACTGGTTGTCAGATAGTTGGGGGGATAACTGGGAACATTTCAGTTTAGACTGACTATAAATAATATTAAGTAGAGTGATCATATTTCTCAGTTTGCCTGAGACAATTGAGGCTTGTTTTTATTCTGGCATAAGGATTAAGATGGTCCCTTTCACTCCCAAATGTCCCAGTTGCGACGGTAATTCATATGGTCACTAAGAAAGTAGGAGAGTGTGCTTCATTCTCTGAGGTGTGAATAATGATACTGGGTTATGTCGAAGGGTACTTTTATTCTTTATCTTTGAAGGTACATGAAGTTGCTATCAATTTGACTCAAGTGACTTCTGTACAACAGAACAAAGCATGGCTCTGTCTGGTGCCATCCTCATCATCGTTCTTATGTTTGAGCCCATCATGGTAGCCACTGTGGCAATCCATCTTGTTGAGGGTCTTCCTCTTTTTTATTGCCCATTTATTTTACCAGCATGATGTCCTTTTCCCAGGACTGGGCTCAAAGTATGTGAGCAAAGATCAAAGCATGTGAGCAAAGTTCAAAGCATGTGAGCAAAGTCTTGTTCAAAGCATGTGAGCAAAGTCTTGTTCAAAGTATGTGAGCAAAGTCTTGCCATTCCTGCTTCTGAGGAGCATTCTGGCTAACCTCCTTCTGAGACAGACTTAGGAGTTAAGATAAACTTAAGCCAGGAGAGGATGCTACTAATGTTCTGTTTCTTAATTTTCACATTGGTTCCAGGGGTAGCTGCATTGCATGAAAATTTATTTAGTTGTAAGATTATGGTTGGTGTACTTTTGGTATTATTTTATGCCAAAAATGTTTACAAAAAATTTAAATACATATAAAATTATGTATACCACAATTACCACTATGTAAAGATACCTGCACCACCATACATACAAGGAAATACAGTTAAGACAACTATTATTCAAATTCATGCACCAACCACTAACGTTAAAGTTCAAAATCAAACTCACTGTCATTGAGTCGATTCCCAACTCTACAGGACAGGGTAGAACTGCCTGTGTGGATTTCCAAGACTGTACCTCTTTATGGGAATAGGAAGCCTCTTCGTTCTCCTACTGAGTGGTTGGTAGTTTCAAACTGGTGATCTTTTAGGTAGCAGTCCAACTCATAAACATTAGTGGTGAGAAATGAAAGAATTTTACAAATTCTTTAGTCTGAAATTAATCAAAAGTATGCAATCAAGATGCATTGACATAATTAGTGATTGGAATGCAAAAGCTGGAAACAAAGAGGAAGGAACTGTGGTTGGAAAACATGGCCTTTGTGGTAGACATGAAGCTGAAGATGGAATGATAGAGTTTCAGAAGATCAATGATTGCTTCATAGAAAATACATTTTTGTTGAAAACAAAAATGGCAAATATACACATGGATTTCTTGCGATGGAATATACAGAAATCAAACCGAGAACATCTGTGGAAAAAGCTGATGGAGAAGCTCAGTGTGCTCATAGGTAAGCTCAGGCTGAAGATGAAGAAAATGAAAACAGGTCCACGAAAGCCAAAATGTAAAATGGAGTCTACCTCACCTGTATTTTGAGAACATCTGAAGAACAGAACTGATGCATTGAATACCCATGACAGAAGACCTGATGAGCTAGGGGATGGAATTGAGAACATTTTATATGAAGAAAGCTCATTAAAAAGACAGGGAAGAAAGAAAAGGTCAAAGTGGATGTCAGAAAAGACTCTGAAACTTACTCTTGAATATAGAGTAGCAAAAGCAAAGTGAGGAAATCACGAAGTCCAAGAGCTGAAGAGAAAATTCCTAAGGGCAATGTGAGAAGTAAAATATTATAGTGAAATGTACACAGACCCAGAGTTAGAAAGCCCCAAACAAGCTCATCATATCTTAAACTGAAAGAACTCCAGAAATAAATTCAACCCTTGAATTGCAATATTGAAAGATTCTATTGGCAAAATATTGAAGGATGTGGAAAACATCGAAAGAAGATAGAGAAAATATACAGTCACACTGCCAAAAAGAACTAGCCAACATCCAACCATTTCAAGGGTAGACTAGGAATAAGAACCAGAAGAGGAACAAAAGGAAGACATCCAAGCTGCACTGAAAGCATTAGCTAAAAACAAGACTTCAGGAATTGATGGAATACCAATTGAAATGTTTCAACTAGCTGGTGAAACACTGGAAGCACTTACTTGCTTGGCAGACAGCTAGACAACCTCTGTTCATTCAGTGGAGGATAGTCCTACTTGTTACTATTGTTTCTTGTTATGGATTAAATTATAACCACCCAGATTGTATGTTGTAAAATAAACATCTATGTCCCGGTGTGTTCATCTAGGTAGACTAGAGAAACAAAATTCATAAATGCTCATATTTTATAAGAGGGAGTTTTATAGAAAGGGTAATTGTACCTTAAGTATCCCAACCCAGTCCAAGGCCATAAGTCTGACATTAGTCCATATGTCCGATATCAATCTACAAAGACCTCCTCAAACTCACAAAACATACACAATGACACCGAATGCAGGAAAAAAGCCAAATCAGTGAGCATGTAAGCATCTCAGTGCTGGCAGGGGTCTCCACACGGCTTCTCCAGCACCCAGTTCTACATCAGGGTAGATCCATGTGGTTTTTTCTCAGGGATGTGTTGCAGAAAGTGAGCCTTTCAAGCTGAGACAGAGAACTAGCTAAGGCAGCCGCAACTGGTCTGACCATCAGAGAGCAAGAAATCAGACAGGCGAGGTTTGCTGAGCCATTTATCTCCTTGCCCTTGAATTAATCCCATGTGTTCATGGGCCAGGTTGGCACAATAAGCCTTAACTATCACACCATGGTTATAATTTCAGTTCGGAATGTGTTTTCTATGTAATATTAATGAGGCCGGATTAGTGTACTGTGTATTTTGAGTCCATCTCTTTTGGAATATAAAAGGGACTAAACAATTGAGCAGAAAAAGAGAAAGAGATGGGTTAAACTACCCTTGACAAAGAGTAAGAACATGTATTCTATTGAAATAAAAGAGAAGAGATTTATTGAAGTTTCAAATAACAATGGGGGAATATGGCAATACATTGATGAAGTGGACAGACTTTGGTCCTCTGCTCAAGCCCCACCTCAGTGCAAGAACACTTTTTTCTAACAAACTGGCATCTTGTGATGCTCACCCTCCCAATATGACCCCTGAAGACAAAAAGGGTGCACAAGCAAAAGTGGTGAAGAAAGCTGATGGTGCCCAGCTATCAAAAGATATAACGTCTGGGATCTTAAGTTTTGAGTTAAACAAGCGGCCATCCAACAGAGTAGCAACAAGCCCACAAGGGAGAAACACACCAGCTTGTGCAATCATGAGCTATCAATGGAATCAGGTAACAGGCACCAGAAGACCCAAAACAAAACAAAGAAACATATTGTTGAGAACAAAGGAGGTCAGAACAGAGACCCCAAACCGATCTGTATACAACAGGACATCCCCTAACAAAAGGGTCACAAGGAAGGGATAAGTCAAACAGGGTGCAGTATAGCACTGATGAAACACACAATATTCTTCTAATTATTTGAGTTTTCCTCACCCCCCCCCCCCCACTATCGTGGCCTCAGTCCTAGATTTCACTGCAGCTAGACCGGAGCATGTACACAGGTACACATAAGAGCTCATGACACATAGAATCCAGGTCAGATAAACCCCTCAGGAGCAGAAATTGGAGTGGTGATACCAGGAGGGTAAGGAAGAAGGTGGGGGGAGAATGGGAAACCGGCCACAATGATCAATGCATAACCCCTCCCCCACTAGGGGGATGAACAACAGAACAACAGAAACATGGGTGAAGGGAGGCAGCGGTGGGTGTAAGATACAAAAATAATAATAATTTATAATTTATCAAGGAGTCACAAGGGTGGGGTTGGGAGGAATAAAGAGGAGCTGATACCAAGGGCTCAAATAGAAAGTAAATGTTTAGAAAATGATGATGGCAATATATGTACAAATGTGCTTGATACAATTGATGTATGGAATATTGTAAGAGCTGTAAGAGCTCCCAATAAAAATATATTTTTAAAAAGAACAGGAAGAAGTCTGATTTCACACAGTGAACTTGAATGTTTCAAATGGTGGAACCACACAGGCATATTTATGAAGCAAAATCAGGAACAAAAGGTACAACATTCAGGTCAGGGAAGTCAGTCAGAGCAGCTCAAAGCGCAGGCTTGCCTGTCTGGTTGGAAATAGAATGCAGACGACTTCGAGGGCTTAGTTTTCAGATGTGACTAAAGGAGTAGGGTGTTGTTATAATCATAGTTTGTTATGATCCACACCATCTAATTCCTTTGCATAGTCAATAACATACAAGTAAATATCTTTCTGGAATTCTCTGCTTTCAGCCAAAATCCATTTAAGGCCAGCAGTGATATCCCTCATTCCACATCATTTTCTGACTCTGTCTTGAATTGCTGGCAGCTTCCAAACGAGGTACTGCTGCAATTACTTTTGAAATTATAGATATTGTTTGATGATTTTGTATTATGTTGGGTTACCTCTCTTTGGAATGAGTAAAGTGCGGAACTCTTCCAGTCAGTTAGCTAAGTAGCTCTCTTCCAAATTTCTAGGCATAGACAAGTTAGTATTTAAGTAGCATATTGAAACACTTCAATTCGAATTCTGTCAATTCCTCCTTATTTTTTGCTAATGCCATCAGTGCAGTTTGGACTTCTTACTACTGTTTCTTGATCCTATGTGATAGAAATAAATGCTTTCTTTGGTCTCTACATAAGTATCTCTATGAGTTTGAGGGTTGCAAGGGAAATAAGCAAAAAGTAAGTCTGGCTCAGACATGGGCCAATAATTCTGACACCACTGATATGCCTCAGTTTTGGAACTCTCATTCAGATGCCAAGGCACATGGTGACCCACATGGAACCAGGTAGCAGAAGCGGAAGAGACAAAGATCTTCCTCCAGAGGTGATTCAGAAGGAAAACCTCCCCCTAAAGTCCAGTTCTAAATTTGGACTTCCAGCCTTTTAAGATGTCTGTTTATTTGAAATCATCTAGGATGGTTAGATTTTATGTCAACGGGATGCTCCTGTGTGACGGTATGAGTGGACTCCAAACTCTTAAGCAGGACACAGACTAATGCTGTCTCTTTGGGGTGTGGCCTTTTTATAAGAGAAGCTGTGAAGAATGTCTTTCTCTTTTGTCCTTCTCCACATTCTTGCTTGTTTGTGCATTGGGAACTGTGAACCTCTGCCATGTCTTTGCCAACCATGGGTCCACATGAACCTCCACCCACGAATCTGTGACCTCCCAGTTTCCAGCTTCTTCTTTCTGCTTCATTGACTCTTAACTGCATGCGTCTGGAAGGGGCTCCAGCTACCAGCTGACCCATGGACTTGATCTGGACTAGGCTGGGGTGCCTCCTTGTTACAAGTTTCTTTCTTGAAATGAGTTTCTTTCTTGTATGTATGTCACTGTTTTGTTTCTCATTGAAACAGCCTAAAACCCATCCAATTATAATATTTCACTTAGAGCAGAACTAGATAAATAAAGCATTTCTGAAAGGGAAGTTGTGTGTGTGTTTGTGCCTGTGTTTATTAATCAGTCAAGACTAGAGAAAAATGACATCTTGGAGATTTAGGGCCCTATTTCCTCAATAAACTACTCTTAATACTTTTGACTTTTCTTAAAAATGTGTCATATTTCTTTATCCCACACTTTATTTTCCCCAAAGTTCTTTGGGCTTCTTGAAAATGTTTACAAAGAATTCTAGTCCTAGATTCTAGTAAGATTTCTCTCATAATGCCAGTTAAAAATTAGAAGGTTCCCAAACAGTCTCATTCCTCAGGCTTTGTTTTCTCTCTCTAGTCACCAAAAGCCTTCGTGCTGCCATTGAATCAATACTGACACAGAACAACGCTATACAACAGGGTCGAACTGCCCCCTGTGAGGTTCTGACACTGTAACTATCCCCCTTTTTTTATCCCTGCAGAGCACCTGATGGTTTCCAACTGCCCATCTTGTAGGTCATAGCCCAAATGGGTAACCACTGTGCCAGGAGGCCTCCTCATTCTAGCCACTAGGACTCTTTATTTAAATTTCAGTTAAGCCAGAACCTATACTTCTAGTATTAGTTCTGCCATTCTGTCTATAACGTTAGGGTACATCTGGCTGATCCTTAAACATGTAGCGGAACTCTTTGGCTCTTGCAGCTTCCTGGGCTTAGGTCACATCTCAATTTTCGCTTCTACACAAACCTTTCTAAGTCTCCTGGTTATCATCTGACTAACACTAAGGTTTAGGAAAAGAGTCTTGAACTTGAAGCCGTATCTCAAATAAAGCAATTGGGGTAGTTGGACCAAAAGATAAAGAGAAGGTGTCATGGATTGAATTATACACCCTCACAAAATATGTGTCAACTTGACTAGGCCTAGCATTCCAGTATACCATAATGTGTGCTTGTGCTCCATTTAATCATCTGTTATAATTATTCTCCATTTTATAGGTTGTAGATCTTAACCTCCAAACGTTAATAAGATTTTGAGTCATAGCCTTACTCAAGACCCACCTTGTTTAAGTCACTCCTTTATCTTAACAAGAGGGAAGAAGAGAGAAAGGAACAGTGAAGAGGAACCTCAGGGTGCATTATGTTATTTGGACTCTGGATTCCTGCAGTGAGTAACTCCTAGAGTCTAGAACCTTGACCAAGGGGAAGACTCATGCCAAGACACACAGAGAACTCTAAGGAGTGCTGGGCCGACACATGTTGAAAGCAAAGAAGGATTTTCTCCCAGAACCAACAGAGTGACCAGGAAAGCCTTCCTTTAGGGCTTCCAGCCTTCTCAACTGTGAGAGGATCCACTTATGTTTTTGACAGCTGCCCACTGGAGGTGCTTTTGCTGAGCTGCACTAGATAACCAGAAGAAAAATAAATGGGAAAACACCCTGAGAAAATGAAGGGCCATAATTCTTTGAACATGAATTCCAGTTTGGGTTCTGTTGGAATTTTTCTTCAGGAGACCTCTGGAATAGTTCATTTCTTCCCTTTCGTTTTGTTAGTGATTTTCTAAATATTTTTGCAATATTGATTAGTGGTTTTATAAATATTCAACTTTTTCCTCATTTAAAGTTATGTTTGCATGGGTAAAATTACTCTTCTTATTAACATATAATACCTATTGAATATATGAATGAGTATATGATAGAACTCTTTTACTAACTTGATTATGTTAATTATAATCAATTACAAAATGCCACAGCAGAACTCACAACAGAATGCTATTGAAAATAATAAACCAGAAAACCAAACTATGATTGTTTAGGCAGTTCCAGAATTTATGGTTGAATTTCAGAGTAAACTGAGGTTAAATATACTTACTCCACATCTGTCAGCAGGGTTAGTGTCCAAAGACCAAGCCTTTATGAAAAAAAAATTATTATGAAAAAAAAATCATTAGGTCAACATGGGGGTTGACCAGAATGGATCACAAAATGGAGGATTACTTGCCAAATTTCATCCTCGCATAACTACCAAACTTTCTCATTAGGTAATGCCAAATCACTGAGAATCATAGCCCTGCCAATTTGGCAAATATGTTTAAACATCACAGCAGGCATTGCTTACTCTCTACGCTGTAATGTTTATTACTGCATACACCTTGTTAATAAGCTAAATAATCAGATAGCAGATTTTTACTATTGTATGCCAAACAATGAAATAGTGGGATAAGTACGGAGTTGGTGAAGTATTATTGTTTAAGGAGCTTAGTTATAATTACAGTATTTGATATTGGTTTTCATCATGGTTTCATGTTTCCTAATTGATAAAGCACTGGTGGTGTAGTGGACAATGCACTGAGCTGCTAACCACAAGGTCAGTGGTTCATATCCACCACACACTCTGAGGGAGAAAGATGAGCCTGTCTACCCCCCCAAACCCTCAAATTTAAAGTCTTGGAAATCCAGAAGGACAGTTCTACCTTGTCCTATAAGTTTATAATGAGTCAGAGTTGGCTGGATGGCAGTGAGTTTGTTTTTGAGGTTTTTTCATTTGTCTTCCGAAAAGAGATTGTAGCTTTATAACTTATATTTTAATATATTAAAATTTCCAATTTGGGGCGGATATGTTAAATTTTATTTTTCCCTACATTCAAGAACCCCAAAGCCACAGGCATGTTGTATATAAATCAAATACTGCAAATAACAATTAAGCCTGCAGAGAATATTTTTTGCATATTAACTTATTCTAGACTCTCTCAGACTGTTTTGACATTTAAAAGACTGTAATATGAACTTCATAATTTTTCTTTTCCCTCTTCTCTCATGTAGGCCTTAATTTTTAAATAAGCACAGATTTCCAGCGGTAGCTCTTTCTGTCTGTGTCATGATTTATTTGGTTAGTTTTTTCTTTCGTTGTTTGGCCATCCCTGGGTGGTGAGAACAGTTAGCATATTCAAGTGCTAAATGAAACATTGGTGGTTCATGTCCATGCAGAGGCATGGAGGAAGAACAGTTGGGTTATCTACTTCTGGAAAATCAGTCATGGGTCACAGTTTTATTGTGATGAACATGAGGTTGCTATGAGTGGAAATCAACTTGATAATAACTGGTTGTGTTTGGATCCCAGTGGCTGAGTTAATCATGAGCTCAGTTTGTTGTACATTGTCACTCTGGAGTCATAGACTGCCTTTTGTTCTGTTTGCTTTCTTATTATCCTCATAATTCATTCACTCATTTCTTTTTTCTCTTGTGCTTCCCACTGTTACCCACTCCCTATGCCATATTTATTTGACTGCATCTTTTGGGTCATATATATATTCTTACACACTTTATTGTTTTATGTGAGTGTATCTAACACATTAAACAATATTATGTCATGTGGCTGACCCTGGTTCTTACTTTTTCCACCAATCACACTGTTTTGAGGATTCATCCATGTTGCTACATGTACATATAATTAATTTCTTCCAGCAGCTGTGTTACATACATCCAGTGAGTATACCTTTCTCTTTTCTTCCATTCTCCTGCTCTATAATAAAAAGCCAGGCTTCCTACAACTTCTATACACCACAAAAAAAAAAGCCAAAATGAATGTCTTTGTGCACATAAACTTGTGGATCTGAGTGAAAAATTTCTCTGGGCTAAAAAGCTGAAAATAAAATTTCATAGTTATAGAGCAGACCTCAACTTAATTTGATTAAATTAATTTTTTATTGCTTCCAGAACACCTCTGACTCCAGCAGGATATTCCAACATCCTCACATCATACAGATCTATAAATACTGTCAGTTGCTTCATTTGGCTTTCTCCAAGATGTTTTTTAAAAGGTTTTGTAGCTTAGCACGGCAATTTTCTTAAAATGTCATTTTATTGGGGGCTTGTACAACTCTTTTTGCAATCCATACATCCATCCATTGTGTCAAGCACATATATACATTTGTTGCCATCATCATTCTCAAAACATTTTCTATCTAATTGAGCCATTGGTATCAGCTCCTCATCCTTCCCCATCCTTCCTCCCTCACGAACCCTTGATAATTTATAAATTATTATTTTGTCTTGCCTTACACTGTCCGATGTCTCCACGTGGCTTCTCCAGCACCCAGGCCTACATCAGGTAAGAAGGCTCTCAAAATATGACTAAGGAAGAACTGCCTTCCCACGGCAAAATCGACTCTAGTGACGTGGATGGAGTAAAGCTTGGGAGAGTAAAGCATTTGGGACCTTCCTTTGCTGATGGGACAGGATTTGAAATGAGAAGGAAGAGCTACAAACATCAAATAACAATTGAAATTATAAATCAAAGAGAAGTGGAAGTCCTCAAAAATGAAATGAAATGCATAAAGATCAATATCCTAGGTTTTAGTAAGCTAGAATGTGTTGGTATTGGCTGTTTGAATCAGAAAATCATATGGTTTATTATGCTGGCAATGACACAACCAAGAGGAATGGTGTTGCATTCACCATCACAAAGGACACTTCAAGATCTCTCTTCAAGTATAGTACTGTCTGCGATAGGATAATGTCTATCTGCATACAAGGAAAGCCAATCAATACAGATGCAGAAACTGAAGAATTTTGCCAATGTTAGTCTGAAATTGCTCAAACCTGAAATCCAGATACAGTTATAATTATTGGTGATTGCAGTTTAGAATTGAAAACAAAGAGGAAGGAACCAAACACTTTGCCATCAAATCACTTCTGACTATAAAACAGGGTAGAACTGCCCTTGTGGATTTCTGAGACTGTAATTCTTTATGAAGAAGAAATTCTCATCTTTCCCCTGTGGAGCAGCTGGTGGTTTCAAACTGCTGCCCTTATGGTTAGCAACCCAGCACACAACCACCAGGGCTCTGAGGAAGGAACATTAGTTGGAAAATATAGTCTTGGTGATAGAAACCAAGCTGGAAATATGGTCTTGGTGGTAGAAACAAAGCTGGTGACTGCATAATAGAATATTGCAAGACCAATGACTTGCTCATAGTAAATACATTTTAGCAACAACCCAAAAGGCAACAACCCACATGGAGTTCTCTAGATGGAATACAGTGAACCCTCGCCACTTCGCGCTTCGACTTCCACGGCTTCACTCTATCGCGGTTTTTGTGTAACAGCGCATGCTCTGTCATTACTGCCACTGATTGGCTCATACTGTACACGCTTCTGTCTGCATCACTACGTAT
>NW_022103906.1:2388124-2390142 GCF_000313985.2 Echinops telfairi
AGGGTGTTTTTTCATGTCCTCTATGCTCTAACTACGAAAATATTTGATTTACAAATAAGGAATCCTACTTTGTGGAATTTCATTTATCACGGTAGGGTCTAGAACCAATTAACCATGATAAACGAGGGTTCACTGTATAGAGAAACCAAGTAGACTACATCTCAGAAGCTGAATATCAGAAATTAACACCAGGTTTGGGGCTGACTGTGGAACAGACTATCAATTGTTCATTTGCAAGTTCTGGTTGAAGTTGAAGAAAATGAAAACAAACCTATGCAAGTCAAAATATGACATTGAGTATATCGCACCTGAGTGTTGACATTTCAAGGCCGTATTTGACGCCTTAAACACTAATGACAGAAGACATGATGAGCTGTGGGAGGATATCAAGAATATAATAAATGAAGATAGGAAAGGTCAGTAGATAGAAAAGAAATACAAGATCAAAGTGAACGTCAGAAGAGCCTCTGAGCCTTGCTATTGAGTATGGAGTAGCTAAGGCAAATGGAAGAAATGCGACAATGGTTTCTGCCGTTCATTGATAGTCAGCTGCCAGAGGTTCAGGCCTGATTCAGAAGAGGACGTGGATCACGGGATATCGTTGCTGATGTCAGCTGGATCTTGGCTGAAAGAAAATAATTGGAGGAAGAGGTTTGCTAGTGTTCCAATGACTATGCAAACGCATTAGACTGTGTGGATCATTATGAATAGTCTTGAGAAGGAGAAGAATTCTAGAATATTTCATTGTTTTCATTCAGAACCTGCACATGGGTCAAGAAGTAGTTGTGTGAATGTAACAAGGGAATACTGAGTGATTTATGATGAGGAAAAGGGTTCATCAGAGTTATATTCTCTTACCATAATTATTCCATCAGTATGCTGAGAGGCTGATATGAAGAAAAATGTGGTATCAGGATTATAAAAAGGCTTATTGACAACCCGCTATATAGAGATGACCCAATCTTGTTTGCTGAAAGTGAGGAGGATTTGAAGTATTGGCTAATGAAAGTCAAGGGTTGTGGCCTTCAGTAGGGATGACAACTCAAGGCAAAGAAAACTAAAATCCTCACAACTGATAAATGGAGAAAGAAAGATTTAAGTTGTTAAGGATTTCATCCTGCTTGAATCCACAATCAATGTTCGTGGAAGCAGTGGTTTTGCTTTGCTTTGATTTTTAAATATCATACTCTTTAAATGTCTTTAAAACCATTGTTCAGCTCTCACAAAATTCCAACAAAGTGAATATTTCCGCTTCTGTCTAACAAAGAAGTATTCTGCCCAATATCAGTTAATAAGTGGCCCAGCAAGACATGAACCCAGGTCTATCCAATTTCAAAGCTTTTCATTCAGTAATATTTTCACTCAAATAGTCCCTGCTCTTGCCACTAGCTTTATTTGAAAAGTGCATCTGATTTTACTGATATGAAAGTAAGGCAATGTTTTACAATATAAAAAGAAAAGATACTTAGTTACACAATGACTTGTCATATTGTCTCCAGGAACTCTAAGAACATGTTAGTCATTTCCACTTGCTGATTTGTCACACTAAATTGAATTATTCTGAGTTACTGCAATGCAATTATCAGTTGATTTTGAGCAGTTGGTGTTAGAAATCGACTTCTGAATTCTCTTCCATTTATTTTATTTACCAGGCTGTCATGTTTGAAATATAACCTAAGGCTCTTGGGAGGCTTTTCCCCATTTGCTCTAGCTGGTTAATAAAAGAAAATCATAAAGTGCGAAAAAAAATATGTATGTCTATGAAGCAGTATTTGTTTAAGTGACTTCCATGTACCAGGCACATTAGGAATCAAGAGCTGAGTAAACTTCAGTCTCCCATCCTGGAACTCAGAGTGAAGGGATAGTTGTGGGAAGCTGACCCATAAAGATTAACTACAACACAGCTCAAACAGTGTCTTAATTGGACCAACACAGACATCTCTTTTTTTTTTCTTTTCCCCAAAGGTTTTTATTTTTATTTTTTTAAACATTTTATTAGGGGCTCATACAACTATTAT
>NW_022103906.1:2390969-2415557 GCF_000313985.2 Echinops telfairi
GATGTAACAACAATGAGAAATACAACTTTCCTCTAGTTCCTAAATGTTTCCTCCCTGCTCCCACTACCATGACTCGAATCCAACCTTGCAAGTCTGGCTAGACCAGAGGATGTACACTGGTACAGAAAATATAGGGAATCCAGGGCGGATGATCCCTTCAGGACCAGTGGTGTGAGTGGCGAAACAGGGTGGGTAAAGGGAGAATGGGTAGGAAAGAGGGAACTGATTACAAAGAACTATATGTGACCTCCTCCCTGGGGGACGGACAGACATCTCTTTAAGAGCAAAAGATAAGGAACAATCAGTAAACTCAGTCTGAGGTCCTCAAAGGAGTCCTGAGTTCAAGAAAAGTCAGTGAGAATTTTCTAGGCGAAGAAATCTCTAACATTTTTTCTGAATCATATTGCAAAGGCACAGACACAAGAGAGAGGGAGACGGGAAGGGTGAAGAATACAGAGAAATTAGAAAGCATAGGGTACTTCAGCAACGAAGTTTCATGAAGGGCCTGGGAAGAGGTTAAATTTGTTCATTACTGCTAGCGGCTGGAATATCAGGAAACCAATGGGTGCTCTTGCAAGCATGTCAGCAGCTGGCTGGAATGGAGGGCAGCCCTGTCTTCCAACGGATGCACATGAAGGATATTTGATGTGTTATCCCATGGAGGCCCTCTCATTCTTTGAATGGGTCTCTCCTCTCCAGCCTTGGGGACTCCCCAACAATTCCTGCCCCAGCACTGCCATCACTATATTAGCTTGACAGAAGGGGCAAGGAGAGGGGGGGGGGGGGAAAGAGAGGGACAGTGAAGGGACTCTAACATAAAAGGGAGGTGCAGGCACCCTTCCCGCCATGCTTCCTCAGCACAAAAGAAGGTGAAGGGCAGAGAGACACATGGTTGATCGATGGAAGAGATAGCAAAAGGGTGTGTGCAGGCAAAGACATGATGTTCACACCACCCTGACAAGGGTTGTCATGGCACTGGGTTTCGAGGTGTGGCAACAAAGATACACATGAACGCTGGGGTGCAGGGGTGCATGTACCTGGGAAGAGGAAAGCCAGTCAATAGTAGCAGGCCAATTAACATGAACCCTTAAGGTCCCTTATTATAGAATACAAACTTAGTTTGTCATTCTACACAGCTTTCAGCTTAGCCGGGTGTGCTTCGGTGTTCCATACCGAAGTACCACTCTCAATAAATTCACTCGCTCCATTCAAATCTTTTATCTGATTCCTGTCTGAATGTTCCTCAAAAGAACTCTCTCCTGAGAGTGGGGCGAGAACAGAGACAAGCAAGGCTTAAACCCTCCAGTTGCCTCCTGGTAACAAAAGGACTTTATGGAAGTCGCGGTGGGAGAGATCATCCTGGCCTGATGAGGGGCTCCCCAGATTGAACCCTGAGTGTGCAGGGGATCTCAGAATTTTCTGAGATGGGTAGAAATACTATCCCTGAGTAACCAAGACATTTGAACAATTGTATGAATAATTCAATGGGAGAGTGTATAGAAAATTCATGTGTTGTGATGGGAGTGGCAGAGATTTTGGCATTTGAAGACACCAGCTTAAATGTTGTCTCTGCCATTTTTTCAGCTGTGAAATTTGTGGTGAGACACAACATCTTCCCAAATTTCCATTTCCTTACCAGAGGAACTGAGGTAATAACATCTGCTTCTAAGTATTCTTCTTTCGGTTCAAATAAACAAAGTATCCTACAAACTGTCAAATCTTATAAAAATTTAAGATGTTGTTTCTACCAGTGCTCTTAAAATACCTCAATTTTTATTGATGCAAATTGTCTAGCATTTTGTCCATTTCTCAAATGCCCTCCGTGGGAAAATGCTTGTTCCAGAGTTGAATGTGTCTTGGGTTTTATGTACATGTCAATGAAAATTAAGGAGTAATGAGATGTGAGGAATGAAACTTCATTACTCTGTACAACATCAGTACAGTAAACTCTATTTACTCTTGTATGTATGGCCAATAAATTAAATGAAGGTAAAGTCCCACAGAAAAATCGATGTACTTGAACTAGGGTGTTGGGGAAGAATATGGAAAGCACCATGCACTTCCAGAAGAACAAACAGATCTGCCTTGGATGAAGCACAGCCAGAAGAAGAATAGTCTTGTTCTTAGAGACAAGGATGGCGAGACTCCATTTCATGTACTTGGGATATGTTATCAGGAGAGACCGGTCCCTGAATATGGACATCATTGCTTGGTAAAGTGAAGGGGCAGCAAAAAAGAGGATGGCTTTCGGCAGGATGGATTGCTACAGTAGCTGCACCAGTGAGCTCAACCATAGGAATTGTGCGGATGGTGCAGGACCAGGTGGTGTTTCATTCTGTTGTACATGTTGTACATGAGTAGGACCTGACTTGATGGTACCTAACAACAGCAACAAGCTCTCTTTACCTCGCAGAAAAGAACACAGAACCTTCAACCAGAGTCATCATGTTGTTCTTCTTTAAATCATTTTATTGGAGGCTCTTACAGCTCTTATCACAATCCATACATACATCTATTGTGTCAAGAACATTTGTATATATGCTTCCATCATCGTTTTCAAAACATCTTCTTTCTACATGAGCCCTTGGTATCAGTTCATTTCCCCCCTCCACCACCTTTCCTCCCTCCCTGTCTTCTTCCCTCATTATCCCTTGATAACTTATAATATATATTTTTTCAAGTCTTACACTGACCACTGTCTCCCTTCACCCACTTTTCTGATGTCCATCCCCCCGGGAGGGGGTTGTATGGAGATCATTGTGATCTCTTCCCCTTTTGTCCCCCTTCTTCCCTACCTTCCTGGTATGGCTACTCTCATTATTGGTCCTGAGGGGTTTATCTGTCCTGGATTCCCTGTGTTTCCAGCTCTTGTCTGTACCGGTGTACATGCTCTGGTCTAACCGGATTTGTAAGGTAGAATTGGGGTTATGACAGTGGGGCGGGGGGGAGCATTAAAGAACTAGAGGAAATTTGTATGTTTCATCGGCGCTATACTACACCATCATGTCTTAATTTTTTACCATATTGTTTTTATCACTGTGTGCATTCACTATATATGTGTACATGTATGTATATATAAATGTATGTGAATTGCCCTCAAGCATTGAAAGTTAACAGATCTTACAAAACTCCATCCCGACATCTTCCAACTTGTCTTTTCTAAGAATAAGGGCATTCTACTAAACTCCATAAAATTGCCATATAACAGAAAATTTAGCATCGGATATGCTACATAATTTGAAGTTCATACTCAAATTACCCTAATTATTTTGCAAATATCCTTTACAGTTGCATTTTCTTCTCTCTCCCAGGATTCAATTAAGGATTAAACATTGCATTTTGTTGTCTTAACCTGATAGACTATTTTATAATAATTCCTTTCCTTTTTTTTGTCTCTCATAACATTTGAAGAGTCCAGGTTAGTTGTTTGGGAGAATGTCTCACAGACTGGAGTTGCTGATGGTTTCCTTCTAATTAGATTTGGGTTAAACATTTTGGCCAAAAATAACCCCACAGGTGCGTGTGTCCTGCTCAGTGTCATGAGGCCCATTTGTTACCATGATTGATGATTTAACTTTCATTCTGTTGTTAAGATGGATCTGTCAAATTTCTCTTTGTAAATTTACCTAGTCCCTTTGTATTATTAAGTAAGCAGTGGTGTCTGCATGGTAAATGACTTTCCCATTGTAATTAACAAGTAATTTGTTGGGCCGTATTTTGAGGCTAGGTGACATCCTATTTCCTAAGCCATCTTACCCAATGATGTTAGCATCCTTTGATGAGTTTGGTCTGAACCAATTATTACACTGGTCATTTTCCAGTACTATGGTTTCTCTAAATTTATTATTCGTCATTTTTCTGTTAAGAAATGAGTTTTCTTTTCTCTAGATTTTCTCTACTCCTTTTTAAGTGTAATTATGGATTACTGATTCTATTTAATGTGTTATCATCCATTAATATCCTTATTCTTTATGATGCTTAAGTTGCTCCAAATTTGGCAAGTGGGGATCTTTACGCTTGATTGTCATTTTGATTAGTTCTTTTCACTCTTTGAACATATACTTGCTTCCTGAGAGAACACAATGTTCCAAATTCACCTGCTACTTGCCTTGCCACAGACCTTGGTATTGGCCGTTTCTCATAGGGTCCCTGGTTCAAGGGTAGTGGGGAATGACACAGAACAGCAGTCTTCAAATCTTTCAGTCTCAGGATTTCTGTTGGTCTGAAAAATTGTGGAGGATCCCAAATAATCTTGTTATACATTCATCAATATTTAATATATGAAAAATAAAAACCAGATTTTAAGAATATCTTCATTTACATAATTCACTTAAAATAATAAAACCATTACATGTTAACATAAATAGCATATTTTAATAAAAGCAAAATAGATTTTAAAATAAAAAATCAGCAAATTTACTACAGACAGAAAAAGGAGTATGTTAATTAGACTTAATATTGAATTATGGATTTTAAAAAATTACAGGAAACTTGAGAAGTTAAAGACCAGTTGCAATGTGGAATCTGAAAGTTTGGATGAATAAAAATCATATAGTTTCATTAAAATCTGTTTGATCTATCGTGCCAGCACATTTCATTATATAACATATAAATTTTTATATAATGTTATAGAACTAATTAGAAAAGTCTTTATTTAAGTCAAGCTTATGATGTTGGATACAAGTTTTCCAAAATTCGAATTTTAAAATGAAATTTGGATTTTATCACTGGTGACAAACGTGTGCACATATATATGTATATATTTTAAAATTAAGACATTGTTTTAGCACATATATGCATATATATTTTTAAGTTAAGACATTGTTTTATCAGTGGCGACAAGCATATGTGTATATGTTTTAAAGTTTTATTAGAGATATAAATTCAGGTAATATTTCTTGATGTCAGACCGTTAGGTCGCAAATGCCAAGTTGTCTTGCTGTGAATTTCCAGAGTAATTTCCATCTGTGTCATACCCTTTTTTTCCCTGCCATCCACAGTGTGTGAACGTGTCTCCTCACAGCCTTGCCCACAGTGTATTGTTGAGCTTTTGAATTTTTGCCAGTTTGAATGGTGAGAAAGTGTGGTAGTTACACAATCTGTTGACAATTGGAGACTTAAGAGTGAAGGGGTGGAGTTTAACCTGTCAATCAGGTCGCAGCTTGATGACCTCATTTGGAGGCACTAAGGAGATAAGTAGCTTGCTGGAGGCCGGATACAGGCTCACAGTCTCCAAGTGAGACATTCCTGTTGAGAAGACACATGGAACTATGCTAGAGCATTGGAGCTGAAAGAGCCAGGTGGAGACCCCTGCCAGCGCTGAGATGCTTCCACTACCACTGGATCCAGAAGACTTTCTACCCACTGGCTTGTGATCTTCCTGCATCCGGCATCATTGCATGTGTTTCATGAGTCTGAAGAGGAATTTATAGATTGGTACCAGACATACGGCTAATATTGGACTTATGGACTTGATCTGGACTGGGCTGGGATGTTTTCTCAATATTCAATTGCTCTTGTATATAAAGCTCTTTAATAGACACATGTGTGTCTATGAATTTGTTTCTGTAGTCTACCCAGACTGACGCAGAAAGGTTCAAGTAAACCTTTTTGGTTCTAAGCATTTTCCCCTCCTAGGGCCTGCCACCTGAAAACAAATTTCACTTTCCATTTTCATGACTTTCTTACCCCTTGAATTAAAGAAAGTAGAGTCACGTTCCATTTTACAAATGCCTAGTAGACAGGAAGGAGCCCTGATGGCATAGTGGTTATGTGTTGAGCTGCTAAGGACAAGAGCAGCAGTTTGAAACCACCAGCCTCTCCTCAGGAGAAGAATCAAGGCTTTCTACTCCCATAAAGAGGCACAGTTTCCATACTGGTTCTGATCTCCAGGGAAGAGGTCCACAGTATGTGATCTGATGTCTTGCCATCTAAGGAGCATTTTGACTGCACTTCTACTTCATCTAAGATGGACCTATTCGTTCTTCTGGCAGTTCATTTTATAGTCTATATTCTTCAACAACATATATGTATTAGAAAACATAGTTTTCAAAGGTGTCACTTCCATAAATACAATGGACCATCATTGAGCCAAAAGGAGAAACCAATTTGACAGCACTTAGGCCTAGCAATAGCAACCACAACAACGCCATGCGATGCCACACCAATGCGTCAATGCAAGCCCTGGTGCTCCAGTGTGCCTTAGTTTTCTTTTCCACTTAACAATAAATCAAGAGATTCCCCCTCCCACGCCCCCCCCCCAAATCAAGAGTGAGAGTTTCTAAAACCCACTGGGGCAGTCTACTTTGTTTCATAGGGTTGCTATGAGTGGAGATCCACTGGATGGCTGTGAGAATGAGTGCGTGAGTAATTAGGCAGGAAGTAGGATAAGTGAGTGAGTCTACCATGAGGGGTTACAATGCGTGAGTGGAACCCAAATGGGGAGGAATTGTTATAAAACTAATGATCTGCTCCCTTAACCTTGGCCTACTTCACAATGAATTTTTTAAAAAATTAACACTTGTTAGGTTAAAAATAAGTTTAAACATTGGAGGAGGCACAACCATTTACAAAGTGCCTGTATTTTTTTCTAAAATAGGTAATTCCATGGGAAGTCAAGGTCACTTATAAAATGCACCTTGAGTTAGTGCTGGCAATCCTTTTATGTGCGAAGGACATGTCCAGGGATCTCCCACAGCCCCTGGTATGCAAACTAAATGCAGTTAGATCAGGGGTCCAATGTTTTCTATGTTTATTTCCATCCCTCCTTTTCAACTTCAACTAAGCTTTTTTATGGGCCATTGTTTAAAAATTTCACACACAAAAAAAATCTTAAAAATATTTACTAAAACAGGGAGTGTTACTGTACTTCAATTAGTTTGTTTTAGCTGACTATTCTAAAAGGAAGGAAGATCAATAAAGTAAAACCAGGGAGCTTTGGTTACTTGCCTTAAGTCAGATACAAGCACGGGACCTTCCCTCTCTGTATTCTCAGCACCTCTACAGAGCACTTACTGAACCTCTCACAACCTCTGTGTACTCAGCAGTAAGATGAGTACTCACACAGCACAGGCAGCCCACTGCTGTAAAGCTGATTCCAACTCTTAATCTTCACAAAGTAGACAGCCTCTTATTTTTTCCATGGAGGGGCTGGTAGGTTAGAACTGCTGACCTTTAGGTTATCAGCACAACGCTAAATACCACAGGGCACCTTAAGTATACAATGGAAGCTTCCCACACATAGCCTTTTTTTTTTCTTCAACGGGTTTATTGGCATATGATTCACCTATCATAAAATTCAATAGTTCAATTACCTCAAGAAAAATTGTACCATCCTTACCACAGTCAGTGTGAGGTTTTCTTCATCCTTGGATTCAATGTTATTAGCTCCGCATTTCCCCCACCCCCAATGTCTCCTACCATACCTGAAGGAACCATTCTTGCATATAAATTGTGCATTAATGTTTGTCTGATGAGAATTCAACTGTACAAAGGCATTTGGACAAACTTCTATATCTGTGTGTAGTTATAACCAGAAGATTAGAAAAAGTAAAAACGTTGACTAAGTAAAAGTTGACACTAATTATAGTAATTTATGAGAATTTCCATTTGTGGCTCATTACCATGTGCGCTATAATTATTGTGCATATCATTAGCATGTGCCAGACAAATTTTGTTGGACATGGTACTGCATTACAGTGCTCCATTCACATCCTCCCAGCCTTTTCCTGCTCACAACTTTACAAAACCAGAGGGAATTCTGCCTGCTAGTCTTTTCTTTTTCTTCCCAAGAGCCCAATTATCCTTTATTTGTGTGGGTGTCTTTTTCAAAATCTTCTGCCAGCAACTCCCCATTGATTTCAAAGCAAGCTTCACAGTTTGGAGTAAGACATGGAAAAGTTTAGGCAGCTCACGCTCCCTTCGCTCCCCCGCCCCCTCCTTTGAGGATCCATTCCCAAGGCTCTCTCCATCTGGCTGCTTCTTTCCCATAATCATGATTGTTTTTATATGTTTTCATCTTACCTCCATTTAGGCTTCTATGCCTGAGAACTCTATGCCTAAAAGCTCCAAGCCTTTGCCCGTGGCTTGAATATTCAATATCACGAATGGCTCAGCCCATTATACCATACATGGAAACTCCACAAAGGACACCCCACCCATATTCCCATGGATATTTGAAGCTATTTTCTTCGGATCAGTTCGTATTACAGTCTGCCTTCTTGTTGTCCTTGGGCGCTCAGTCTCAGTCCAGTTTCAGCTACTGCTGTTCTTCTCTGTGCCCAGTCAACCTTGCCTTAGAACACAGACTCTGCTTCATTCTCTTGAGGCCCTAGGCTGCCACTGGCAACTTCGTTTTACTGAAGAAGTTCCAGTGCTTCTTAACAAGGACTGTTTATATTGCCACCACTTGTCTGCCAGCGTGTGCGCTGCCATGATGCTAGAACCTCTTCCACTAGGGTTTTAAATACCAGCAGGTCACCCGTGACTTCTAGACTAAGACAGACTGGGAGGAAAGGCCTGGTGATATGCTATTTACTTGTATTCTTCTTCTCTTATTAATCTATCTCCCAGGTAATTGCTCCCAAAGGGCAAGGGTCCCCTATTTCAGAGAACAGAAGTGTAATCACCAATGGGCTCCATCTTCTTTTCAGTGACGGTAAATAACAGGACAGTTGCACTTCTTCCTCCAGGATGGCAGGAGTGGGTGAGCCCACCTGCCTGGCCATGCAGAGAGCTCAAGGAGGGGAGAGATCCGAGGCGGCTGACCACTGGATCCACTGATGTCGCAGTGAGAAGTGCAGTGTCAAGAAGCACCTGGGAGCCTCTTAGGAAATCTCATTCTCCCGGACCTCTGACTTTTCGGCATCCTTACCCCGCCCTTCCATCATCTCACTCTCCTCTGTCCTTATCTTACGAGGTCCAGTTCCCTACTGGCTACCTCTCCCCACTCTATCACCACCAGGCTCCTCGGGGCACCATGCTTCCTTTGACTTTTAAATGCTGACTTTTCCCAGGATTATATCCTCTGATCTCTTTGTTCCTCAGTCCCCTGCCAGCCTGACTCGTGCCTCTACATTTTGGAAGGGAAAATTGCACTTTCTGTTCTTTGCCACCTGTCATGTCTTCTGCATGCACTTTGTGAAGTTCAGTTGAATAATTAAAATCTGGGCCAGATTTTGCTAACAAATAATATGAGGTAAATTCTCATTTTCCTTTAATCAACTTGCAATAGCATATCTTGACCAAATAACAAGGCTATGAGAATCATCCTTTATGTAACAGTAGCTTAATGGGCTATTTATTCGATCAAGGAGTCTTTCAATATGGTCCTTGGAGTTCACAGTCAGAGATTCTTCAGGCTGACAGATAAGCTGGAAAGAGAATATTTACAGACTCTTCTTTTCAAGGCATTTTAAGAGATTTTCCTTGCAGCATTTCAACTGTGGCCTAGTGTGCTGGCAAATTCACAGATATAACAAAGTGATTGTCTGTTCTGTCCTTCAGATGCAGACACTTTGCCCTTGAGTTAACTTTCCTGGTCTTCGTTCACAGTCAGTTTTCCACATCTATGCAATACTGATTATTGGGTATTCTGGTGATTTTCCCTGTCTATAGTTTTGTGTCAAAACAGACTTTCTCTCAAACCACAGCCCAAAGGTCACTGTGTACTGTTCACAGGTGCCAGAAGCTTGCCACAAACCTCAGTAGTTACTGAGCATTTAATCTCCTACCAGTTATGTGCACTTCCTTAGGAAATCAGCGGTTTGTCTAAATGACTGGGGCACAAGAATGTATTCATTTGTGTTATGTTTGTTCTCTCAGTGTTTTCCCTGCATCCAAATGCCCATTGTGTTGATGGCTGTGCTATCAATGCTATCTGCTATCAAATGATGCTGCATTGGTGACGTTACTTTCTGAGAAGATAAGTAGATTTCGGAGAGGAAACAATGTGCAATGAAACTTGTGAATGCTGGAACCTGTTAAAATAAGCAGTAGGACAGTGGTTAGACTGCACCCTGTCAAAACCAGAAAATTTGAGAGACCTGGAAAAATTAGTCAGTCCCATGCAGTTCTGAGAGTCACAGGGTTCACTGCACTGTAAACCCTGAGCTAATTCAGCAGACAGTTGTATTCCTAAAATTTCAGTGAATCTTAAAACTGAGTAAAACCCGCTTTTTGTTTATAATGCGAATAAAGCATTTTGATCTAAAAGTAGATTATTATAACCAGAGTTTTCACTTACACCAATGTGAGTTAGAGTATTTAAAAGTCAGCTAGCATGTGGGAAACTCATGGTCATACATACCTGCTCTGCCAGCTTCCTCCATCCTCCACCTAGTGCCGGACTGCTACCTAATCACTGTGATGCTCAGGAATGCCCCCACCCAGATTCCACTAAACTTCCCTCAGAGAAGGTCAGCCACTCCATTGAGGACCACTGAAAGGATTCTTCAGCTGCAGAAATCTTTCTATGATATTCATCACGTTCTTCCATTTCATTTTAGTTTATTTTTCTTGACAAGGTAACAATTTTGCATATATACATATATATTTTAACAATTTTGCATTAATTTAACTTCAATACCAGGAAGTTTTAATAAATATCTTAGTTTTAATAAATATCTTTCATTTGACTATTTTTCTATAAAATTTTTTCTGGCCGTCCATCTACCGTCCTTAACACTGTTGAACCAATCCGTGCCCCCACCTCTCTTATGCCTATCCTGATGTTCAACTAATATTAATGATTATTTCTGAGAGGTGGGATTTCAGGGGCAAGGGTGTATTATTTCAATTTTCTAACTTGTACTTTTTATATTACTTGAATCTTTAATAAGAAGAAATATTACAATGACTTGAAAGTAATACGCACAACCCTTTGAGCTTGTATTGTGTACTGAGCTCCTCTGGTTAGGGGCAGAGCTTGCATATTATAATTATCAGAACTTAAGAGGTGGGTTCAACACAGGCCCCCTTGACCACAAGGCGACAAGAGTTTTGCCTTTTAACTGGTCCCATCTCCTTTCTTCTCTGAAAATCTGCTCTGGGATTTCCCACATCCCCTTTGTCTTCCCATCATCTGCCAGGATCCTTGGACTTTCAGAGTGGCTCTGAAATAGCTTGGCCTTATCCATCTACTGCGAGTAGTGGTCTTCTTGGCTGTCTCTCCCTCTGTGGCCTATTTTCTGTTTATGACTGTGCATTACTTTACATAGATTTTAGTCTCCCCAAAAGAGCTTCCCCTGTGGCCAATCCTTTAAAATCAATGTGCCTCACACAGCCTTTAACTGTCTTTCACTGGAGAAAAGAGTCTGTACTGTGATTAACCTACAAGGCCCCAGCTGTGCCACAGAGCAGACATCAATAAACACTTTGGATGGAAACACCTGTTGATACCTTTTAAGTCACTCTGTATTGTCTTTCCTAATTTTTCTTTTAAGCGCATCCCCTTCTTGCTCTAGTTAATCTATATGAGGCTCTACCTAGTCTAGCTGCTTCTCTTCTATTGTTAGGATACATAGAAGCAAAGCTGGCCCCAGGGCGGAAAGTGGACTATAAAGTTCTTGAGGGCAAGGACTATATTTTTTATTGTATCCCCAGGATCCAACATAGTTCTTGAACACAGCAGGTATTCAATGATTTCTGAAGCCATGAATGATAATAAAGTAATTACAGTAAAATTCTCAAAAGGCACAAACTGCATAAGGTGAAAACATTCAGTGAAGGAAAACTCAAAACTAAAATGAAGTTGGGTTCTTAAAACAGAGATTAATAAATATGCTGTCAAAAATACTTGGGACACTTGTCCAAGCAAAAATTCACTGTCACTGTCTTGACTCTGACATATAGCGACCCTACAGGACAGAGCACAACTGCCCCTGTGGGGGGCTGAGCTGGTAATGCTTGCAAGATGGGGGGAAGGAGGCAGGCCTCTGGAGTTCTCTCTCTCATAGGTCATTGTATACAGGGAGGGAGACCTTCAGAGATGTTGCCAGCAGGGGTAGATTACCCAAGAAGGAAGTTAAGCTCAGGCTTTCTTGTGCTTACTTACTAATCTCTAGTGAATAATTTCATAGGCATGCTATCCTGGTCAGAGACTGTGAATATGCAAAGAAGCTTTGAATCTAGGGCAAGATGCCATGGGGTTGAAAGAGAGAGACAGATGCCAGCCATTCCTGGAAACAGAATCTTTGACATGGTGAACAAATGGGAAAAATATACTAGAGATTAGTAAGTAAGCACAAGTAAGCCCATGCTTATCTTATTTATTAGGTAATCTGACACTGAGTGTTAGTGTCCAAAATGTCCTCTTGAAAAGTCCCATACATCCTAAGATTTCTCCACAGCATTTATCAAAATTACAATCCATCAGTCGTAACTTTTGTCAAGTCCGTCTCCACCAGCAGCCTGCGTGTGTGAGCATGGGAAGAGGGACCACGTCCGTCTTTGGTCACCTTAGATCTTCAGCTGGTAGCCCAGTGTGAGCACTCGGAATATATTTTTGAGTAGATTATTCGGTAACTTAACAAACGATCCAATATATCCAATGTGTGAAAGACCCAATTTGAAAAAGAGTCTAGGACAATAGAAGACTGTGGGCATGGAATACTATGTGCCGCAGGAGTGTCTAGGTCTGGGTCGTATGTCCTGGTGAGAAGCTAGAGACTTGGGTTAGGATGCCTCTTCTAGTGAGAGAGGACAGAGAGAGGCTCCGTGAGCTCTCACGTGCAAGCCCAGTAGGCCCAGCTTCAGAGGCATCAGGGACCAGAGGGGTAAGCCAGGAAGAACCAGAGTAGTGCAATGGGCTATGGGGAAAGGCTGTAGCTTGGTGGGTGTGGGGACTGAAACTAGCATGTTGCAGCAAATTTCACCTACTTGAGCCACCAATTCAAGCCTGGCAGTCCAGTCAAAGTCCTTAGAACCCATCCCTGGGCATGCTGGGTCGGTCACCATCTTACAAATAAAACGAAAAGCAGAGAAGGCAAGGGGTGGTGAGAATGGAATTGGAAGTGAGTTCAAAGCCTAACTTTATCCCAGGCACATGAGCCTTATAAAGGTCATAACACATCTGCACACCTCAGGATTTCACTGTTTCTATGGGAAAAATGGTTGTTCATGAAAGGGATAGTGTTCTAACCCTAGCACACCATATGCGTATATGATGCTATTTAAACCATACAAGTTGGTCCCTTTCTACTCCGATTCTTATATCATCACTATCAGGCTGGTGATATTATGCATTTGAATATTTACACTGTGTAAACTAGATATTTTTAGCAGGAGGTTAAAAAACAAGGTACATCGTTGAAGCTTACTTTGATTCATACCTCTATAGGAAATGACGATCACTAGGTGTTGATTGATGCAGTCACAGGAAAAGGACATCATGCTTGGTAAAACAGAAGGTCAACAAAGTGAATTGTCACAATGTCTGCAACAATGGGTTCAAACAGAACAATCACTGTGAGGATGGTGCAGTCCCAGGCATGCTACATTCTGCTGGACATGGAGTCAAAACCAACTTGAAGTTGTCTAACAGCAATCACTGGGTATTGGTGGTTGGAATACAATTATGCTTATTACTAGTTGTGATAATGGACTTAATTAAGGTTAAGTAGGTGATTTTTTTCATCTGTAAAGTGGAGGCAATAACTATTAAAACCTTAGTGGGTTCTTGTAAGACAAAACATGTATTATGTATAACAATTTTACCAGATACTTGCACACAGCAGGTGTAAATAAATGTTAGTTTCTCCTTTTCCTCTTTATTCTGCACTACAAATATAAATTAAAATCTGACGAGCAGCTAAATTGGAAATGAAAACATCGTTCAAACAAGAGTATAGGTGTTATTGCCGAGTTTCTAAAGATGAATGTACAAGGCCATTCTTGAGATTTCTGCAGGCATCATCACCTGGAGTTTCTTCTGTGATAATTGCCTTGGACGGTTGATTCCTCGCAGTTGCCATCAATCCTGGCTATGGTTTATGTTGGAATGTTCTAATTCCTTTACAAAACATTTATTATTTTAGGCAGGCACATTTCCAGCAAGGCTGGTGGTGATTAAATCTGAAGAGGAGCTATTCTTAGGGCTTATTTCCAAAAAAGTAGGTAACTTTTGCTAGTGAACAGCATGTCTATTGATGGAAAGCTCACCTTGCTGGTGTAGGTACGAAAATAGTTTAAAAAGACAGAAGACAAACAACAAAGCACCTTCTTTCATGTCCTTTAGATGAACTAATCCCATCTGGTGGTTAGGGAGCAGCTCAAATGTCACCTTTTGTGGCGTTTTCTTCTTTTCTTGCTTACTTCAAAGATAATTATCTCTACCTGAATTCTGATCATAGTGTATCCATTCTGATTTGTACTTTACCTCATTTCACTTTCCACCTTGAATGAGAGCTATGTGAGATTAAGCAAACTACCTAACCTCTCTGGTCACCATTTTCTCTTAGGTAAAAATGAGAGTTGCAATTGCCAATTCAAACATCTATACAGCCCAGGGCAGAGATGATGATCAAGAACATCTCACCGTCAACCTTCCCTACCGTCTGAGTGTGGACATGCCTTGCATGAAGGAAGCCACTGCTCTGTACGTCAGCAGATAGGGGTCATGTTGCCCGTAAGGCCCCACTGCAAGAACTCCCAGTTTTTTCAAGAGAAGCTAGGCATCCGGGCATATTTTTTTAATGAATTATCTAGAGCCTTATAGAGGCTTAGAAAAAATTTAAATGTTGTATAGTCAATAATTCTCTCAGTGGACTAAATTTGATCACTACACACTACTATGTGAGAGGTAGAGTCCAGGTCAACCAAGGCTTAGCCAGATGTAAAGCGATGATTGCTTTATCCTATGTCTGTTACTAATGAGAAAAATAAGCCAGTGCAAATTGTATAGCAAGAGACTAGAATCTACACAGCCCTAAAATGCCTTATGCATCCACACCATCAACACTAACACTACTCCCTGGTTACCATGCACTGGGCACTGTCATTTATCAGCTATAGTGCTGAATACCTGAGGTGCGCAGGCATAACTCATGACCATGGGGTCAATGCTGACTCATAGTGATGGGTTTCTGAGACTTTAACTGTTTACTGGAGTAGGTAGCCCAATGTTTCTCCTGAAGATATACTGGTGGTTTTGAACTGTTCACTGTACAGATCGTAACCCAACGCATAACAACTATGCCACCAGGGCTCCTCTCATTTATGATAGAGTAATTAATATCCATTCCATAATATTATTTTGAGGAGTAGATAAATGAATGCCTTCAGCATAATAAAAACAAAACAAAATATTTTGCTGATGACTTAACTACAATTCATTAGGACCCCAACAATTTTTTTGTTTGTAATCCCCAAGAGAGCAGATCTCTAAGTTCTAAGTGTTTACAAGAGTAGAAAGTACTTTCTTTCTTCCTCAGAGCTTCTGTTGGTTTTGAACTGTCCACCATTCTGATCACAACCCAATTCATAAAGCCTCCAAGGCTTCCATGGTACTACCACAGGAGTTCAAACACAGTTTAACATACAAACTATGTTTATACCACACAGGGAACTTTTAGCATTATAAATTCACTACCATTGATTCTAATTCATATTGACCATATAGGACAGAATAGACTTGCCCCCTTGAGTTTTTGAGCCTGTAACTTTTTATGGAAGTAGAAAGCTGCATCTTTTTCCTGTGGAATGCCTGGTGTTTTCGAACTGCTGATATTGCAATTAGCAGCCCAATGTGTTACCCACTATGCCACCAGTGTTCCCTTAGCATCATACCAGGCCCATGATAAATGCCACTGATTCTTTTATCACATATTTAATTTAAATATTTAACAACCTTATAGCCCTCTGTAATGGAATCAATTCCTACACAAGGTTTCCTGAGATTCTCATTATGGTACATATTATAAAATGCTCAACACTGTATGGTATACAACATATTCAGTGTGTAGTATACATGCAGTGTATGGCCTGTAATGTGCAGAGTGAGAGTATGTACTGCACACATGTGAGGTACAGCAGTAGTCAGACCTGGTTTTTCCAGTTGTTATGCCACTTTGGGCAAGTGTGTGACCTCTCTTACTTCTGTTTTCTCATTTGTAAAGTAGGAATAATAACATCCTTTAAACATGATAAATCCTCAAAATTCTAGTTTGTTCCAGGATAAAATAAAGAACAGACCAGGATCTGTAACCAGGATCAGTAATGCTACTCTTGTCACAGCATCTTACCGTTTTCTTGTATACCATTTTGTCTCAAGCCTAACTGCAATGTGTTTGGTTCTTTGAACATAATTTATGGTTAGGTACAGGATTTATTGTTGCTGTTTTGTCTTAGTTAGAATGAATTCCATGGCAGGGAGTTTGTTTCTTTATGTCAATCCAAGGTATGCTTTAAGGTACAAGAGAGACCCCAAATGTTAAAAATAATTTCAGAAGAATATTTATTAAGTCTTAAACATGATCCAAGGAAGGGAGACCATTAGCACAAAGTCACAATGGTGTCAAAGAGTTTGGTGAGCTTCAGAGACTTAAAAAGGCAATAGGAAGGCAAAGGTAACGGTCACAAAAGCATGAATGGTAATAGATCAGTACTTCAGTTACACGTGGGACTACAGAAGCAGGAAAGGGACCGTGATTGGGACATGAAAATTACCCTAAACAGTAGAGCTTACAAGATTGGTTCAACACCTTCATACCTTAAGGTATGACCCTGCGATAGGTAGGTTTATTGTGCCAACCTGGTCAATAAACAAATGTGGGATTAATACGGTTGCAGTTTAATTGAAGGGCAAAGAGATAAATGGCTAGGCAAGCCTCACCTTTCGGTCTCTTGCTTTCTGATGATCAGACCAGTGTGCGGCTGCCTTAGCTAGTTCTCTGCTTCAACCTGTGAGCTACACTACCTGTGGGACACCAAACCTGTGGACCATGTTGCTATAGTTTGAGGTTCCTTTAAAACCTATTTCGCCACACTGCTGGTGTATACATCACTTGAACTGGGGACTGTCGGACCCTGTCATCTGCCTGACTGTTGGTGACCTGCCTTGCTGTTTGCTGCCTGTGGCCAGACAGCCTGTATTGCTCTACAGAAGACTAAGCTGTCTGCTTCCTTGACTTGCATCCAGCAGCCCTCGTGAGTTGGACTGCCAGTATATTAACTGTCTCATGGAAGTGAGTTGAACTGAGTCATTTGTACTGCTCTGTGGACTAATTAGCTGTTTATTTCTTCATGTGGTATCTATGTATGTATGTATGTATCTATCTATCTATCTATCTATCTGTCATCTATCATCTATCTATCAAATCATAAGTGTCCTGGTTTTGTTTCTCTAGAGAACCCTGTTTGACACAGACCCTAAAATCAGGACATGACAATTATGAGTTCACAATATGGAGATCTCCATCAAGGACAAGAAATCCTCTAAGAAAGTCTGTCCCTCCCTGGGCAGGCTGGAAAGGGCTGTAAGTGATCCACTTTCCAATATATGCTGCCTGAGGGCAAGGCTGTTCACATCCCAAGTTAATGTTATAGTTAGGTGTCATCACATCAGTTTTTACCCATCGAGACCCTATGCACAAGAGAACAAAAAACTGCCCTGCCTTTGCCATCCTCAAAATTGTTTTTATGCTGGAGTCCATTACTGCAACCCCTGTGTCAATCCATCTAATCTAGGGACTTTGCTTTTCCACGCGCCTCTCCTTTACCTAGCACGATGTCTTTCTTCAAGGACTGGTCTCTCTTGACAACATGTTCAAAGCACATAAGACAAAGTCATGCCATCCTTGACTCTAAGGAGCACTCTGGCTGTACTTCTTCCAGGCAGATTTGTTTGTTCTTTTATCAGTCCATGGTACTTTCAATATTCTTTGCCAGGACCATAATTCAAAGGCATCAGTTCTTCTTTGGTTTTCCTTACTCAAAGTCCAACTTTTATATGCATATGAGGCAATTGAAAATACCTTGGCTTGGATCAGGCTCACGTTAGTCCTCACAGTAACCTCCCTACTTTACAAAACTCTCTAAAGTGGTCTTCTGCAATAGATTTACCCAATGCAACCCATTGTTTTTTGCTCCCATAAGTATTAATTGTGGATCAAAGCAAAGCTAAATCCTTGACAACTTCAGTCTTTTCTCCATTTAAAATGATGTTACTTATTGGTCCCTTGTGTGTGGATTTTGGTCTTCTTGATATTGAGTTGTAATCCATGTTGAAGGCTGCAGCCCTGGATCTTCATCACTAAGAGCTTTAAATCCTCCTCACTGTCAGCAAGCAAGATTATTTCATCTGCACATGAAAGGTGCTTAATAAGCCTTCCTCCAATCCTGCTGCCCCATTCTTCTTATATAAACTAGCTTCTCCGATGATTTTCTCAGCATACAGATTCAATAAGTGTGGTGAGAGGCTGCAACCCTGTAAGATACCTGTCCGGCTCTTAAACCATGCCATATGCCCTTGTTCTGTTCACACAACCACCTCTTGATCCATGCACAGGTTCTGAATAAGCATTATTAAATATTTTAGAATTCCTATTTTTTGCAAGGCTACCCATAATTTGATATGGTCTACCCAGTCTAATACCTTTTCATAGCCTGTAAAACACAAATAAGAAGCTTTCTGGTATTCTCTGCTTTGAGTCAAAGTACATCTGACATCAGCAATGATATCTCCTGTTCCACATTCTCTTCTGAATGTGGCCTGAACTTCTGGCAATGTACTGCTGTAATCTTGGTTGGTTGATCTTTAGCAAAATTTTGCTGACATATGATGACAATAGCATTATCCTTTAATTTGAGCATTCTGTTCGGTAACTTTTCTTTGGAATGGATACAAATATGGATCTCTTCCAATCAGCTGGCCAAGTAGTTGTGCTCCAAATTTCCTAGCACAGATGAGTACATGCTTCCAGTGCTTCATCAGCTTGTTGAAACATTTCGATTGGTATTCCATCAATTCCTGGAATCTTGTTTTTGGCTAGAATCCCTGGTGGCATAATGTGGCTGCTAACCACAAGGTCAACAGACAAAAAAGTGGGGCTTTCTACTCCAGTAAAGAGTAAGTGTCGTGGAAACTCACAGGGGCAATTCTATCCTGTCTGCTTGTAAGGTCATGATGAATTGGCATTGACTCAATGGCAGTGAGTTTGGTTTTTCCTCTGTTTTTGGCTAATTCATTCATTGTTGTTTGAACTTCTTCCTTCAGTATCCTCAGTTCTTGCTCATATGTTGAAATGATGGATTGTCAACTGTCTCTTTTTGGTATAGTGACTCTGTAGATTCTTGCCATCCTCTTTTAATGTTGCTTGCATCATTCAATATTTTGCCAGTCTTTTTGTAGGAGCAAAGTTATTTGCTTCTCAGGCAAATGGGACAGGACCACCACTTTCCTGGGATCAAGACCCATGGGAAATGCTGACAGCTAAACCAGAGGAGCAGATGAAGCAGCAGCTGGTCTGTCTCTCCGCCTGAGAGAAAATGGACACTTCGCCTTCTGCACCCCAGCAAAAGCTACAGAAGCAGAAGTCTGCTAACTTACGTATTACTCATGTTCCCAACCTGGTCCTCTCCTCCTGTTTTTGAACAGCATGGCTGATGCGTTAATGCTTTTTTGTATACCCTCAAATAACTGTAAACTGACTCTTTGTGTAAACCTGTCATGTGTTGCAGACTCCGTACAAGAAGGGTGTTTGAACCTGCCTCAAATAAAGTTCAGGGCCCTGCAGTGACTATATTGCAGGGTCCCCTACCCCTCAATTGCATCTATCCTTTTCTCTTATATACACATTTTCTCTTTGCAGATCATGTCCTCTTGAACCCATTTGATTTGTAAGATAAGATTTAGCTCTATATTATTTTACATCTTTCAGTATTGCAACTTTCAGCTTAATTTTTTTCTTGTTTTTTTTTAATATTTAAGATATGCTGTTTCGGTTTTCTAACTCTAGGACTGTGCAAAATTATTAAATGTTAATAATTTACTTTGTCTTCTTGAGCTGCCTTCTGAAATTTTCTATTCCGCCTTTGGACTACATCATTTCTTCCACGTGCTTTAACTAAGTTCCAGAGTCTCTTCTGACATCTACTTTGATCTGTTCTTTCTTTCCTTTCTTTTTAATGACCCTTTGCTGAATAGACTCAAGGTCATAGTTGGCTTTAGTGTACTTGTTTTAATTTTCTTCACCTTCAATCTGAACTTACATATGAGCAATTGATAATCTGTTCCACAGTCAGCCTCTAGTCTTGTTTTAGCAGCTGATATTGAACTTCTCCAGCATTTTTTCCCCACATAAAGAGTCTATTTGATATCTGCATATCCCATTCTTTTTTACACTTTTCTGCAAAATAATTTATTATGTCATTAAAATGTGTATTTTTAGCAATTTATTTTGAATTTATATAATTGAAAATACTGTTAGTCATTCTTTGTACATGAAAGATCACAAATAATATTTGATGTGTCTGAGAAGTATCTTTCTGCTGATACAACTGATGCTAGAGTTGTTAAAAGTATTATAAAGGCTGTTTAAATAATTTCAAAATACACATTTTCTTACTCTAGAGGTTGGTGATTCTTTTTTTAAAAATCATTTTATTAGGGGCTCATACAACTCTTATCACAATCCATACATACATCAATTGTGTAAAGCACATTTGTATATTCATTGCCCTCATCATTTTCAAAACATTTCCTCCACACTTAAGCCCCTGGCATCGCTCCTCATTTCTCCCCTCCCTTCCCACTCCCCGCTCCCTCATGAGCCCTTGATAATTTATAAATTATTATTTTGTCATATCTTGCACTGTCTGACGTCTCCCTTGACCCACTTTTCTGCTGTCCATCCCCCCGGGAGGAGGTTATATGTAGATCCTTGTAGTCGGTTCTTCCTTTCCACCCCACTCTCCTTTCCCCCTCCTGATGTCACCACCCTCACCACTGGTCCTGAAGGGATCATCCACCCTGGACTCCCTGTGTTTCCAATTCCTATCTGTACCAGTGTACGTCCTCTGGTTTAGCTGGATTTGTAAGGTAGAATTGGGATCATGATAGTGGTGGGGGTGGGGGTCTAGAGGAAGCATTTAGGATCTATAGGAAAGTTGTATGTTTCATTGTTGCTACACTGCACCCTGACTGGCTCATCTCCCGCAACCCTTCCATAAGGGGATGTCCAATTGCCTAGAGATGGGCTTTGCGTCTCCACTCTGCACTCCCCCTCATTCACAGTGATATGATTTTGTTCTGATAATGCCTGATACCTGATCCCTTTGAAAACTCGTAATCACACAGGCTGGTGTGCTTCTTCCATGTGTGTTTTGTTGCTTCTCAGCTAGATGGCTGCTTGTTTATCTTCAAGCATTTAAGACCCCAGATGCTATATATTTTGATAGACAGGCACCATCAGCTTTCTTCACCACATTTGATTATGCACCCGTTTGTCTTCAGCGATCATATCAGGGAGGTGAGCACACAATGGTATGATTTTTTGTTCTTTGATACCTGAAAACTGATCCCTTCGGCATCTCGTGATCACACAGGCTGGTGTTCTTCTTCCATGTGGACTTTGTTGCTTCTGAGCTATATGGCCACTTGTTTACCTTCAAACCTTTAAGATCCCAGACACTATCTATATCTTTTGATAGCCGGGCACCATCAGCTTTCTTCACCACATTTGATTATGCACCGTCTTTGTCTTCAGCGATTGTGCAGGGAAGGTGAGCATCATGGAATGCCAGTTTAATAGAACAAAGTATTCTTGCAATGAGGGAGTACTCAAGGAGTGGAGGCCCAATGTCCATCTGCTACCTTAATAATAAATCTATACATATATGCACATAGATCTATTTCCCCATCCTCATATATAAATATATTTACATATGCATATGCCTTTATTTAGACCTCTATAAATGCCCTTTACCTCCTAGCTCTTTCCTCTATTTCCTTTTACTTTCCTCTTGTCCCATTATCATGTTCAGCCTTCGTTAGGGTTTCAGTAATTCCTCTCGGTTACATTTCCCTTGGTCATGCCCTACCAGGACTCCTACACCCTCCTCACCACCGATTTGGATCACTTGTTGTTCCCTTGTCCCTGGGTTTGTTAACACCACTTCCTTTCTCCCCTTCCCCTCTCCCATGTCTCCCTAGAATCGTCAGTCCCATTGTTTTCTCCTCCAGATTGTTCATCCAGCCTATCTTATTTAGACAAACCTGCGGAGAAAATAACATGCACAAAAACTAGACAGAGCAAAACCAAGCAGTAAAATAAAACAAAACAACAACAAAAACAACACCAGCAAGCCAATGACAAAAAAACAAAACAAAACACAACAAGAAAGAAAAGCTTGTAGTTAGTTCAAGGACTGCTTGTTGGCCTTTAGGGGTGTTTTCCAGTCGAGTCTGTTGGTGTTGGGGCACCAAGCCCTGGCCCCAAAGTCCATTTTTGGTAATCCCTGGGGACTTCATTACTCTGCTCCCCTTGCTGTTCTGTTCCATGCCCTTAGTGTTTTGCCTCAGTGTGGTGGGATCAGATCAGGTGGAATTCCCACACTGTGTCTCCAGTGTTGTCCCCTGTAGGGTGCATATTCCATTCCATGTAATCTGGAGTTCATTTATATAATCTTCATTTGAGTTGTTCAAAAAAGGTATTTGCTATGAACAAGTCATGAGTCTTGCAAGATTCTACCATGCTATCTACTACTTCCTTTCTATTACCAAGACCATATGATCCAGCTACTGTTCCTTTCTCTTGGTTTCCAACTTTTGTATTCCAATCACCAATAATTATCTATGTATCTTGATTGTATGTTTAATCACTGTACAACTGAAGTTGTTGGTAGAATTCTTCAGTTTACTAATTACTTGCTTTTGTGGTTGGTGCATAAATTTGAATAATTGTTGTATTAATTGGATTTACTTTTATGCAGATAGACATTATCCTGTCACAGACAGCATTGTACTTCAAGATAGATCTTAATATATCCTTTTGGAAAATAAATGCAAAATCATTCCTCTTGATTGTGTTTTCCCAGCATAGTAAATTATAAGATTTTCTGTTTCAAAACGGCCGATACCAGTCCATTTCAGTTCACTATTGCCTAAGATATCTATCTTTATAAGTTCCATTTCATTTTTGACCACTTCCAATTTTCTTAGATTCATACTTCATGCATTCTAAGTTCCAATTATTAATAGCTTTTTGCAGCTGTTTCTTCTTATTTTGAGTTGTGCCGCATCAGCAAATAAAGATCCAAAGGCTTCACTTTTACAGGATCTACTCTATTCAGGTCACCACTGTCAAATCTGTTTTGCAAAGGCTGTTCCTCCTTAGTCACACTTCAGGTGCTTTCCATGACCCCAGGGACCCACACTCTGGCACTATCTCTGACAACGTTCTGCTTCTATTCATTAGGTCTTCAGTGTCTGACAATATCTCCATGCTATGCATCACATTTTCAACAACTTCTTCCTCTGAAGTGGATAACAGATTCTTTCTTTATAGTCTGTTCATAGTCTGAAAGCTCACTGCTGGCATTAAATCCCAGTGACATAGCTTCAGCATTACAGCACACACAGCACCACAGAATGACAAACTAACAGACAAGTCATTATGCCAATTTATCTGTGGTCAGATGGAATTCAATGGAGGCTTAAACCACACGAGGACTCTCACGATGGGTTTTTTGCTTTCAATGTCATCCATAGCTTTCTGTAAACCTGGTGCTCAGAATTTAAGCTCTAATACAGGTACTGTGTTTTTTTCTTAGGCGGTGTTATGCATTGATTTGGGTCTTTCAAAGGTATCTGGGAAAATGACCATGTTTTGAAATAGGATTTAAAAAGATGCTATCAATTAATTAACATGAGTTCATTCCAGAGTGGGATGGATCCTAATCTAATCAGAGCGGTGCCCTTATGAAAGAGGAGACAACAAGATAGACACAGGAAAAACAATAGAATTAAGTAGCAGCTGCAAGCCAATGAATGCCTATGACTATCAAAAGCTACCATAGAGCCTTTGGGGTGGACATGTTTCTGATGGTCCCTGAATTCAGATTACCACCTCTAGGACTGCGAGACAATAAATATATGTTCTGATATGCTGCCCAGGAGTCCCTGGTCAACTTCTGAAAGATCACAGCCTAGAAAGCCCCATGGAGCAGTTCTACTCAGCTCATGAAAGTGGCCTTGGAGTCCATGGCAACCAACACAAAAAACAGAAGCCATTCAGGTAATAGCAGACTTTGGAAACGAATGACTTCATTTGATTTTTCTTTTGGTTTTTTTTGAAATTTTTCTTTTAAAAAATTGGACAGTTTTATTGACATATAATTCACATATAAAATCCAATGGTTTAAACACATTAAGAAGAGTTGTGAAATCATTACCGCAGTAAGTTTTAGAACATTTTATTCATTCTTGCCCCTCTCCACCTCCCCAATATAGCCCTAGGTTTGTGTTAATCTAGTCACTGCCTCTACAGATGTTTGTGCCCTGGATTTCACACACAGACACTGACTTGGAGTTTTTCTGTTTGTGTTCTAGGAAATTTTAAGCATATTACATAAATTGTGTTTTTTTTATATCAA
>NW_022103906.1:2416591-2418695 GCF_000313985.2 Echinops telfairi
TTCCCCACATTGCCTTGCCCTTGGTCACTCCCTACCAGTCCTTCCATCCCCTCCCTACCATTGGTTTTGTTGTTCCCTTGTCCCTAGGTTGGCCAACCCTCCTCCCTTCCCCTACCTCCCACACCCCTATGTCCCTCCGGGGCCATCGGTCCCTTTATTTTCATCTCATATATTTTTTTGTCCAACCTCTCTTATCTAGGTGGGTGTGCAGACATAACAATGTGTGTAAAAATTGGGATTGGCTTTGGCAGTACAGCGCCAAAGGGACTCATAAGAACCTGGTGACGATGGCTGCAGCACTGACAAGCCAACCAACAAAAAAGCCACTGACATACAAAATTTAAAAGAAGAGGAAAAAGGGGGAAAAACCCAAACAGATAGGCTGGAAAAAAAAGAAAACGAAAAGAGGAGGGAAAAAAGAAGGGGGGAAAAGCCTGTTAGTAGATCAAGGTCTGTTTGTTGACCTTTAGGAGCATTTTCTGGACAAGTCTAATGGGGTGCCACGTCCTGGCCCCATAGTCCATCGTTTTTCTTCCCTTGCGACCTCCTTGCTCTGCTTCCCTGCCCCTCCATTGCATGCCCCCAGTGTTTTGCCTCAGTGTGGTGGGGTCAGCTCAGTTGCCCATCCCACACTGTGTCTCCGGTGCTGTCCTGTGCAGGGCCGTGGGTCAGCGCAGGACGCCGCATCGCGCCGTGGGGGCAGCCACACGGTCCTCTCTGTACACTGGGCCTCCCGAGCTGGGCCATTGTCCTCTGAGTTTGGTGGGCCCAGTTGTGCTCCGCTCCTTTCCTCCTCCTTCCTTTGTCCCAGCTTCCCTCTGGGTGTGGTGTGGTAGGTCATCTCCCCTCTCACACTGGACGATCTACTTCCATCCTCTGTGGTGCTCCCTTCCATGGTGGGGGTAAACATACCGTGGTTCGTTGGTTTGGTGGTTTAGAGTCATGGTTTCACAGGACATCCCTGTTATTTGGCCTAATCATGTATTTAGTGCTTCTATTCTTTTTCTTTCTTTTTTACAGAAAATCTAAATATAGTTATATGTCAACTTTTTGTGTGTGAATTAGGTGGGTATTTATTTTGTATTTAACAATTTGAACAACTGATTAAACCTCCCAAAAGCTTGATCTGCTTCCCACCCCTTTTGGTTCTTGCTCATAATGCCTCAGTTCTTAAAAGTTTACAGGCATCCAGGACACAGTAATTGATCTCTATTCACCTGTAACAAGGGAAGAAAATGGACAGTCATAAATAATGGGATTGAATAGTCAAAATATCATGGATTACCCAAAGAAGCAACAATTCTATTTCAGAAGAACAGCCAGAATGTTTCTTAGAAGCAAAGATGGCATGACTTTGTCTCATGCCCTTTGAACATGTTATCAGGAGAAACTAGAGCCTGGAAAAGACCATCATGTTGTTAAAGTAGAAGGGTAGCAAAAAAGAGGAAGGCCCTTGACAACATGGATTGACACAGTTGCTACAACAATGAGGTCACATACAACAACACTCCTGAAGATGTTTCAGTGCTTCATTCTGTTGTACAGAGGGTCCCTAAGAATCAAAACTGACATGATGCTGCCACCACCACCACATGGAATGTGTGGCTAATTGCCCTGATCAACAACAGCTTCCTTGGCAGGAGACCAGAAGGACTGGGTGGTGCCCAGGAACCATTACTGAACATGCTTATCAAAAGGGGTAGGAGTGAGGGGATGGAGGACAGAATTTCAAATTCTCATGAGGTTCCTGGTGTTGCAGTGCTTATGCTTTGGGCTGCTAATTTTAAAACCACCAGCCTCTCCAGGGAGAAAGATGGGCTTTCTACTCCCATCAAGAGTCATAGTCTTGCTAACTCACAGGGGAAGTTCTACCCTGTCCTATAGGGTCACCACGATTCTGCATTAATTTGATGGCAGGGAGTTGGATTTTGGTTTTCAGACTATTTAAAGCCAAAGTTAGTAGATGAATCTCGGCAATTATTGCCTTGAGATGATCTTTAAGCCCTAAGCCAAAATTAACCACTGAAGTCTTATTCAAAGCAAAAATAGCAGAGCTTAACTAATATACACATATCATATATATATATGGTTTTTCCATCATATG
>NW_022103906.1:2419131-2435831 GCF_000313985.2 Echinops telfairi
GACACGTCATCCCTCACTGACCCATAGCTCTATGGGGGACAACACTGGAGACACGTGCGGGAATTGTGCCTGATCTGACCCCATCACAGGGGTGAAAAACTAAGAGCGTGCAACAGAGCAGCAAGGAGAACAAAGCAATGAAGTCCTCGGGGGAATACCAAAAATAAACTTTGGGGCCAGGGCGTGGCACCCCATCAGATTGGACTGGAAAACACTCCTAAAGGTCAACAAACAGACCTGGAACTATTTATGGGCTTTTTTTTTGTCGTTGGTTTTCTGTTGTTGTTGTTTAGGGTTTTTTGTTTTGTTTTCTTTTGTTGTTTTTTTTGCTCTGTCTTAAGTTGTCTTTCTTATTATTGTCTCTGCATGTCTATCTAGATAAGATAGGTGGGATAAACAATCCAGAGGACACTGGGTGGGGGGGCACGGGAGAGGGGGAGCTGGGGAAAGAAAGTGGGTGTTATCAAACCCAGATACAAGGGAACAACAAGTGATCTAAAATCAATGGCAAGTAGGGTGTAGTATGTCTGGTGGGGCATAATCAAGGGCAATGTACCCAAGAGAAATTACAGAATAATAGTGGGACAAGAGTAAAGTGAAAGGAAATAAAGGTAAGAACTAGGAGGCAAAAGACATTTATAGAGGTCTAAACACAGGCATGTATATATGTAAATATATTTATATATAATGATTGGGAAATAGATCTCTGTACATATATTTATATGTTAAGGTAGCAGACAGACATTGGGTCTCTACTCAAGTACACCCTCAATGTAAGAACACTTTGTTCTATTATGGCATTCTGTGATGCTCAGCTTCCCAACATGATTGCTGAAGACAAAATGGTTGCATAAGCAAATGTGGTAAATAAAGCTGATGGTGTCCAGCTATCAAAAGATATAGCATCTGGGGTCTTAAAGGCTTGAAGATTAAAAAGTGGCCATCTAGCCCACATGGAAGAAGCATGCCAGCCTGTGTGATCATGAGGTGTCGATGGGGTCATGTATCAGGCATCAAAGACGCAGAACAAAACATCATATCAATGTGAATGAGGGGGAGAATGGAGTGGAGACCCAAAGTCCATCTGTAGACAATTGAACATCTCCTTATAGAAGGTTCACAAGGAAGGGATGAGTCAGTCAGGGTGCAGTATAGCACTGATGAAGCATACAACTTTCCTCTAGTTCTGTAATGCTTCCCCCCTCCCCATCCCACTATCATGACCTCAATTCTACCTAACAAATCCAGCTAGACCAGAGCATGTACACTGGTACAGATAAGAACTCATAACACAGGGAATCCAGGACAGATAAACCCCTTAGGATCAATAATGAGAGTAGCAACACCAGGAGGGGAAGGGGAAGGTGGGAGGAGAAAGGGGTAACCGATCACAATGATCTACATATAACTCCCTTCCAGGGGGATGGGCAACAGAAAAGTGGGTGAAGGGAGACAGCGGTTGGTGTAAGACATTTAAAAAATGATAAATTATGAAGGGTTCATGAGGGATGGAGGGTGTCTATGGGGGTTGAAATGAGGAGGGCTCAAGTAGAAAAAAATGTTTTAAAAATGATTGATGATGGCAACAAACATACAGATGTGCTTGACACACTGGATGGATGCGTGGATTATGATAAGAGCTGTACTAGCCCCCAGTAAAATGATTTTTTAAAAATGTTTGCAAGCATTCATCCAAACTACAACTATTGTCTCTTCCCACTTGGACCAAAGGAGAGTGAAACTAGAAACTCAAACAAGCAAATAATCCAAAGGATCGATGGCTCATGTGAACCAGGGCCTCCTTCAGCCTGAGACCAGGACTAGTTGTTGGTCAGCTACGACGACCAACCATCCTGAACAGGGACACAATAGGTTCCAGTTAGAAGGGGAGAAAATGAGAACAAAACTGGATTTTATTTTAGAAAAACACACAAACAAACCCAATTATGAGAATGGAGAAACCCCCCCCCACCCTCCCAGGCCATTGCTTTAAGTTACCCTTCCAACGTGGGACTGAAGCCGCTCCTAGAATTCACCCATCAGCCAAATAATAGACTGATATATAATATAAATGGTAACACCTACAGAGGCAAGTGCTTTTTGAACAACTAGCCATGTGAAAACCAAAGGGCAATATTTTCCCAGAGGCAAGGATTAAATAGTAGAAGGATCAGGGAAACAGAACAAATGAAAATGAGGAACAAGAACGCAGTGTGGAAACAGGAAGAGTGTTGATACATTGCAGACACTGCAACCGACATCACGGAATAATTTGCCAATGAGTTATTTTTATTATTATTAATCACTTTATTGGGAGCTCTTACAGATATTGTAACAATCACTCTATCATTTAATAGCCAGGCACCATCAGCTTTCTTTACCAATTTTGCTTATGCACCCATTTTGTCATCAGCGATCGTGTTAAGAAGGTGAGGGGGAACCGATGATAAGAATCTACATATAACCTGGACAACAGGAAAGTGGGTGAAGGGAGATGGCAGACAGTGTAAGATATGACAAAATAATCATAATTTATAAATTATCAAGGGTTCATGGGGGAGGAGGGAGCAAGGAGGGAGAGGGAAAAATGAGGAGCTGATACCAAGGGCTTAAGTGGAGAGCAAATATTTTGAGAATGATGAAGGCAATGAATGTACTAGTGTTCTTGACACAATTGATGTATGGATGGATTGTGATAAGAGTTGTATGAGCCCCCAATAAAATGATTAAAAAATAAATAAAAGAAGGTGAGTATCATACAGTGCTACACTATTAAAACGAACTGTTCTTCTAATGAGGTAAAATTTCAGTAAAAGCCAAAAGTCCATCTGTTTCCTTACCTTTAGAGATATAAGCATACATAGACAAATACACATATCTTCATATATTTACATATATTTATATCTATATATGATTATTACTTTCATCTTTTTTCTTTTTCATTCCTCCTGCCACACTATCATGTTTACTCATCGTTCACCTCTCTATAATTCCTCTCAGATACATTTAAATTGATCAAACATGACCAGGTATGCTGCACCCCCCTCACCTTCAGTTTTAGAACCCTTCCTGTTCCCCTGTCATCAGAAAAGAGGAAGATCTCTGAGTTAGTTTATTGTGCCAACCTGGCCGATAAACACATGTGGGAGTAATTGAAGGGCAGAGGGATAAATGGCTTGGTGAGCCTCGCCTTTCGAGTTCTCAGGTCTCTTACTTTGTGATGGTTGCACCAGGGTGCAGCTGCCTTAGTCAGTTCCCTGCTTCAGCTTGCAAAGGCTAACTTCCTGCAAGACATCCCCAAGGAGAAGCCATATGGAGCTACCCCGATGCAGCCCTGGGTGCTGGAGCAGCCGTGTGCAGACCCCTGCCAGCACTGAGATGCTTACACATTCACTGACTCGGCTTTCCTCCTGAAGTTGGCATCATTGTGTCTGTTTTGTGAGATGGAGGAGGACTTTGTGGACTGGTGTTGGACATATGGGTTAATGTTGGACCTGTGGGCTTGGGCAGCACTGGGTTGGGATGTTTTCTTTGATGCACACTTAACCTTTACATAAAACTCTCTTTTATACATGAGTTGCTGTGGATTTGTTTCTCTAAAGTACCCAGACTAATACAACCTCCAACATATTGGATTGACACCATGGCTGCCACAATGGGCTCAAACATAGCAACAATTATGAGAATAGTGGTGGACAGTGCAAGTGTTTTAGTTGCTCTGTTATCGATGGTCCCTGTGTATTATAACCAACTTGATGGCATAACAAGTCTACAACACAGAAAAGAGATATGAGAATGACTACACAACTCAAATAATGTAATAAATGCCATTAAGTTGTACACATATAGAAATTACTAAGTCGGTGTCTGTTTCATTATGCATATTTTCAACAAAAAATTAATAAATTGTATTAAAAGACAAAACACTGTAGGCTCCTCATCTAAGCTGGAAACACAAGCATATTGTCTGAGCATAAATGTGCCTCATAAGCTTACTAGCTACAAGTTCACATTGTGGTGCAGGTAAGATTTGAACTTAAAAAAAGAAAAACCTAAACTAAACTGTTTTTAGGCAGAAGCATAGCATCCTGACTGACAAAAAATTAAGACCCATGAACTACCTGGCTTTGAATCCTGGGATTGTCATTTACTATAATTGCGACATTAGCATGGTAGTTTATCTCTTGTGCTCTCCTTTTTCTCTTCCCTATAAAATGGGAATGGTACAGGTTCACTTCCCATATTGGGCCAGAGAGATTATTTTCCCTTAGTCCCCAATCTACCTTACTTTCTGACGCAGGGGAATGGGCTTCAGAAAATCCGGAGATCAGAGGGAACACACAGAGTGAAGTCTAGCTGTATATTGGCTTCACACCCTCAATGGGAGCTTACCTGATACTGGTAGTCCTCACAAGGTCACTTTCTGTTAGGCTCAGCTGTTTCTACATCTGTCCTTCCATACTGTGGGGCCAGGACGTCGCCACTGCTGCCATCCTACTTTCCTGTGCCATTTCTCAGCACTGTGCCATTATCTTTGAGAGCCTAAAAATAAACTTCCCTTATATTATTTCAGGAATTCCTGCTATGTCCTTGAGTAAAATATGCTCATCTACAATCTGTGGGTGGGGAGTCCGATTATATTCAGAAATGTTCAGGTTTTAGAACTATATACATACTACCTGTTATACAACCTTCCCAAGCAGTGTTTTGAGCAGTACCCTTTAGCCAAATATGTTAATATTCCTCTGTGCAATATACACATACAGTACTTTCGTCTATAAAGAACATTAATAGCATGTGGTAGTTTGGGCCAAGTTTTGCTGCTGAATGAGTGCAGGACAGGTCAGGTCAGATCAGGTTTTGTCACCAAGGTAGCTTTGAATTTTTCAGAGCTTTTTGGATGTTGAGATTATGGAGAAATGAAGTTGTATCTGCAATAGTAGCTACCCTGCTGCGTAGGGTACCGAAATCCACTTGCTGTCAAGTTGGGTCTGATACAGGGTGACATCATGCATGGCAGGGGAACACCATTGAATGTTCAGGATTGTGTCTTGCAGAAACGAGTTTCCTTTGAGACACTTCTGAGTGGGTTCTAACTACCATGCTTTCAGTTTGTTGTTGAGTGCAAAACCATTTGTGCTCTTAAGAGGCACCCTCTGGTTAGGATAGTGCCTGGCATACATTTGATATTCAATAAATGTGCTGCTATTATTATTCCCATCTCAGTGCAGAGAGTCTGTGGAATCAGGTTTCTACTATTAATGCTGAGAAGCACACAGGATTGAATCCGGACAAGCTCAGCATTTCACCGAAATGGATGAGCAAAGAGTCTTTTTTTGGTGAGTCAAAGGCTCAGCTACCTGAGAATGTGCCTTCACTTAGCTGAGGGAAGAGTTCTTTCAAAGATTCATTACACTGTGGTTAGAATCCTCTATTAAATAAATATTCTTATTCCTCTAACTTAAAGATGGCCCTAGGAAGATCACCCTTCCAATTGTTAGTTAACACCACAGTGCCTGGGTTACAAATGTCTGATTTAAAGACAAACTTACCCTGTAACAGTAGGTAAATTGGCTCTCACTCTGTAATGATTGAAGCCACAATTCTTCTTTACAATCACCTTCACGTCAAAAGCTATACACACAGCTTTGAATATTGAAGAAGCTTCTAGTCTTTTCTTACACCAACATAAGGCCAAATAAGAACCACGGACACCTGTCCTGACCCATCTGCAAATTCAATTTGAAGACACAGATATGACTACTCTTCATAACCTGGGGGCTGCTGAAAGTACCTATTCTTGAATCCAAAGCCATAATTTCTTTTCTATTTCAATTTTTCAAGCTTACCATGAAAATCTTATATAGTTGACCTTCAGGCACTTCTTAACAGCTAAATCTGTAGTGTGCCACAGCTATTCAGTTGAAATCCTTGTAAGTAATTTTTCAGACTGAGCTCAACTTCTGTGTGTGACGGACTTGGAGTATTCAGAGGCAGTTTGAGTATCACGGGTCACATTTTGGTTCTAACTTTTTCTTTGGAGAAACAATGTGATGTATCTACAAGGGATCATCCCTGTTATATAGACTGAGAAATGGAGGATCAGAGAATTCAGGTAGCTGACCCAGTCAGAGCTAGTCGATAGTAGAAAGATAGTAATGAAACCCAATTCTGTCCCACTCCAACTCCACAGTGTGATAGTGGGTAGTTCTAACCCTCCATTTCTCATTTTGTCTAATGGGATGGCCAACTACCATTGATCAAAATCTGACTCATGGGGACCTTTTAGGATGGAGTAGAACTGCTCCTTAGGGTTTCCCAAGCTGTAAAGAAGAAAGCCTCATCTTTCTCCCTTAGAGGGGCTGGTGGGTTGGAACCGCTGACCCTAAAATTAGCAGCCTAGCATATTGAGTTGCACGTTGAGCTGTTAATCACAAGGTCAGGAGTTCCAACTCAACTGCTCCTCCAAGGAGAAGGTGAGGCTTTCTGTTCTTGTAAAGCTTTACAGCTTTAGCACCCACAGGGGCAAATCCCACAGGCAGTATTAGTCAGAACCCACTCACAGTAGCAGTGAATTTGTTTTATTGAATAATGGTATCTAGTTCATTGAATTGTCTTGAGTCTTATATGGAATTGATTTATAGGAATACATCCAACCACTATCAGTCTGTGGTTGGATGTGGTTAGCATGTAACCCACCACCACTTTTATATTGTGGTGGGTTACATGCTAAGATGCTGAAAGTGATATCAGTATTTCAGATATTAACAGGGTCACCAATGGTGGGTAGGCTTCTGTAGAACTTAAAAGTAATATAGGCTTGGAAGAAAAGCCTAGTGATCTACTTCTGGAAAGTAGCCCATGAAAATCCTATAAATGATAACATAGCACTATCTACCTCACTTGCTTTTGACACATCATCTGGAGGGATCACTTGCTGTAAGATGACATCATGCTTAGTGAAGTAGAAGGACAGAGAGAATGAGGGGGACCCTTGAGGTGGACTGGCAGAATAGCCACAACAATGGATTTCAACATGCTGGTGTTTATGAGGATGATTTAAGAGTTGGAAATGTTTGTTTTGTGTTTTAATTGCATATAAGTTCACTATGAATGAAAAGCAATCCCATGCAGATATTCATTTATATCCATCTATCCATCTATCTATCTATCTATCTATCTATCTATCTATCTATCTATCTATCTAATCGAATCTAGGTATCTATTTTCCAAATAGTTCAAGGAAAAAATCCCATTATCTTTTGTTTTAATTTTTCTATGACCTTTTGAAGCCCCTTTTTTCTGTCTATTGTACCCAGTTCTAGTATCTGGCACAAAGCAGATACAGAATTTTTGTTCCTAAACTTTATAAACTAATTCCAGATATCTGAAATGCTTAACATTTAGTAAATCAATCTCTGATGCTGTTTGTTTTGCTTTATTTCTTAATTGGGGAAATTTACAATAACATACAACACTATTTTTACCCCAACTCTTAAAGCTTTTCATAAGTTGATATCTGTTTTACATGTTGTGATATCTGTTTCCCATCAAACAATTTTGTCTTCCTTTTAATTATTTTAAATATCAATTTGTTTCCATAAAATAATATTGTCATTTAGGTGACCTCAAAATATTAGACTCTAGCTCTTAGGTTATTCTCCTTGAACTATTTTAAGGAAACATGTTCCTAAAACTTTTGAACAGTACAGCCACTCCAGGATAAAAAATAGGGCTATCTGCTCCTATGAAGATTTATAGCCTCCAAAACCCTATATAGAATCATTTTGAGTCAAAATCTACTTGATGACAATGAATTGGCAAGGGAATCCAGGCCTGTGGTGTGGGGATCTACAGTATCAGGCAGGGTAATCAATAAGTACATTATGATATATGTTCCCAAACTCCCATGAAAATAAGGCAAACCCGACGACATCAAAATAAACAAAACCCACGGGGAGGGAGGGTGAGAGGAAAAAGGAAAATGAGGAGCTAATTCCAAGAACCCAAGAGGAAAGTGAATTTGAGAATGATGAGGGCAACAAATGTATAAGTGTGCTTTACACGATTGATGTATGTATGGATTGTGAGAAAATGATTTAAAAAAATAAAATAAACAAAACCCGCAAACCCAAAGAAATAAAACTCCCTGGATATCTGGTAAGCAGAGAAGGATCATAAATAGGCCGGGAGAAGGCTCAGAAGGTTGGGTGTGTTGGGTGTGGGCTTTCAGGCGACGAAGACTGAGGAGTAGTTGAGCTCTAACCATTTGCACTTCCCAGGGATATTATAAAATCAATGAAGAAACTGTTTTCAAATTTTAATTATCATACCACCGCCAATCATCAAATTTCTTTATTCCATCCCAGTGATATCCCTGTCTGAAATTCCACAAAATTTCACCCCTACTTTTTCTGTGGCACTTAGCATTTCCTTGAGATATCCTTTGGACTCTTCCCACAGGACATAATGCAGTACCTTGCACTGATAGCAAAGATGTCTCAAATTATTATTGCAGCAGCCATAGAAGCAACAGCGTCTAGATCCAACTTGTAGGGAAGTGCAGCAGGAAGCTGTTTCCTGACAGCCTATAGCAACCGCAACTCCAGATCCTCATGTTGAGGAAATGCGTCTAGGAGAGGAACGTAACCAGGGTTGTAGAGATGGGCCATTCCTGCTTGACATAATTCCTCTAATAATCAACCTTTGGGGACTCCACATCCATTTGGCCAGGCTTCTCAAGACCATGGTGTAGTATGAGGCTATTCCTCCAAGATGCCCACCCTTCTGATTCTCCTTCCACAGGTGTCAGACCAACACCTGGTCTGAAGGCTTTCCCCATCTCTTCCTCCCTTGCTTCCTTCACGGGCATTTTACTGAGTCTCTTGCACATCTCCTCTTTTCTTTGCATCTCCTTATCAAATGTCCCGAACTGACACAACATAATAACTAATAGATGGATGAGAAATGAGTGAATAAAATACAAATAGTGAGAAAGGGTTAAAACATAACAACTCTTACCCTATGCAGAATTCAAATTAGAAACTTATGCCCAAATAGGAGAGAGACTGGTGGTCACAGGACTTGGTGAATGCTGATACCTATGTGTAAAAAACATTTTAAAAAATTATTTTATTGGGGGCTCATACAATTCTTATCACAATTCATACATACATCCATTGTGTCAAGCACATATGTACATTTGTTGCCCTCATCATTCTCAAACCATTTGACTTATACTTTAGCCTTAATATCAGCTGCTCATTTTCCCCCTCCTTCCCCACTCCTCCCTCCCTCATGAACCCTTCATAATTCATAAATTATTATTGTTTTGTCATAAGTTACACTGTCCGATGTCTCCCCCCGCCCTCTTCTCTGCTGTCCATCCCCCAGGGAGGAGGCTATATGTAGATTCTTGTAATCAGTTCCCCCTTTCTACCTCATATTCCCTCCACCCTCCAGGCATCACCCCTCTCACCATTGGTCCTGAAGGAGTCATCTGTCCTGGATTCCCTGTGTTTCCAGTTGCTATCTATACCAATGCACATCCTCTGGTCTAGCCAGAATTGTAAGGTAGAATTGGGATCATGATAGTGAGTGGTGGGGGAAGCATTTAAGAACTAGAGGAAAGTTATATGTTTCATCGTTGCTACCCTGCACCCTGATTGGCTCAATTTGAAAGTGTGGCACTACAACACACCAACCCGGCCAACAAAACCAAGCCTCAATACCATCCCATTTGCCCCTAGCTTGAGCCCCTTTTGTATGGGACCCAACTACATAGCTGTGCATGCTTTCCCGAGACAGAAGTTCCATCCATAATGCTACCAAAAAGTTCTAAAAGCTTTGAAGCTCCTCCAAAGCTTGAAGGGTAATTTTAGGACAAAACGGGAGATGATGCTCATTTATATAATATTCCTTTTTAATAACAGCTAGTTCCCCAGGGCTTGATAAAAGTCTGAAATACAAATAAGTGGAAGAAAGTTTTAGAAACCTGCTCAGGTGGAGGGCCATTTCTCTCCTTGCAACCGTGGCGCCCTGTGCTCACTCCCCTCGGGCCCTCGTCTCACTGTGCTGACTGATTGGCCAACGGTGGCCTCCTGCAGGCAGGCATGGGGCCTTATTGTCATTTGTAATATAATTGTAAGATAAATACAATCATTCCCCAACTTTTAATTTTGAAAAATGTCAAGTGGAAAGTATAGTGCAATGAATGTCGTTATACTCGATGCTGTGCTGAGCCTGCCAGGGCCTGAAGCCAAAGGAAAAATCAATGATACTGATCGTGTCTTCATTAAAATTTTTATATCTTTTAAAATACTATTTTATTGTTTAGTTTAGAAAGCAAAGCATTTGCCATCCCAACAATCTTTAAGGGTACAGTTCAGTGACAATAAAGATGTTTATCATGTCGTATTACCATCACCCTTATTTGCTACCAAATATTCTATTTCCCTTAAGCAGTGTGTCTTCCTTCCACTTTCCCTTACTCCTACACTTGGGATCTACGAGTAAATTTTATGCTCTAAGCATTTACCAATATTTACAAGATCTGATGACCTCTTTTCACTCAGAATATTTTCAAGGTTAATCCATATTATCATGTAGTATGTTAGCATGTATCAGGAACAAATATTTTTTCTATTTTGATCTTCATTAATTTCTTGCATTAACTGTAATTTAAAAAAAAATTCTAACTAAAACTATTAATTCTGACAAACTATTTTCTAACTATTATGAATTCTGACTTAAACTATTTTCTAACTATTATTAATTCTGACTTAACCTATTTTCCTTGCTGAGTTCTTGAGCGCCCTGGTGGAGCTGTCAGGTAAACTTTGGAATTCAATAGTAGGACTTCACAGGTGCAAATCCAGCCAGGGGTTTCACAGGAGAAAGAGAAGGTTATTTGCTTTCACAAGGATTTACAGCCTCAGAAGCTGTAGATAAAGCCACTATATGTTGGAATAAATGGCAATGGGCTTAGATTTGGGTTAATGAGTTCTTAGGTGCCTTGTTGGCACCATAGTTATGTAATTAGTTGCTAACCCAAAAGTTAACAGTTCAAACTCACCTAGTGGCTCCATGAGAGAAAGATCCTAAGCTGCGCTTTCATAAGGAATGCAGCCTACAGTCCATGCTGGGCAGCTCCGCATGGGGTTGCTGTGAGTGCAAATAGACAGGCTGGCACCTAACAGCAGCAACTGGGTTCTTACCGCCCCCTGAAGGATTGTGCCCAAGACAAGTGCTGGTCCTAGTATTCTTAGTATTTGATCACATTTGCTTTATTGTCCTCATTCTCTGGCTCTCTCAGGATTGCAATACAGATGTACTTTTATGTATGTATAAAAATATGCATATATACAAATGCATTATATAAAGATATATGATTTAACAGTAGCATCAGGCATTGTAATAGTTAGGATTCATGTCAACTTGGCTGGGCCAGGATTCTCTCATGATGTGATGTAACATGGCGTGGTCAATTCCAAGATGGGATCCTCTGTAAAGCAGTCAAGTCAAGCAGTTGTGGGAAGTTTAAGTTGGGGTACCACTTCCTTCATCTGCTTAAAATCTTTACATGAATACGGGAAAGTTTCATTTAGGTTGTGATCTACTCTTAGTATCAACTTAGCCTTTTGGGAAGAAAGCTCACTTCTGTTGGATCTGGATCCTACATCTGATTCTAGGACCTCTTGTAATATTGCCTGCCAGAGATCATTGGCAGACTGCCAGCATTGGATTCATCTGACTCGGCATCCAACAGTCTATAGTTTTCTTGCTTCATTTCATCAGACCCTGCATGTCAGAAGCAGCCTCTTGCTTACATTTGACCCACAAACTTAAACTGGACTGGACTGGATTTAGCCACTTCAACAATGGTGTGAACCATTTCTTGATGCACATTTCTTTCTATATACATACTTATACACACGCACCTACAGGTATCACTGTTTGCTTCTCTAGAAAATTCATCCTAACACAAGTGTCTTGGCAGTTCCCACATAAATAGCTTCGTCCACTTGTCCTATTAAGAAGGGGATTCTCGTATATAAGCAGAATTGAATATTATACAGTAATATTATCTAGTGAACAGTTCATAATCAAATTTCCAAAATGACTCCGAAGTTTTCTGTCTTTTTAAAAAAATTCAGAATCCAGTCAAGAATATCTCTGTTTAATCTCCATTCTAGAACAATATGCTTCAACCCCACTTTCATGGGCTTTCATGATATCTACAAGTTTGATGGTTTTTAAAAAATAACTTTTTATTGTGATTTGAGTACAAGTTTTTACAAAACAAATTGGTTTTCCATTTAACAAATCATACACATATTTTTTCATAACATTGACTGCATTCCCTGCAACGTAACAATATTCTTCTCACTTCTTCCCTGTTTTCTTTGGTTCCATTAAATCTTTCTTTCCTATCCTGTCTGACTTTTGAGCTTTATACCTGGGCAAAGGCAACCCTTTCAATCTCTAATGGTTGATAGTTCTAAGGAGTACATGCCTCCCTCATGTTACTGTTAACCTTATAGGCCTGTCTGTTGTTTGACTAAGAGTTGAGTCATGGGAGCAAGTTCAATTCCAGGTCTGAATATTGACTAAAGGCTGTAATATCAGACTGTCTTACCAATAAGCCTGGTCTTTTTATGTCCATTCTGGTCTGTTTAATCTCCATTCTAGAACAATATGCTTCAACCCCATTTTCATGGATGTCCATGATATCTACAATTTTGAGGGTAGTTTAAAAAATGAGTTTGATTCCATATTTTTTCCCACTCTATCCAAGACCCTCTATTATGGTCCCTTTGAGAGCAATTGATAGTGATAGTGGTGAACCATATTGTTCTTCTGGTCTCAGGGTTGTGAAATTTGGAATTCATCTGTGGCTTAATTGTCTTTTAGAATAATTATTTCCACATATTTTTCATTTCCTTCACTCTTCTTTGCTCTAAACAGAAAGGAACCAATAGGTACACCTTACAGCACTATTACAAATTTTAAGAGTTAAAACCAATTAATAGACTATTCCACCATCTGATTTGACTCATTTGGCAGCAGTACAATAAAGGGGATTTATTAGGGGGTACCCCAAAAAATCTGAAAATTTTTCAAAGCTATGTATTTTTTTTGTTTTTCTTTTCTTCTTCTTTTTAAAAATTGTTTTATTAGGGGCTGATACAGCTCTTATCACAATCCATACATACATCAATTGTGTAAAGCACATTTGTACATTCGTTGCCCTCATCATTCTCAAAACATTTGCTCTCTACCTAAGCCCTTGGCATCAGCTTCTCATTTTTTCCCCTCTCTCCCTACTCCCCCCTCCCTCATGAACCCTTGATAATTTATAAATTATTATTTTGTCATATCTTGCCCTGTCCGACGTCTCCCTTCACTCACTTTTCTGTTGTCTGTCCCGCAGGGAGGAGGTCACATGTAGATCCTTGTAATAGGTCCCTCCTTTCCAACACACCCTCCCTCCACCCTCTCAGTATCGCCACTCACACCACTGGTCCTGAAGGGATCATCCGCTCTGGATTCCCTGTGTTTCCACTTCCTATCTGTACCAGTGTACATCCTCTGGTCTAGCCAGATTTGTAAGGTAGAATTGGGATCATGATAGATGAGGAAGCATTTAGGAACTAGAGGAAAGTTGTATTTTTCATTGTTGCTACATCTCACCCTGGCTGGCTCGTCTCCTGTCTGAGACCCTTCTGTAAAGGGATGTCCGGTGGCTTGCAAATGGGCTTTGGCTTCCACTCTGCACTCCCCACCTCATTCACTATGATATGATTTTTTGTTCTGATGATGCCTGATAACTGATCCCTTCGACACCTCGTGATTGCACAGGCTGGTGTGCTTCTTCCATGTGGGCTTTGTTGCTTCTCAGCTAGATGGCTGTTTGTTTACCTTCAAGCTTTTAAGACCCCAGATGCTATATCTTTTGATAGCTGGGCACCATCCGCTTTCTTCGCCACATTTGCTTATGCACCCCTTTGTCTTCAGTAATCGTATCAGGGAGGTGAGCACACAATGATATGATTTTTTTGTTCTTTGATGCCTGATAACTGATCCCTTTGGCACCTCGTGATCACACAGGCTGGTGAGCTTCTTCCATGTAGGCTTTGTTGCTTCTGAGCTAGATGGCCATTTGTCTACCTTCAAGCTTTTAAGACCCTAGACACTATATCTTTTGATAGCCGGGCACTATCAGTTTTCTTCACCACATTTACTTATTCACCTGCTTTATCTTCAGTGGTTGTGTCGGGAAGGTGAGCCTCATAGAATGCCAATTTAATAGAGGAAAGAATTGTTGCATTGAGGGAGTACTTGAGTGGAAGCCCAATGTCCTTCGACTGGCTTAATACTAAACCTATAAATATATGCACATAGATCTATTTCCCCATCCTCATATAATATATTTTTATATGTGTATGTGTTTATTTTGACCTCTATACATGCCCTTTGTCTCCTAGCTCTTTCCTCTATTTCCTTTGACTTTCCTCTTGTCCCACTATCATGCTCAGACTTCATTTGGGTTTCAGTAACTCCTCTTGGTTACATTACCCTTGATCACACCCTACCAACCCTCCTACAAATCATTGGTGAGGAGGGTGATGGAGGCTATGGTTTCTTTAAGGCAAACTTATCACCTTCAAAATACTCTCCATTACACTTAATACATTTGTAAAATCTTTGATTCTATTCTTGGAAACATTTTTCAAACTCATCTGTTTGGATGGCTGACAGCACCTCCCTTGTTCTTTTTATTCACCTCTTCTACATCTTCAAATCGCTGTCCTTTTATGTCCCTCTTCATTTGTGGAATCAAAAGGAAGTCACACAGAGCGAAATCAGGTGAGTAAGGTGTGTGGAGCAAGAGAGGAATACTGTTTTTTGTCAAAAATTGAGCTCTGAGATGACTGAATAAGCAGGTGCCTTTTTATGATGGCAAAACCAGTTTCCTGGCTGCCACAAGTCAGGCCTTTTTTGTTTTACACTATCTTTTCAGAACCTCTAAATAGAAAGCTTGGTGAACAGTCAGTCCTGGTAAAAAATGAACTCCAAATGTACTCTGAGTTGACATTTCCATCTGTTCTAGATGTGATCACAAGTCTAGAAGTTTGTCATCAATTGTCATTTCAGCTTTTCTGAAATAAGAAAACTACTCTTATACTTGAATTTTTCCCATATTGCTGTCCCTTTTTGTGTTCAACATCACAACAGTTTCTGCAGCATTTTTCCCAAGCAGGAAACAAACTTTCACAGCTGCATGCTGTTCTCTTAAATCGGCCATCTAGCCTAGCAAGAAAAATGTGTACTAGGAAAGCGCTGCCCAGCGGCAGGGACCCCTTGGAGACTACTTTAAAAACTTTCTCTATGCAAAAAACTAGACAAACAAGTATGAAATGTATTCATTATGTTTAGATGATTAAGCACTCAACTACTAACCAAATGTTGGCAGTTCAAACCCACTCAAGAGAGAAGACCAGGCAATCTATTCCTATAAAACTTTTTTTTTCCCCCAGGGGAGAGCACGAACGCAGTCCCCCACTACCACAAATTATGCAGTCGAGTTTCCCACATTTGGGGAAATCGCAGGGGTCAGCACATCCGGAGTGCAATGGATAAGCCTCGCCCTGGGAAAACCACCTTCGTGATCATGGTATCTCCCCTGCCAGGTAAATATATCCTATAAAACTTATAGCTTAAGAAACTCTATGGGATAGTTGTACTCTGTGATAAAACTAAACTCGCCACCATTGAGTCCATTCTGACTCAGAGCGACCCAGTCAGACAGGGCCGACCTGCCCCTGTGGGTTTCTGAGACTGTAACTTTTCACAGGGATCAGGAAGCCTGGTCTGTAGCCCATGGAGTAGCTGGTGGTTTCCAATTGCTAACCTTGCAGGTAGCAGGCCAATGCCTAACCACTCCACTAGCAGGGTACCAGTTCTGCCATATAGGGTAGCTTTACATTACAACTGACTCAACAGCACACCAAACAGCATTTATCTCTAGCAGGAGCGTTGGTGGTTCGGTGGTAGAACGCTTAACCTCCATGACGGAGACCAGGGCTCCATTGCCAGCCAGTGCACCTCAGGTGCAGCCAAAACTCATCTATCCTTGGAGACTTCTGTGTTGTTACAGTGCTGTCAGATTTCAGTGGAACCTCCAAATCATGACAAACCAGGAAGAGAAAGTCTTAGCAATCTACTTCAAAAATCAGTCAATACCTGAAAAAAATAATAACAATTTATAAATAATCAAGGGCTCATGAGGGAGGGACAATGGGTTGGGAAGGGAGGGGGAAAAATGAGGAGCTGATACCAAGGGCGCAAGTAGAAAGAAAATGTTTTGAAAATGATGAAGGCAAAAAAAGTACAAATGTGCTTTGTGGAGAAGGGGGGTGATCGGGAGAAAGATGTGGTCAAGAGCAGAGCTTTGAGGAGCAGAGGGTTTGGATCTAGTGAGTTGGAAAAGGGAAAAATGCACTGACTCCACATTGCCTGATGGTTTTTACACAATTAGCTGGAATTCTTTCTTTTCATAGAGTGTTATCTAAACATTTTATTGTCCTGCCTGCTGGGAAGCAAGTAGCTAAATTTATTTTCATCATCCTTTATCCAACATTTTCTTTTTTTTTTTTTTGTAAGTAGCTTTTTTTTCATATACTTTCATTTTTTTTTTT
>NW_022103906.1:2437293-2460605 GCF_000313985.2 Echinops telfairi
CTCTTCTTCCCTTCCCCCCTCCTCCCCCTCTCCCATGTCCCCCCGGAACTGTCAGTCCCGTTGTTTTCTCCTCCAGATTGTATCCAACATTTTCTAAAGGATTTTTCCTTCTTCTTTTTTCATCTTTCATTATTTTATAATTTTTTTGGTAGTTAGACTGCAGGCTCCAGAGCCATTCTGTCTGGGTTTTACCGTTTTACTCCATCCCTTACTATCTGTGGGACCTGGGGCAAGTCACTTAACATCTCTGAGACTCCATTTCAAATGAACATAACGACAGCTCCTTTCTCAGAGGATTATTGTGAGGGTCAATGGCTTCAGTGCACATAGTGTTTACAAACAGTGGCTGGGAGAGAGGAAAGAGGTCATGATATTAATACATACTATTCATTAACTTAATTGTATTTTACTTGTAGGCCAATTTTTTGAAGTGAGCATAGAATAAATAAAATATAAACACATAATATCCAGATGCCATGTTTCCCGGAAAATAAGACCTATTTACAGTTTTGCCCCTTGCTGAAATATCAGGCATCTCCCAAAAAATAAGACCCTCTGAAAATAAGGCCCCCTCAATGCTACCATAACTCTGGACTCTGGACCGTAGCAGCAGGTGCCACCATGCAACTCACTGTTGGCTGCAGCGCAGCTGGAGCAGACAGGAAGTGTGAGGTCTCTTTTAATAAAACAATAAAGCAATAAACAATAAATGTGTACTGTATTCTTCATGGAAAAATGAGATATCCCCTGAAAATAAGACCTAGCGCATCTTTGGGAGCAAAAATCAATATAAGACACTATCTTATTTTCGTGGAAACAGGGTAAGTAGTAGATGAAATTCTAACTTTTGCTTACTAGGGTAAGCTGAGCTCAATTTTTCCATGTATGCTGTACACTCATCTTCCTATTCTTTCCATCTCGGCTTTCTCTTCCTTTCTATCCTTCCTGCCTTCCCATCTCTTTTGTTACTCTTCTTCTCCCTCGAGCCTCTAAAGTCAGTTTGAGGAGCTGTTTCTCTTAAATCTAGATCCTCTTCCCACTGGGTATGTCTACTTTCCATTGGCCTTCCCTGAAAATCCTCACCATGTCATTTCCTAATTTGTTCACTGCTCATATACATATCGATTCCCTTTTGTGTGCGAGGCCTTGTGCTAGTGCTGGGATACAGAGATGGAGAAGATGGAGGTGATGAAGATGGAGGTGAAGAAGTCGTAGGGGGAGAGCAGATGTGGTTGCTGTCACCAGGTGTTCTGCAGTCAGTTCCAGCTCACAGTGGCCCAGGGTACAACAGTGTGAGACACCACCCGGTCCTGTGCCCTGCTCGCCGTTGTGATGTTGGAGCCCACTGGAACCTGTGCGGCCAGCTGAATAGTCCAATGGCTGGACAGGTAACACGCACAATGAATGTCCTGTGGAACCCCGCTAACTCAGGGTAGGCAAATCTGGGAAGACTTCCCAGAGAAGTGCTAGAAGGCTTGAAACCTCCGGAAAAACAAAAAGGGGTGTTGGGAAAGTTGAAATCCTGGGGGAGAAGGGTTTGAGAACCTGGAAGTGGTGAGGAATGAGGCCCGAGAAGTAAACCAGGGTTGGTCATAAGTTTCCAGAACCCATTCTCAGCTCTATTTCCTTCCCTTCTGGGTGCCTTCCACTTCCTCCTCTCATTTCCACTTTAAGGGTGCCCTCCAGCTGCTTCTCTTGAAGCAGCACGGAGTAATTTGTCAGTACCACTACGAATGACATAGCTAAAAAGGTTATTTCCCGGGACTGAGAGGAACAGGCCAACCTTCAGTATTTCTGCCATCCAACCACAGGCCTGCAGGCTTATGTGCCACAGAGGAAGCATTGCTATTCAACAACAAAATGAAAGAAAACAAAGTGACATAGCATTTCTTAAATTAAAAAGTTATTTTCTCAAACAAAAGAAACAAACTATAATCCTTTGATCCTAGCACAACTACTCTGATTTACTTTCCGAGCCATTTCCATGTCGCAGTCTTCCAGGTGTTTATATTATTTTGCATTCTGTTTGTTGTAGTACTGCTCAATGGTTAAGAAAGCAAGCCCTGGACTTAGCCTTGGTGAATTAAAATCTGGGCTTTACAAGTCACTAGCATGATGACTTTAGCCAAGATCATGTAACTTTTCTGTTCCTCATCAAAATTATAGTACTTTCTTCAAAAAGTTGTTATGAGGATTTAAAAAGATAGTACATATAATCACTTAAAACAGTGCACAAAAAATAGTAAATGTTTTAAAATATTAGCAATTACCCCCTCCCATTGAAAGGGGACAAACAACAGAAACCATGGGGGATGGGAGACAGCAGTTGGTGTAAGATAAGAAAATAATAATAATTTATAATTTATCAAGGGCCTTGAGGGGTATGGGGGAAGGAGCCAACACTAAGGCCTCAATAGAAAGTAAATATCTAGAAAATAATGATGGCAGCATATGTACAAATTTGCTTGATATAATTGATGTGTGGATTATTACAAAAGTTGTAAGAGCCTTCAATAAAATGTTAAAAAAATGATGTATGTAGAAAAAATATGAACAATTATGACTATCATAAACATTTACAAAGACTTTCTATCTAGAGAATTCACTGACATATTTCTAAAGTTGTATGGAACGCTAGTATTTCTGTATGTGCATGTTTGCAGTACAAGATGGCAAATGTTAGGACAGCCCCTGAGCTCATTTGGCATGGCCTCATTTTTCTCTGTGTGTGTGAGTGTGTGTGTGTGTGTGTGTGTGTGAACAGCACAGGATTTCAGACATTGGAATGGCTAGCCCATAATTTACTGTAGCTCTGGGCAGAAGCTTTTATAATTCCTGGAACAAAGACTACAGACTGTCCACCAAAACTCACTCATTCATTTTTCCATAATAATAGAAATTAGCTGGGCAGAAAAATCTCCCAACTAGAGCCATGTTCTCATCCAAGTAGAACAGGCATGGTCACTAATTAATGTCTGACAATAGCATGTGAGCAGAGTGGTACATGGGAATTTTGGTAGTGCCAAGTTTTTTTATTTTGATTTTTAATTGACCTTTGGCTCCGTTGTCTCTTCTCAGAAGCTGGACATATACGTCTCTGTGTCCCAGCGTCAACTGGGAAGATGAAGACAATGACCTGGGGGAGGGTCGAGTGACAAGGTAGGGAGAACCTGGGTTCTTCATCATGGCACGGAGCTGAGGTGCCTTATCAATCTGTCTTGCTTTCTCAGGAGAGAAGATGGAATCTCTTTTGAACTATTTTTGGTAGGAGACCTGAAGGAATAGAATTCTGCTACAACTTAACCTTTGCCCTAAGACAACTCCCTCCCAAATCTGAGCCAGGTACTATATTTAAAAAATCTATATATGTAAAGATATTGTTATCTCCATTTTATAGGTGCAGAAACCAAGGCTCAGAGTGCTTAAATGTCTTGCCCGGGGCCACACAATTTAAAAATGGCAGTGTCAATAAGTGAACCCACATGTTCCTGGTTTCAGGAAAATTTTTAAGATCACACCACTTCTTTCCAGACCTCTGCTCTGTTAAGAATGAGTGTCCCTGCAACAAAGCCGGAGGACTGGCTGCTTGGTGTGACCGTATCGCCATCTGTGATTGCTGTGGTGTTGCCCAAGTTCAGGCTCCCGTTCTCCACTCCCAGACTCTTTTGACCCATCACTGTCACAGGGATGGACTGCTCTCGTTGGTTGCCTCCATTAGGGTGGGATGCTCAGGTATGATGCTTCTGATTTGATTCACAGCAAGCGTCCTTTCTACGGATGGTTTCTCTCATGCTGTCACTGTCTCACGGTGCCTGTTCCCCTTAAAGCCAGAAAGACTTCAGCAATGTTTTCCCACTGCACTTCTTGCCAGAAGGTAGTTTAAGTGCTCCGTGTATATCACTGGAGGAGTTCAATTAAGGGGAACTGGTCCTGGGAGCAAGATGTTCTGAATGCAGTGTGCTTGTAAGCTGTGCTTTGAGAGCATTTCAGCTCTCAGCTCTCACCGCATAACCCTGGGTGCTTGTCCCCATGGGAAAGAGCAGGCACTGAAGCGCAGCTGTGATCAGCTCCTTCCCCAACGCCTCACCATCACCCTATCCCTGGCTTCCCTCTCTGTAAAGATGCTGACAGGCTTGCTCAGGCAGACACAGGACAACCAGGAACAAGTCAGTCATTTTCACCGAAGCAACGTGGGGAGATAGAGGAAGTAAACCAGCCCCAACACAAACAATACCATTTTGTTTTCCTGATTTCTTTGACTGAAGACCTAGTTTATCTGCAACCTAACCCCAACAGCCCATCTTGAGAAGTAATAAAATAGCCAGGATGTTCTGAGAAAGAAGAAACACCAGAAGTGCCACCCACAGAGTGCTGACACTGGGGTCCTTCTTGAAACACGCACCTGCAAAATACTCCAAACCTTCTGCACAGAAAATGAAATTGAAGCAAAGCGCAGGACCTGGCACTGCAGTGTGTGCATCTTACTATCAAGTATGTAGAAGGCATCTCAAGATGATAGTGTTTGAAGTATCGATATTCAAGCTGCTTATACCTTCACACCACCGGTAAATTATCTTTGCTTCTTTCCTTCTCATGCATCACCTGAGGGGTGTTTCTTGGGGTGCCTTTAATCCGGAGGTCAGCAAACCACTGCCTGTCGTCACCTGTTTCTGTATGGCTGGAAAGCAATGAAAAGATCTTGTAGTTTAAGTAAGTGGATGTGCTGGAATGACTAGAAACAAAACAGAAGACATGAAGAAGGATTTTTTGGCATGCGGAAATTATATGAAATAACCTTTTCAGTGCCCATAAGTAAAGTTTCTCCGGAACATAGTCACACTTTTTTGCCTCTGTGCCACCGATGGCTGCTTGCATGCGGCAAAGTCAGAGTTCAGTAGTTGTAACAGAGAACAAAAAGCCTGAAAGAGCTGCAAACCTTAGCTGTCTGGCCTCTTACCAGTTTATCAAGCCCTTCTTAACCCTGCTTCCAGACAGTGCATCCAACTGTCCTACATTTTCACGTGCTTATGGTAAGCTAGAGAAAACTTTAATTAAGGGAAGGAAAAAGAGTCCTTATGTTTACTTTCCAGTTAAGAGTTTACACTCAAGAATACCCCCCTACCCTCCTTGTTTGCCCTAAGAGATGCCTAGGAAACTTAGAGTCCTGAGTAGAGGGCTTCTTTCCTATTGAGACCTTCCCTGCTGGACTGTGTCGCTCACTGAGCTTCCCACACATTGCTCCAAGCCACTAAGGCCAGGCTACCCCAAGTGTGGTCTGGGGACCAGCAGCATCAACAGCACCTGTGAGCTGGCAGCATGTCAGCACCCCACCTCAGATTTTTAAGATCAGAATCTTCTTTTCAACTCGATCTCCAGCTAATTTATATGCACATGAAACTTGGAGGAGCCCTGGTCTCAGCCACTGGAGGCTGTTTCTGACCAGCTGTGAGCTCAGTTTTCAGGGAAAAGCATCCTAGCACTTGGTTTTCTGCCAGATCAGTTGCTGCTTTAGAAAACTCCAAGGAAACTGGATGAAGCCATCAATGAGCACCGTTTGCTGCTTCCCCATCTTTCTCTTGGTTAGCATTTCAGCAGAATTTCATACCATAGATCAAATTCTCCTGGATATCAGGTTCTATCTTAGTTTCCATGACATCATCCTATTCTGTTTTTCTCGGATTGACACTTAGTCTCTTTGGGGTCTCCTTGTCTTGCTGCATGGTCCTTAGGATCAATGTTCTAGTTTCTCTTCTCCCTCAGCATGGTCTCATGGGGTTATTTCATCCATTGCCAGTCATTCTACCACTATTATACATATAACATTCATGTTGCTGTCATCCAAGTCTCTGCACTTCCTCCTGAGAGTTCTTTTCAGAGCATGAAAGCCTTACCTCCCCCCATTTATAATACATATACACTAACAACCCAATACAAGGAGCCCCGGTTGTGCTGTTGGGTCAACACTAAACTGCTAACCACAAGGTCAGAGGTTCAAGCTCACCAATTGCTCTACATGAGAAAGATGAAGCTATTAAAGCCTCAGAAACACTATATAGGGTCTCTATTAAAGGGAATTGAGTCAATGGCAGTAGATAAGAACCTAATATGTGCAAAACCAATTTCTTATCTTCCCCAACCCACTCTTCTATGTTCTCCATTGGTGAAATTGGGCAGTGGTGTTCCAACTATCAGTCTGCACAGCTAGATCAACTCTTTGACTACTCTTTGTGCTGTGGTTAAATCCTATAACGTCCACACTCATGGCAGCCACATGTGTAACAGAATGAAATACTGCCCAGTCCTTTGCTAGCCTTACAATCAGAGTAATGCTTAAGCCCATGGTTGTAGTGACTACGTGTTTCTATCTTTTGAGGGGCATTCTTATTTTTGTTGCTCTTCTACAAAACATGATGTCCTTCTCCATAGACTGGTCCCTCTTCATAACATGTCGAAAGTACGAAGAAATGACATCTCTTCATCCTCAATTCTATGGAACATTCTGGATGTATTTTTTCTAATACAGATTTGCTTATTCTCCTGGAAGGTATATGCAATATGTTTTGCTAATACCCTAATTCAAATGCACCAGTTCTTCCATCTTCCTTATTCATTGTAGACTTCTTGCATGCACAAAAAGAGGCTGACAATGCCGTGGCTTAAGTTGGCTGCATCTGAATCTTCAAAGTGACACGTTTACTATTTAATACACTAAATAGATCTTTTGTGGCACATTTGCTCAATGTAATAAAACATTCAAATTCTTGGCTGCATCTTCAATGGCCATTGACTGTGGAAAATGAAATCTTTGACAACCCCAGTATTCTCTGCTTTTGATTATGCTGCTTATTGATCCAGTTGTGAAGGTTCTTGTTTCCCTTTGTTGAGGTGTGATTAAAACTGAAGGCTGTAGTCCTTGCGCTTCAACATTAAGTGCTTCAAGACCTCTTCACTTTCAGCAGGAAGGGTGTGTCATCTGCACCTTGTAGGTTGTTAGTGACGGTTTCTCTAACCCTAATGCCGCATTCTTCATCTAATTTAGCTTCTCGGGTTGTTGGTTCAGCTTTGAATAACTATGGTGAGAGTCCACACCCTGATGTACACTTTTTTTACCCTGATTTTAAATCACTGAAAATGACCTTCTTCTGTTTGAGCAACTTCCTCTAGGTCGGTGTACAGGTTCCACACTAGTATAATGAAGTGTTATTTATTCCCATTCATACAATGTTTTCCAGAAGTTGATATGATCTATGCAGCCTTTTCATAATCAGTACAACACTAGCAAACATCTGTCTGGCATTCTTGGCTTTCAGTCAAGATCTATTTGACACCCACAGTGATATCCCTCCCCTCACTGCACACCGTTTTCTGAATCTGGCTTGAATTTCTGAGAGCTCCTTGTGACGTACTACCGCAACAATTTCTCAATTACCTTCAACAGAATTTCACTGATATTATTAAGGATATTGGTTGATAATGTTATTTGTTACCACAAACAACATTAATAATAGCATGTAATTTTATTCCAACAGGAGTTGGTGAGTGGTTCAAGAGCTTTAGCATTCTACTGCTAGCCAGAAGGTTGGTGGTTTTCACCCACACAGAAGCACCTCAGAAGATACTATTGGCAATATGCTTCTGAAGGATTCCAACCTTGAAACGCCCCTGGAGTAGTTTTCCTCTGGACATGGTGGGGAGATATTAGTGGAATTGACTTTACAGCAACTAACTACAACAACACAACAACAGTAATCTTCACTATCATCAAATTGAGAACATGCTATTGTTTTGTTTTGTTTTATACAGGCAAGGTACACCAGAGACTGAGAATGGAAATCTTATATCTATATAAATGATGCCGTATCTGTAAGAAAAGAGATATAGTCCTACAGAGAGAAAGCAGCATGTTGCAAAGATATATCTGACTTCGGCATTACAGAGCAGGTAGGTGAACGGAGGGTCCTGGATGGCTGAGCCCCAGTGTGAGTCACCAGAGAAATGAAGGGAGAAAGTTTCCAGCTTACACAGAAACTCATTTAACTATGCTTTTCACATCAAATTAAAAGATATACTATGGCCAAAATGTTTGTGTCTTTAGGTATTGCTTAATGGCCAGCCATATTAATTATCTACTTTTTAAATGAAGAGAACATTAGCAAATGCCTGATCTGATCAACCATAAGTTCTTTATGAATCTATAAGAAAACAAAAGAGAATTTATTTAATTTCTTTTTTGTCTTCTTGTTTAATCATTTCATAGAAAAGTTTGAGAGATGTACAAAAATGACTTTCTGCTTATGCTTACACTTAAAGGAGACCGCTGTTGCTAAAGTCCCTCCAGAACACAGAGATGTCTTTAAAATTGAAGGCCAACAGCAAAAGCTTAAGCCACAGACAGCTACAATCTTGCTACTGTTACAAACCAAGTAAGCCCTGCGAAAGGGCCACGACCCACAGATAATGCAAAACCTCTTTACTTACTAAAGAGACGATAGACCACATTTTCTGTAAAGAAACCAGACTGAAAACAAGGTTAAGCCAGAAAACCCTTACTCAATACCGCCAACTTAAAAATTTGATCGTCAGAAAATCAGATACGATATTTAATTTCATTTAAATCATAAACATGGGCTCATTTCCCTGATTTATTTTTTCTTCTCTCCTAACTGGGAAAACATTTTCTGCTTTTTCAAGGATAACATGAGTAGTATTATCTCTAAGGGTTATAATTACAATTATATGGCATTATACAATTTTAAAGCATTCTTATAAGAATCTTGTTAGTATATGTAGCAATACTTTCTGTTGCATATTTAACAGTTTTTATTGACATGTAATTCATACACCATACAATTCGGTGGTTTAAGTATATATTCTAAAGTTTTTCAATGAGCCCCACAGTTAATTTTAGAATTTTTTTTCATTTTTGTCCTCATTGTTATTAGGTCCTCATTTCCCCTCACCCCCTAATCTCCCCTGCTATAACCCTAAGGAAATATAACAAAATAAAACACAGGGAAAATTTCATAATACATTTAATTGAATATATATATATAGTTTTTTATGTCTATCCAATACATACAGTATATAAATTATTTTTAAAGGATTATATATACACAAAGTATTACAATTGAATACTCTGTTTAGACAGGAGAACAAAAGGTGTTGAAGCTAGAAAGGAAGATGTAAAATTATATTTATTCTCACAGTACAGACCCCTACATATAGAAAATTCAAAAATAACTATATAAACAACTATTCAACAAACATAAGAACATTGTAGAAGCAAGATGGAAAAATAAAATCAGTTGTATTTCCACAAATGAGCAATGAGCAATCTGAAAAGGAAATAAAGAAAATAATTCATTACCTTAAAATAAAGTAAAATACCTAAGAATAATTTAAAGTTAGGAGGTGAGGATTTTTTACACTAAAAATTACAAAATTCAACAAAATAAGTAAAAAGGAGAAGACCTCAATAAATGGTAAGATGTCTCATACACATGGGAAAGAAGACAATACTGTTAAGACCATAATATTCTCAAAGTGATCTACAGATTCCATGCAATCTCTATCAAGATTCCAAGAGCCTTTCCCCCATCCCTCCTCCATGAATTGGAAGATGATTTTCTAACTCACACGAAATCTCAATGGACTCAGAATAGCCTCAACAAACTTGGGGGGGAAATTGTACAACTTTCCTATCCTTATTTCAAAACTTATCGCAAAGGTACAGCAATCATGGAGGGTTACAAGGGCATAAGAATACTATGAACCAACTGAATAGAATTGAGAGTGTAGAAATAAATCTAGGCACTATGGCCATGTGATATTGTGTGAATGCCAACTTTTTGTAGAAGTTATCAAACAATATTATTAATATCAAATGTAAGTAAACTTTTGCTGAAGATCATTCAACAACAGTTGCAGCAGTACTTTGACAAGATGCTGCCTGGAATTCAAGCTGGGTTCAGAAGGGAATGTGGAATGAGAGAGATCATTGCTGTTGTCAGGTGGATCTTGGCTCCAAGCAGGGAATACCAGAAAGATGTTTAGTTGTATTTTATCCCTTATATAAAGGCATTCAACTGTGTGAATCATAATAAAGTATGGATAACATTGAGAAGAATGGGAATTCCACAACACTTCATTGTGCTCATGCAGAACTTGTACACAGATCAAAAGGCAGCTATTCAAACAGAATAAGGGATCACTGTATGGCTTAAAATGAGGAAAGTGTGAGTCAGGGTTGCATCTTGTATGTTGTATGTTGTATGTTGAGCAAATAATGAAAGAAGCTGGACTATGTGAAGAAGAATGAAGCATCAGAATCAGAGTAAAGCTTTTTTTTGGGGGGGGGGGTGCTGGCCGATTTTTATTATTTATTTATTTTTTTAAAAACATTTTATTCAAGGCTCATACAACTCTTATCACAATCCATACATCCATCCATTGTGTCAAACACATTTGTACACTTATTGCCCTCATCATTCTCAAAACATTTGCTTTCTACTTGAGCCCTTGGTATCAGCTTCTCACCCTCCCTCATGAACCCTTAATAATTTACAAATTATTATTATTTTGTCATGTCTTACACGGTCCGACCTCTTCCTTCACCCACTTTTCTGTTGTCCGTCCCTCAGGGAGGGGGTTATATGTAGATCCTTGTAATTGGCTCCCCCTTTCTCCCTCACCTTCCTTCCACCCTCCTGGTATCACCACTCTCACCACTGTTCCTGAAGGGATCATCTGTCCTGGATTCCCAGTGTTTCCAGTTCCTATCTGTACCAGTGTACATCACTGGTCTAGCTGGATTTGTAAGGTAGAATTGGGATCATGATAGTGGAGGAAGCATTAAAGAACTAGAGGAAGGTTGTATGTTTCATCGTTGCTACACTGCACCCTGACTGGTTCATCTCCTCCCTGAAATCCTTCTGTAAGAGGATGTCCAATTGCTTACAGATGGGCTTTGGGTCCCCACTCTGAACTCCCCCTCATTCACAATGATATGATATGATGCCTGATACCTGATCCCTTTGACACATCGTGATCACACAGGCTTGTGTGCTTCTTCCATGTGGGCTTTGTAGCTTCTGAGCTAGATGGTTCCTTGTTTACCTTCAAGCCTTTAAGATCCCAGAGGCTATATCTTTTGATAGCTGGGCACCATCAGCTTTTTTCACCACTTTTGCTTATGTACCCATTTGTCTTCAGTGATTATGTCGGGAAGGTGAGCATCATGGAATGCCAGTTTAGTTGAACAAAATGTTCTTGCATTGAGGGAGTACTTGAGTGGAGGCTCAATGTCCATCTGCTACCTTAATACTAAACCTATAAGTAGATTACATAGATCTATTTCCCCATTGTCATATAGAAATATATTTACATATGTACTTGCCTGTATTTAGACCTCCATAAATGCCCTTTTTCTCCTAGTTCTTTCCTCTTTTACTTTCTTCTTGTCCCACTATCATGCTCAGCCTTCATTTGGGTTTCAGTAATTCCTCTCAGTTACATTGCCCTTGATCAAGCTTTACCAGCCTACTACACCCTCCTCGCCACTGATTTTGGATCATTTGTTGTTCCCTTGTCCTCAGGTTTGTTAACACCACTTCTTTGGTCTCCCCCTCTCCCATGCCCTGTCGGTTCGTTGTTTTCTCCTCCAGATTGTTTATGCAGCCTCTTATCTAGATAGACCTGCAGAGATAATAATATTCACAAAAACAAGAAAGAGAAAAACAAAACCACACCAAAAAACCCATGACACAAACAGAACAGCCTAAAAAGAGAGAGAGAGAGAGAGAGAGAGAGAGAGAGAGAGAGAGAGAGAGAAGTCTGTAAATAGTTCTAGATCTGTTTGTTGACCTTTAGGAGTGTTTTCCTGTCGAGTCTGATGGGTGCCACGCCCTGGCCCCAAGTCTCCTTTTGGGACTCCCTCGGGAGAGGAAAGCTTACTTACAACTGTCCGTATGCAGATGACACAGACTCGCTGCTGACAGTGAGGAGGCCAGCAGTACATATTGATGAAGATCAAGGATTGCGATCTTTAATGTGGATTACAACTCAACGAAAAGAAAACAATGATCCTCACAACTGGACCAGCAGGCAACATCCGGGACAACGGAGAAAAGATTGAAATTGTCAAGGATTTTATTTTGACTTGATAGGATCCATTTTCAGGGAGGCAACAGTCAAGAAATCTAACAACGCATTGCATTGGGTAGATCTGCTGCACAAGAGCTTTTACAGTGTTGAAGAGCAAGGATGGCACTTTAGGAAGAGAGGTATACCTGACCCAAGCCAGGGCGTTTTCAATCACTTCCTGTGCATGTGACAGTTGGATACTGAATAAGAAATACAAAAGAAGAATCGATGCACATGAATTATGGTGCTGGCAAAAAATATTGAAAGTACCAAGGACTGCCAAAAGAATGAAAAATCAGTCTTGGAAGAAGTACAGCCAGAATGTCCCTTAGAAGCAGGGTGGTCAGACTATTTCCATGTACTTTGGAAATGTCAGAAGAGACCAATCTCTATAAAAGGGCATCAGGCTTGGTAAGGCGAGTGGTAGCAAAAGAGAGGAAGGCCCTTGGAAAGATGGATTGATACAGTGGCTGCATCAAGCAGAACAATCACGGTGAGGGTGGCACAGGGGCAGGAGGTGTTCTGTTCTGTTGTGCACAGGGTTGTTATAAGTTGGAATTGACTCAGCAGCATCTAACAACAGTATTCCATTGTGTATATGTAACCAATTCTATTTATTAATTCTTCCACTAACAGGCATTTGTTTCCTTTTTCTTATTATCATGAACAATGCTGTGATCAAATGGATGAGTATGTGTCTGCTTCTCCTGTGTTCTTTATTTCTTACACCATAAACCAAGAGATTTCTAGGTCATATAGACCTAGAATGGGTTAGTCTGTGTTGAGTAGAGAAACAAATCCAGGGATACTCATGTGTGTGGAAGAGAGAGCTTTATATTAAAGAGTAATTGTATATTAAGAAAGCATCCCAGCCAAGATCAGATCAAGTTCATAAATTATATTAGCCCATAAGTCTGATATTAGCCCCTGAATTCCTCATCAGACTCATGCAACACATGCAATGATGTTGAATGCAGAAAGAACACAGGCTGGTAAGTGGAAAGGCTTGTGGGGAAGCATTTCCAGCGCTCTAGCTGGCATCAGCATGGCTCCATGTGGCTTGTCAACAGGAATGTGAAGCAGAGAGTGTGGTGCGCCTCCCAGGAGAATAAGAGGAAGTTCCCCAAACCCTCCTGGCAGGTGTTACCTTGTGATTTGATTGACAGATTAGACTCCACCCCTTCATTCTATTTATCAAGTTGACATGAAATTATGTAACTACCACATAGGGTTTCTACTCCCAATGTTTGGAGTAAGTGCTGCCGAGTTTCACAGTGGTTGTACTGTTTAATACTCCCACCAGCAGTATATAAGGATTCCACTATCTCTGCCCTGTCTCCAGCATTTGTTAACTTTTGTTTTAGTCTGAATTTTGCTATTAATGCTGGGGTGAGCTAGTGTCCCCTTGTTTTGATTTACAGCACTTAAATGGCTAGTGACTGGGAACATTTTTTCATGTGTTTGGCCATCTGAGTGTCTTCTTTGATCAATGACCTGCTCATATCCTCTACCCATTAAAAAGAAATCATTTTATTGGGGGCTCATAGAATTCTTATCACAATCCATACATACATCAGTTGTATAAAGCACATTTGTACATTCTTTGCCCTCATCAGTCTCAAAACAATTGCTCTCCACCTAAGCCCCTGGCATCAGATCCTCATTTATTCCCCCTCCCTTCCCACCCCCACCCCCGCTCTCATGAACCCTCGATAATTTATAAATTATTATTTTGCCATATCTTGCCTCTACCCATTTTTTAACTGGATTATTCATCTATTTCCTTTTGAGGTATTGCAGTTTTCTATACATTTTAGAGATTAGTCCCTTGTATATATCTTGACCCAAAATTTCCCCCAGTCTCAGGGTTCTCCTTTTACCCTTTGAAGAAGTTGTTTGATGTACATGTTGCTGTGGTTAGGGGACAACGAGTGGGTTCTGATGGGTAGCGACCTTATGCACAACAGAACAGAACACTGCCAGGTCCTGTGCCATCCTCACAGTTGTTCTCCCACTCGAGCCCATGCTTGCCGCCACAGTGTCAATCCATCTTGCCGACAGCCTTCCTATTTTTCGCTGCCCCTGGACTTTATCAAACTTCCTGTCTTTCTCCAGGGACTGGTCTCCCCTTACAACATGTCCAAAATATGTAAGACAAAGACTTGCCATCCTTGCTTCTAAAAAGTACTCTGAACCTATTTCTTCCACACAGATTTGTCCTTTTAGTAGACCGTGGTACTTACAATATTCCTCTGCAGCACCACAATCCAAATGCGCCTATTCTTCTTCAGCCTTCTTTATTCAGTGTCCAACTTTCATGTGCATATGAGGCGATTGAAAGTACTATGGCTTGGATCAGGCACACTTTCATCCTCAAAGTAGCATCTCACTTTTCAATACTCTGAGGAGGTCTTGTGCATTGTTTGATGTCTTCTTGACTGCAGCTTCCCTGACAACTTCAATCTCATCTCCATTTATCATAATGTTACCTATTGGTCCAGTTGGTCTTCCGTCCATTGAATTGTAATCCACATGGAAGTCTGCGATCCTTCATCTTCATCAGCAAACGCTTCTAGTCCTCCTCAATTTCAGGAAGAAAGGTTGTGTCGCTTGCTGATAGCAGATAGTTACTAAGCCTTCCTCCAATCCTAATGCCACATTCCTATGTATAGCTTGGAAACAGTCAGGTTGAAGATCAAAGAGCCCTTTTTTGTAGGAGACCCCAGTTATCTCTTTTGTCTTCTGCTGTGGGTGTGTCGCATTATGTTTGGTTTTGTATGTCAGTCACTTGTTTGCACTAATCCATTTTGCTTCCTCGTGTGAGCAGAGATCATCTGCTGTCTCAGAGACAATGTGTTGTTTTTGGATTTGTTTCCATTTGTTGATCAAGTGGTAATGTAGTGGATGGTGGCCTTTAGTCACTAGGTGTAGCTATGGGACTTGTGAGGGTGGCTGGGTTATATGGGGACAGTTGACTCCATCAGATGGAATGAGAAAGGACTAATAAAACCAAAACACAACAACAAACAAGAACACAAAAACGCGTATACATACAAATTTCAAGTCACCAGTGAAATGAATAGAAACCACATGCACACACTCACAAATACACACACGGAGACACTCAAGCCAGAACCAGCCTTTCTCAGTCACTGGTGGGTATTTTTCAAAGGCCTCCTCAGTGCCCACCGTAGGAGCACAACCACCATGTGTGAGCGTGGGCACACGTGTGAGCGTGGGCACACATGTGTCCTGGTGAGGATAGTGAGGATGTTTGTGATTATTCTCCCCTCTTGTAGCCTGTGCCTCTCCACGGGGAGTTCATCAAAGGATCAAAGGAAGAGGGCCCCCAGAAGGAGGAACTAACACAAAACCCACCAAAATCCAAAGCTCAAAGACTGAAGTGGCCACTCTTTTTTCTCCAGACCCCTGGCCCACATCTGACTTTTGTGGAGAGTAGGGGGTCTGGGTATTGGGGTTGGTTCTTCCGCTATTTCAAATTATGCTGCAGTTTATCGCAATAAAAGAAGAAGGGGGGAAAGAGAAAAAGTTCCAGTCAGCCTGTCCTTGTCAGGGCTTTAGCCCCGGGACAGAGCCTCTACTGAAGCCAATTGCTGCTGCCCAGTGACTGAGCATGAATATGTGGACCAGTATGTCCTCTGGACACCAGGGCGCCATGAGGGACATTGGATGCTTTAGCCCTTTCTTTCTTAGCCTCCCATACTATGTGACATTTCTGCCCACCCCTCCTTCTGAGGGAGCCCATGTAATCCCCAAGGATGGCGTGGAACAGCACAACCAACCTGGAGGGCACTAGATTGGGCGCTCTTTAGTCATTCCTCTGTTCACCGGGGGTGGGGATGTAGGGAAGTACAGTGAACCCACCTCTCTCAGTGTCTGTCAGTCAGATGCCTGAGATTACTCTGCACAGTGGGAGCAACGTATTGGTTTAAAGTTGACCAGCAAGGAATTTGTCAGCCAGCTTGATGTCTGTACATTGTTTTGCATCCCTTTTCCCCTGTTGGCTTGTTTGACTCATTCAGCCCTTTCCTCTGAGATCCAGGGCCCTAAGTATCTGATGTCTTGGTCATAGAGGTAATGCTGAGCAAGTGTATATACATTGCCAGCTTACTGGATGTTCTTTGTTCCAACAGATTTTAAAGGACTTTTTAAAAGCAGAAGGGAACACTGGTAGTACAGTGGGTTATGCCTTGGGTTGATAATCACAAGGTCTGCAGTTTGAAACCACAAGCCACTCTATAGGAGAAAAATGAGGTTTTCTACTCCCTTGGAAGGTTTATAGTCTCTGAAACTCACAGGCACAGTTCTGCTGTGAGTCAGAATTGACACAACATCTAGAATTTGTTTTGTTTGGTTTTGTTTTCTTCTTGTGGGGGTGGGGGTGGGATGTTGGGGGGAACAGACTGCCAGGTCTTTCTTCTGAGGTTTGAATCTCTAAGCTCTCAATTGATGTTTGGTTTCTGAACCATTTGTCTCACCAGGAATGCTTCTAAATTGGAATGTTTACCCTTATGTTCTCTTTTCAGAGTTTTATGATATATATTTTTTATACTTAGCCAATGGATACATTTTGAGATAATTTTAAAATATTGAGTAAGGTAGGAGGCCATCTTTCCAAATGGAAACACAATTGTCCCATTCGTTCCCCAATCAGTGAATGTGACAATCAGTTTGATCGTAGATGTGTGGCTTTCTTTGTGGACTCTCAAAGATATTCCATTGAGCGATTGATCTCTTACATTAGGACATCATTTTGATTACTGTAATTTTATAGTACATCTTTTACAAGACATTGTGAGAATTTGGTCTTTTTCAAGACTCTTTTTAGCTATTTGGAGATCATTTAAATTTTATATGAATTTGAGGAGAAGTTTTCCATTTTTATAAGAATGGTTGTTGAAACTTTGATAGCATTGTTTTAAATTTGTATATTGCTTTTGGTCATAGTGACAGCATAACAATACTGTTTAAGGCATGTACGTGAATCCATTTCTCTTTTTTAATCATTTTATTGGGGCCTCATACAACTCTTATTACTTTGCACTCCCCCTCATTCACATTGATATGATTTTTTTTTTCTGGGTCTTTGATGCCTGATACCTGATTCCATTGACATCTCATGATCACACAGTCTGGTGTGCTTTTTCCATGTGGGCTTTGTTGCTTCTCAGCTAAATGGCCGCTTGTTTATCTTCAATCCTTTAAGACACCTGATGTTCTATCTTTTGATAGCTGGGCACTCTCTGCTTTCTTCACCACATTTGCTATCCACCCATTTTCTCTTCAGCGATCGTGTCAGGAAGGTGAACATCATGGAATGCCAGGTTATTAGAAAAAAATATGTTCTTGCATTGAGGGAGTACTTGGGTTGAGGGCCCAATGTCCGTCTGCTACCTTAATACTTAACATATAAATATATGTACATAGATCTAGTTCCCTATCATTCTATATAAATACATTTACATATGTACATGCCTGTATTTAAACCTCTATAAATGTCCTTTGCTACCTATTTCTTTCCTCTATTTCCTTTTACTTTCCTTTTGTCCCACTATCATGTTATGTCTTTATTCAGGTTTCAATAATTCCTCTTAGTTATGTTGCCCTTGATCAAACCCTACCAGGCATTCTACACCCTCCTCGCCATTGATTTCACATCACTTATTGTTCCCTTGTCTTTGGATTTCTTAACACCCACTTCCTTTCCACGTGCCTCCGGAGCCATTGGTCCTGTTGTTTTCTCCTCCAGATTGTTTATCCTGCCTATCTTATCTAGAGAGACATGCAGAGACAATAATAATCACAAAAACAAGGAAGAGCAACACAAAACAACAAAAGAAAACCAAAAAACCAAACAATGACAAAAACTTTAAAAGCCTATAAATAGTTTCAGGTCTGTTTGTTGATCTTTAGGCATGTTTTCTGGTCGAGTCTGATGGGGTGCCACGCCCTGGCCCCAAAGTCTACTTTTGGTATTCCCAAGACTCTTCATTGCTTTGCTCCCTCTGCTGCAGATAAGAGATAAGACACATAGAATCCAAGAACAGGAATGGGAATAGCAATATTCAAAGGGTAAAAGGAAGGTGGCGAGAAAGGGGAGGAGGAACTGATTGCAAGGATCAACACATAACCACACTCCCGCTTCCAGGGGGAAGGACAACAGAAACCTTAGGGGAAGAGAGACAGTGGTCAGTATAAGCTATGAAGATAATAATAAGTTATAATTTATCAGGGTAGTGGGGTGGGGGTAGGGATAAAAGAGGAGCTGACACCAAGGACTCAATAGAATGTAAATGTCTAGAAAAGAATGATAGCAACATATGTACAAATATGCTCGATATAACTGATGTATGCATTGTTACAAGGGTTGTAAGAGCCCCCAATAAAATGATCTTTTAATTAAAAAAAGAAGAAGAGTTGTACTGTCATTTCCACAATCAATTTCAGATATTTTCTTCTTTCTTGTACTCATGATTAGCCCTTCATTCCCCCTAACTTCCCCCACCATACTTCTAAGGACCTGTAAATCCAGTTCCTGCCTCTGTAGATTTACCTATCCTGAATTTCATATACAGAGAAACATACCAACCCCAAACTAACAACAGTAACAAAATAAAATACAAAAAAAAAAAACCTCATTTGAAAAGAAAGTAGAACATTTTAAAAACTAGAATGTTAAAATGGATCAAAAAGGAGATCAAATGATGGGTGTTAAATTTTAACCTAGCTCATCTGCCATAATCCACTTTGCAATGCATTCATGCTGCGTGATAGCAAGGTTATTCACATCCCTAGTCCATGGTCAGAGAAGATTCACCAGTGACTTAATCCATAATCCATGTGTATTTCCCCTTCACCTTTTTTTTTAAACTGAAAGAACTTTAAAATGGGTGAAAAGGGAAATCAACTGATAAGATATTACATTTCACCTATGTCTACTACAATCAACTTTACAATGCTCTCTGGTAACAAAGCCATTCACATCCCTCAACTATGATCAGAGGGGAGTCACACCAGAAGCTGAATCCATGTCTTGACCTTGGGGTGTCCCCTGTCATCCCTAGTGGATTTTGGGTGTCCTCTGTCATCTCTGGTGCTGTAGTGGTTACATTTTGAGCTGTAATCCTCATGGTCTACAGTTCAAAACTGTAGAAAGATGGGCCTTTCTAATCCTGTAAAGAGTGACAGTCTCAAAAGCCCACCGGGAAGTTCTACCATGTGCTGTAGGGTTGCCATGTGTCAGAATTGACTCCATGGTTTGTTTTTGTTTTAAATCATCTATAGCCTTCTGCAAAACAGGTGTCACAATTTAAGCTCTGAAACTATTGCCTCCTTTGGATTCAGATTATATTATTTACAATCCTTGGATCACACAGGCTGGGGTGCTTCTTCCATTTGGACTTAGTTGACAACCCACTTAGATAGCTGCTTGTTTGGAGATGTCTTTTAGACCCCAGGCACTATTATTTCTGATAGCCAGCCACCATCAGTTTCTTCACCACACTGTGCTCTAACACCCATATCTTCAGTGATCTCTTTAGGGGGATGAGCATCAAGCAGGGCCATGGCATAAGAACTAATTGTTCTTAGATTGGGACTAGAATTATGTGGAAGCCCAAAATCCATTATGTGGAAGCCCAAAATCCATATAGAATCTATGGTCTATATATGTTTAGAGGTATCATTGTCATTTTATGTTAGAGAACATTATCAATCATCTCCCTGGGGCATAAGATAATTAATTCCATTGATAGTGTTGTTAATTTAACTAATAGTATAGCATTTAAAACACAGCTGAGAAAAGGAAGTTATACAACTATAGGCCAGTTATGAACCACAGCGCATGCATTATTGACTTATACATACTAAACTCTTAAGTGATTGGACATAATTTACACAAACAGTAGGGTTTAATGAAAAGGCAAAACTTTCAAGAATATTCATTGTAAGTTACAGAGCCATGCCTACCATATTAATCTATACCATAAGAAAGGAAGGTAGTTATTAAAATAGTGAGTATATTGTAGTCTTAGTCCACCATTCATTGGGCATCCTCAGGCAGGAAGTCCAAACCAAAGTCCCCCAAGCACCAGTACTATACCCTTGGGTATTGTTGAGAAGATGCAGATGGCCTGGAGTTTCAGCCTAAAGTACAAGGGCTAGAAATGAGTTTGAGATAGAGCCCTCCATGTGGGGGTTCCACATCAAGTCCTTCTGATGTGGCCTAGGAAGGATGTCTTGCACCTCAGAAGAATGGAGTCTAAAGTCCCAGTATGTAAAACATGTCCTGGGTCCCCACAAATTGGATAGAAACTAGGTTAAAACTGTCTCATTAGGAACATAATACCAGGCATACTCCCACCTTGCATTCTATGTAAGTATTGTTAAGCTTTTTTTATTCCTGATGGGAGGTTGTTCCTCCCCATTTTCCTACCAATAGAAATGAACTTGCCTTCTCCGAGACATGCATGCTCACCTCCCCGCATCTTGACTTCAGTAAGGTTTGATGATTTCTCTGGTAGGAGTGCCTGGTGATTCGAGGTGACATGACCACAATTTTGTATGGCAGCAGCAAATGGTCATCTCCCTCTCTCCCCCTTACAGGATTTACTTTTGATAACTCTGTCACTAAAGAGAACCTGCATTCCCTTGCCTAATTTGTGGGCTTATTGCCCTAACACAGAATTAAGAACCAGTAACATTGGATTTAGTATTCTTGGCAAAATACTAAATCTTGCCAAGAGACAAGCAAGACCTGGACACCCAAGGGTGTCCAGCTAAATTTTCTTGCAATGATGTCTTGGAAGAATAGCCCTACCACCTGCCCTTAGAACATTGTAGCTTATGGATTATACCTCAACAGTGAACAACAACAACAAAGAGTGCCCCTGAGTACCCAGAATCCTCCTTAGAAATGAGGATGTGGAGGCATCATTTCACGTATTTTGGAAATGGTTTTGGGAAGGACTAGTCCCTGGAAGACATTACGCTTGGTATGTGGAGGATCAATGACAGTAGGAATTCCCTCAGTGACATGGATTGACACAGTAGCTTCAACAATGGCTCAAAGTAAGCAACCATTTTTAGCTGGTGCAGGAAGAGCAGTCGTTCCTTACAAGGTCACCGGGAGTTGGAACCCACTCAACAGAATCTAACAATAATAAGTCCTTAAGCATTTTCCATTTAATCTTATAAACTACCCCATAGTCTTCCTACAATTTTTAATTTTATCTATTTACCTATTAAAGAATCAGTTTCTGTTTCTTACTATCAAAGATTCTAATAAGCATGTAAATTTTCTTACCATCATTTTATTAATTCAAAGAAACCAACTATTGGAGGATCAGCGACTCCCCTGTGCTACTACAGTTAATGAACCACAGAACTGAAACCTGGACTCGAGTGTTTTGGTTACAGATTCAAATCATTATGTCCCCTCCAGAATAGATCAAACTGAGCAAAGAGAGTATATTGTGAAGGGTTTTAAAGAAGTACCTTCTTTCATGATGGACTTTTAATCTGTATTACTAGATATGTGACACATGATTATCTTCAAGTATGAGTCCTCAAACTGGCACATATTCAGTCTTAAAAACAGGTGAGGGCACGCATTTACATAAACCATTTGAAATGACAGAGCTGTTTGTTATTTCAAGCTTTGTGTTTCCACATTAAACGTCCTTCACTGTTTAGCTTCCTAATTGATTTCTCAAATTTCCTCCCATGTCTCACCCGCTTCACTTAGCTCTTTGAAAATTTCTTTGTGTTACTTCACCCAATTCAGTTCTCTCTGTTCTACAGAGCATTCCCTGTCTGCTCAACCAGCTGCTCTCTCCTTTAAATCTCCTTCACATTCTACAATGCCATATTTCACAAAAGCGAGTATGATCTTTGAGGAATGAAAAATATGTGTGTGTGTGTTTTGTGTGTGTGGTGGGGGGCGGGGTTTAAAAGGAAACTAAGCCATATCCTCACGGCCATCCAGTCATATCCAATTCACAGTGACATTATATAGAATTTCCAAGGCTATAAATCTTCACAGGGACAGTTAGCTTCATCTTTCCCCGGGAGCCACTGGGGGGTTTGACCAATGACCAGAACCACTGGAGAGCCATAAAGCAAACCAGTAGATATGAAATCAATAGTATTTTCAGCTTCAAAGAATCCCTTTTTTCCCCCTCTATATTTATGGTTCAAACCTACTCGCCACTCAGAGGGAGAAAGATGAGGCTATCTTGCTCCCATAAAGATTTATAAGCCCTTTGGAACCCCACATAGGGTAGTTGGAATTAACAGGAGGGCAATGGACTCTCTTTGTTTTAGGGCTTGGGTTGGATGGGATATATACCAATAGTCAAGGAGCCCTGGTGGTGCTGTTGGGTAAACACTGGACTGATAATTGTAAGATCAGTCCCACTTGTCTCTCTTTGGAAGAAAGATGAAGCCATTAGCTCCCACAATGATTCCCATTCTTGGAAAACCTATGGGGTTTCTATGAGGAAGAAGTGACTATGTGGCAGTGGATTCTGTTTGGATTCTTGGTATCTAGCTTTTAACAAGCCACATTTGTTGGCTTTTGCTCTGAAGTTATACTGTTACATTTATTGTGCTTTTTATTAGACACTTATTTTCACAAGAAAATTTTAGCAATTTTAATAAAATCTAGTAAATTTTAATATCGCGAATACATGTAAGGAATAAATTTCAAAACTTACTAAACATCCAGACCCAGGGATCCTATTAATTCTTTCAGTGGGAGCTACTCTGCCTATGTTTGCCAGAGACCATAACTGCATGTGCATTTCCATCATCACAGATAGCCCTTAGGCAATGACTAGGATTCAGGACGAATTGTGTGATGGTGCATATACTCCAGAATACCCCTGTGTGATCAGCTGAAAACTCTGAGTCTTCGCCTAAAATCACATCTTTGCCTAAGCTGCTGCTTCTCCCCTTCCCCTATCCTCGCACGCGTGTACACACACACACACACACACACACACACACTTCTCAATTTCTTCTGGGAGCATTTCCTTACTAAATCCTTTGTACAGGAACAAAGAGGAAGTGCTGAAATCCTGGTGGGGACTGAGCATGATAGTGGGACAGGAGGAGAATCAAGGGAAATAGAGGAAAGAGCTGGGAGGCAA
>NW_022103906.1:2461691-2472483 GCF_000313985.2 Echinops telfairi
ATGAGGACCTAATGTCGGGGGTTTAAGTGGAGGGAAAATGTTTTGAGAAATGATGTACAAATGCGCTTTATACAATTGATGTGTGTATGGATTGGGATAACAGTTGTATGAGCCCCTAATAAAATGTTAAAAAAAAAAATTCAAGGAAGAAAGGTCAGCTCAGAAGGTTAAAAAAATAAAAAAGAAATGATGGACTAGTATCAGACATATGGGCCGATATCGGGCTTTTAGACTTGATCTTGACTGGACTGAAATGTTTTATTGTTATCTATCAGTCTTTGATATAAATCTCTTGCTTACACATAAAAAAAAAATCCTTTGTACAGGAATAATTATGTAAGAGTCTGCTTCTGAGGAAACCCACACGAGGCAGGCAGTGGCCTTTGTGACTCAGTCCCAGAGATTCTCTTATCACTTTTTATATCTCTGAAAGAACTGATGTACACTCACTGTGCAAGATATAATATGTTTAAAAGGCAAGAAGAAAGGAAGCGCTATGATCAAAAATGAAAAAATGGATTTAGTGGGAGCCTTGGCTCCATCCTTGAATAGAGAGTTTTTGAGCCGTCTCTTCATTTTACAGTCAGATTTAATTTTCAGTTCATGGAGTTCCCTGGCTGTTTATGGTAAGTAGGAATCTAAGATAGCTTTCCAGATCGCATCTTCCTGGTATGCACACTCTGTTTAATCCTCTTTCTTTTAATGAATATTTTGGCATATGTGGTAGTTATATAATCATTTGTCAATTTGAGAGGATAATGAGTGAAGGGGTGGAGTCTAGCCTGTCAGTTGATAGCCAATGAGGCCTCTGTGTTGGCATGGTCTTCTCCTGAGAATTCTGGGAACTCCTGTCTTCCTCCTTGGATGCAAGAGACACACACTCTCTCTGCTCACTCCCTGAGAGACTCTACTGACAAGACATATGGGGCAATGCTGATGGCAACATTGGACCTGGAGGAACCATTTGGAGGAACTCCTGCCAGCGCTGAGATGCTCACAATGCCACTGGATCCAAAGACTTTCTACCCACTGACCTGTGATTGTTCTGCACTCGGCATCACTGCATGTGTTTCGTGAGTGTCAGGACTTTACAGATTGGTATCGTACTTATGGGCTAATATTGGACTTGTGGACTTGATCTGGACTGGGCTGGGATGTTTCCTCAATATTCAATTGCTCTTGTATATAAAGCTCTTTCTTATACACATATGTGTTTATGAATTCATTTCTCTAGTCTAGCTGGACTAACACAGTATATAACTGTGATCAGATTTTACACAAGCAATTATAATGATTTAAATTGAAAAAGGGAGATCATACTGGGTGGGCCTGTCTTTTTCCAGTGAGTTCCTCAAAATGGGATGTGAATGAGGGCTATTTTCCTGCTCGCTCTGATGGAGTAAGTTGACATGGTGTCCTTGAGTGGTTTTGTGTCAAGGAACTGCAGGACACCTCTGGATGCTGACAATAACCTGCCCCAAATCACATGAGTCCAGAAGAGAACCCTGAGCTCCAGAAAAGAATGCTTCTTAGCCAACACGTGATCATCATATGGCCCAGGTAAGCTGTCTCCAGATCTGAGAGTCAAGCAACATGGAGATAAAATGTGTACTTTTCAGAGTCTGTAAATGTATGCTAAATTGTTATGCAGCAGTAGAAAACTAATACACTGTGAAATAGATATCAGGGAATTTGTGATTTCCTTGAAGTGATATACAACATTGTGTGTGTGTAATGGGGATATGTTTCCTACTTTGTAGGTGATGCAATACTTTCATGGGATTCTCTGAAAAAGATATGCCCCTAAGGAAGAAGACACACTTCCCTAGAGGATACTCTGGGGCACAAAAGTGGGACAAAGAAGAGAAGTTCATTATCTGTCTAGTGGTCATTGAGTGGAGGTGAACTCAGGACATTTTGAAAACACTGCAAATGTTGCAGGATCTGGGCCAGGGGAAGACTGGCATCCATATGCACTCTACCCACTGCGAGTTGTCATGAAGCACAACCCTCAACTGACAGCACTGCAGTAAAGCACTTGACACATGGATGGATGGACGGCTTGTTGTACGAGCCCCCAATAACATGATTAAAAAAAAAGAACTGATGGACTGAGATGTTTTGTTTGTTTGTTCATTCTGTTTCTTCGGCATAATAATCTTCCTATTATCAACCTAATCACAATTCCACACATTTCTTCAGTGATTCCTTCTCTTTGTTTGTCTTAATTGATATGGTTTATAGAAAACAAATTACATGAGCTGAATGAGTATTTTGCACTATTGTAAAAGATAGATTGATCTAATTATTTTCCAACTTCAATCACAAGGGGATAAACAAGATGATTATGTTCATGCTGACACATTAGAGTATGATTTATTTGTTTTTTTATTTTTTAGAGATGGCATCGTTCTGTTTGGAACTAGAATGGCACACAGAACAAACTAAGCCTGCTACTAATTGCCCTATGATTTCTAATTGTACTCTTACTCTTCTGTCATTTTAGGTGTGGTTGGTATATCGAAAGGGCACAATCTAGTCTGAAACACTCTTTTCACATCCCTTGTTTGCTGAAATATACTAGTCAGGTTCTAGGACTTGAATCACTTCTTTCAATTAATTGTATTATAGAGTAGATAGGCAACACTTTTCTAAAACAGTACCCCATATTGCTTCTAAGAAGGAGTAGGTCAGTCATCTCTTCAGGTAGTGGGTCTCAACGAGTTCTTTAAGTTTCACACAGTTTCCAGTCCCCTACAAAATAATAAACATCTTTTTGGTATTTTCCAGGTAATACTATCTCAAATTCATTTCTTCTGCACTATTTTTAAAGGTTTTGCTTAAAAATGGTAGAATCCACATATCCAGTTACCACCATTTTCTCCCTCATGCAAGTCACTTCTCACTGCATTGACTTAAAGACTGTGAAAAAGGAAATAAACCCACAGCAGCCAAGAGAATGGAAAAGATAGAGAGTGAAGCGGTGGTTTTGGCAATGAATGAGAGATTCGCCTCCTCTTTGAAGATTGGAAGCTGTGGGCGGGTTCTGGTGGCCATCCAGCAGAGGAAGTCAGAGGTCAGAGTGAAGCTATGCATGGCAGACATGGCAGTGGAAGCTGGTTTTCTCAAACACAATATTAGCGAGGGCTTGGGCATAACAGTGGAGTGTAGCCGGAAGGTGCCAAGTGCAGCAAAAATGGATTGATAACTAAGATTTTTAGAGATATTTAACAAAATATGACTTCTGTAAATGAAAAGAATACTCTAAAGAATTAAATTTAAAAAAAACACCTGGAAATAAAAGCCTATAATTGGGAGAATAAATCATTAAATATGTTAGAAGATAAAGTCAGAAACCAAGTAAAAATTATGAGAGAGTTTCAAAACGTTCATGGAAGAATGAAATTGAAAGATAATGTATCCCACAAATTATGTGAAGTCCTCTCATAGCGCAAAGTTATAAATGATGGAAAATTATGGTGATGGTTGTGATGGATAGGAGATAGCAAAGAAATTAGGACCCTTTCACTGGGCTAAAAAAAGACAAGCTTTCAGGACATAAGGATCTCCGGATTGGACAGTAGAAAATGAATGGCCACACACAAAATTTCAATAAACTAAAAATTTGAAGATTATGCTTTAGATATTAATATCAATGAACATGTAAATAGCTTAGAACTGGGCAATGTTTCATTTTTCTGTTCATGGGATCAGCAACATTTGGAGCTAACTTGATGGCAGCTAACAACAACAAAAAATCTAAAGACTATTCTAACAGTGGTCAGATAGAAGTCACAGGACACCTAGAAGGGATAGAAATTCGATTAATATCAGACTTCTTTTCAACTAATTTTTATACTAAAATTAATCATAGTTAACTATTTTAAAATTCTGAGAAAAATAAATTAAACTAAAAGTTTATGGAAAGGAGTAAATGCATTTTTAGACATTTAATGGCTTCCATGTGCCATTCTTTCTGTCTGGGAAAAATTATGGCCAGAGTCCTCCTTAGAGGCAAGGATGGCAAGACTTTGTCTTACATATTTTGGACATGTCGTAAGGAGAGACCAGTCCCTGGAGAAGGAGATGCTTGGTAAAGGGGCAGGACAGTGAAGCGGAGGATGCCCTCTGCAGTCTTTTGTCTCGCTCTCACAGGGCTGCTGTGGGTCGGAACCAACACCATGGCATCTAACCACACATGCCATTTCTTGGACACTCATGCAAACGCTAAAGCGAGGGGCCAAACCAATGACGCAGGTCGGTGGTGGGACCCAGACTGTGTAGAGTTCTTCTACCAGGGAAAGTGCCAGTAGTAAAGAGAAAGAAAGCCCAGGGCGAACCTGTGCAGAGCGTTGCATTTTTGTCATATGGTTTTCTATTTGTCAGTATATGAAACCCAGGATTGATGAACCATGGCATCAACAAGTAGAATAAGAGGGTTTGGTGGGTATGGGGGGGAGGGGGAGTGCAGAAGGGAACTGATTTCAAAAAGGAAGACAATGTTATGAACCTGATTGTGGTATCAATTATACAATACAGCTTGATGTGATTGAACTCTGGAATGATATGATATCTGTATTAGCTCCCAATAAAGTGGTTCTGGAGTCAACAAAATAAAAAAAATTTTAAATAAAGACTCTATTTATTCCATTACTAATAAAAAAAATGATGGACCGCAACTGTGTAGTTCACTCAGAGGAAAGTAGACTCAATAGTTTCAGATTCAGAAATTTAGAAAAAAACAAGGAGGCACATCAACCATGAGAGAAAATCAAGAGAAACAACAGTGTTTGTAAGTTGTGATCAGAAAATTACTCTTTTTTATTGGCCATAGAAAACAGGATGGGCTCAGTTTAAAAAAAAAAAAAGATAGCAAAAGAGGACACAATAGAATAATAGAGAAAATCTGTGGTCTGCGTGCTGATGTTGCATCCACTACAATAAAAGGAGAATGAGTGCATTGGAAAAAAGATCCATATCATGCTGAACTACACACATGGTCATGGTCATCACCACAGTGAAAGGTATTAGAACAGCTCCATGTAAATTTTGGGTGGTGTTTCATCAAGTATGCAGAGGTTGGGGTTATTACAAAGGGAATTGATATTAAATTATCTGACTTGAGAATTATCTAGACACTGTAAGAACCTATAGTCTTGCAGAGGAATGCAGATAAACTTCAGTGCTTGTGCGAGGCTTTCTTACTTGCACTACCAGACAGCTATTTTCTGTGCTTTGCATTGATTGTGTTTTCTCCAAAGTTATGTTGCAGTCTTAAAATTTGTACCTGAAAACATGATCCTGTTTGGAAAGAGATTTTCTTTTGTTAATGAAACCATACTGGAGTAGGTTGGGTCCTAAACTAATCTCTTCTGAGAATTACCTAAAAAACAAACAAACAAACAGAATAAACACAGACCCACCAGCAGATGTTGCCATGTGAAGATGGCAATGAATCTACAAATCCATGCCAACGAATCTACAGATCCACGCATGTCAGTGGTTGCCAACAGTCAACAGAAGCTGAGAGCGAGGCCTTCTGAAGGAATCCACATGGCCAGGGCCCTGATTTGGAATTTTAGCCATCAAACCTGTGAGAAATGTTTTGTTCCTTCTAGCCACCTGTTTGTGGTATAGGACAGAAGTAGGTTACTGAGAAAGCATGGGAGTAAATCAGGCCATCACAGTGATTAATTTCATGCATATTATTGCCACCAAAGGGGGAATAAAGGAGGAATAAGAATAAAAAGAAGAGGAAAGTTTCCAACCACTATATGGAAAAGCCAGTTCAAATATGGGGATGGGGATTCCAGAAAATGTAATTGTGCTCATATAAAACCTATATATAGTAGAGAGGGGGAACCTATTACAAGGATCTACATATAACCTCCTCCCTCTGGGATGGACAACAGAAAAGTGGGTGAAGGAAGATGTCAGACAGTGTAAGATACAAAAAAACGATCATTTATAAATTATCAAGGGTTCATGAGGGAGGGGGAAGTGCGGAGGGAGGGGGAAAATGAGGAGCTGATGCCAGGGGGTTGCGTGGAGAACAAACGTTTGAAGAATGATGAGGGTAACAAATGTACAAATGTGCTCTATACAATTGATGTATGTATGTATTGTGATAAGAGTTGTATGAGCCTCTAATAAAACGACTAAAAATGTTTTTAAGGGAGACCAAAAAAACCTATATATAGATCAAGAGGCAGCTTATCAAATAGAACAAGGTGATACTGCATGGTTTGGAATCAGAAAAAGTGTGCATCCTTTCACCATACTGGTCAATCTACATGCTGAGCAGAAGATTTGAGAAGCTTAACTTTATGAAGAAGACTGGGGCATCAAGATGGGAGGAAGCCTCATTAACTACCTGACATATGCATGTAGCACAACATTGCTTTCTGAAAGCAAAGAGGACTTCAAACACTTAGTGATGAGTATCAAAGATGACACTCATCAGCCTGGATTAAAATTCAAAGCAAAGTAAATGAAAATACATACAAATGGACCAATAGATAACATCATAATAAATGGAGAAAATAATAAAGTTGTCAAGGATTTAATTTCAAGCAGTGTTTGCACTGCGCAAATCAGCTGTAGAAGACCTTTTTACATGTTAAGAGCCAAATTATCACTTCAAGAATTAAAGTATGCCTGACACAAGCCAGGGCATTTTCAATTGCCTCATATGCTTGTGAAAGTTGGACAATGAATAAGATGACACAAGAAGAATTTATAAATGTGAATTATGGTATTGGTGAAGAATATTAAAATCCCATGGACCACCACCAATCTGTTCTGGAAGAACTATAGCTTGATTGTTCCTCAGAAGCAAGATATCATGACTTTGTTTCATGTGCTTTGGGACATATTTAAATTATACATCCATTAACATGGCTCTTCCAGTCATCAGAGAAGCTGGTTTACATAACAGAGAGTGTGGCATCAGGATTGGAGGAAGGCTTAGTAGCATCCTGCAGTATGCAGATGACACAGCAATGCTTGCTGAAAGCGAGGAGGAACTGAGGTATTTGCTCATGAAGATAAGGATTGTAGACTTCAGAATGGATTACAACTCAATGTGTGGAAGACTGAAATCCTCACAATTGGGCCAATAGGTAACATCATGATAAATGGAGAAGAGGCTGAAGTTGTCAAAGATTTTGTCTTACTGGGCTATATAATCAGTGTTCACGGAAGCAGCAATCAAGAGATCAAAAGATTTTTTTCTGCTGCATAAGATCTCTTTAAAGTATTGAAGTGCAAAGATGTTACTTTGAGGACTAAGGTGTGCCTGGCTCCGGCTGTGGTATTCTCCTTTGCATCATATTCATATGAATGTTGGACATAGAATAAAGAAGACTATCAAATAATGAATGTATTTGAATTGTGATCCTGGAGAAAAATATTGAAAGTACTATGGACTGCTAAGTGGAAACACAGATCTGTATTGAAAGAAGTAAGGAGAGGCAAGGATGGCAAGATTGTCTTATATACTTTGGACATATTGTCAGGAAAGACCAGTCCCTGGAAAGGACATCATGTGCAGTAAAGTGGAAGGGTTGTGAAAACAAGGAAGGCCCTCGCGGAGACGGATTAACACAGTGACCGCCCCAGTGGGCTCACACATAGGATCAACTGTAAGGATGGTGTAGGACAAGGCAGCGTTTAGCTCTGTGGTGCATAGGACTGAAATAGGTCGGAGTCAACTGATGGCACCTAACAAGAACAACAACAACACGTTTGATACCCTGGAAATCAGAACACCTTGGAAAGCAAACAAGTACAGTGAATAAAGCAAAGCCCCTTTCCTTGTTCTTGTTAGTTGGTGCCTAACAACAATTTCTAGCCATAATCCCTTATGTGATTATTATAAATCTGGACTTCATACACCTGTGGTTCTAGTCTCATTTTGGCAGGCATTGTCAGCTAATGAATAGGAATAAAATCAGATTAAGATCTTCTCTGACCCTAGACGTTGTGAATTGGGTCACCCTATTTGCTTCAAGGTTTCCATCACTGATGATGGATGTAAGGAATGATATTCTACATCTGAGAAAAGCTGCTTCTGGCATGACCTGAGGCAGGCAGCCTCAAAGTACAACCTGCTGGCCACATGCGGCCCGCTGAGGACATTTATCCGGCCCCAGGTGTTTTTGCCCTGTTTGTTTTTTTACTTCAAAATAAGATAGGTGCAGTGTGCATAGGAATTTGTTCATAGCTTTTCTTTTTTAAACTATAGTCCAGCCTTCCAATGGGTCTGAGGGACAGTGAACTGGCCCCATGTTTTAAAAGTTTAAGGAGCCCTAAGAGGATAAGCCTGGCTGATGAAGTTTAGTAGGAGGCCAATGCCTGCTGGAGAACATCCTGCCAGAGGCCCCAGGTCATACATACATCAGTAAGATACATGCAAGGGCGGAGAACAAAGCAAACCAAATCCAACCCATAGCCACTGAGTCGATTCTGATTAGAGCAACCCTATAGGACACGATAGAACTCTCTGTGGGTTTTTCAGACTGTAACTCTTTATGGGAGCAGACAACCTTGCCTGGCTCCTAAGGAGTGGCTGGTGGTTTCGAACTGCTGACTTTTCAATTAGCAGCCCAATATGTAACCAGCTAAAGGGCTCCATTAAGATGGAGAATATTATTATATTGGATAGCATTAAAACGGTGAAGGTTTATATGTTAACTTGATTGCACTAATGATATGGTAACTCCCACCAAATGACCTTTCCCTGCTTGGGTCTGGGAAGAAGGTGAGAAAAGATATTAATAAGATTCACCTGTGAGTAATTGTGAACAGGATTCCCTGCAATGCTATTCTGATGCACATAAAATAAGCCCTCCAAGAAGCAGGGGGTGTGTCCTCATCACTAGCAAGTACCAGGAGTGAAGTGTGTCCGTTGGACTTGACCTTCAGTAAAACATTTCCTCAAAATTTTGTGATTTTATTTTGTGGGATGTTTCAGGAATTCCCAGAGCCCAGAAACATGATGGAATGCACTAAATGGAGGAGTGGGTGTGTGGGTAGGGGTGGAGGTGGCAAGGGGGTGGGGGTGAGGTGAGGAATGTAGCTGGATAACATGGAAGTTAGAGATTAATAATTTCTAACTTCTGGGGACTCATCTGGTATTACTTGTCCTAAAAGAGATATTGCCACATGCGATGATAAAAAATGAAGACCATTCAGGTTGAATGGACGCAGTGGCTGCAACAATGGGCATAAATTTAGCAAAAATTGAGGGTGGAGCAGGACTGGGCAGTGTTCTGTTGTATATAGGTTGCTAAGGTTCAGAGCTGACTTGGTGGTACCTAACAGAATAGCATTTAATATAACCAGAGTAGAACTAAACTAAGGAGCTCGTGCTGGTGAAGGTCTTCCCTGCGGGTTGAAACTATCAGCTGCTCCAGGGGAGCAAAGAGCTGGTAATCTGCTCTCATAAAGAAGTACAGGCAAGGAGACCCTATGGGACAGCTGTGCTCTGTCCTATAGGATAGCCGAGTCAGAGGAGGTGAGGGTAAAGTTGTTTGCTCCTTAGGCAAATGGGACAGGACCACCACCGTCCATGGTTCATGGCCTGTGGGAGAATGCTGACGATGGCTCAGCCATGGGAGCTGATAAAGCAAGGGCTGGCCTGTCTCTCCGCCTGAGATAAACAGACACTTGCCACCTGGTCCCTGATGAAAGCTGCAGAAGGCAGCAATCTGCAAGCTTATCACATACTTCATGTTCCCAACCTTATCTCCCCCTCCCATCTATGAATAAATCAGCTGATGTGTTATTACTTCTTTGTAAACCTTCAAAGGATTGTGAACTGTACCATGGAATAATCCCGTCACGAGTTTCAGGTGATGTGCAGGAATGGTACAGTATATCAAGACCCTTGTGCCTCAACTTTTGGCTATCCCATTTACATATAAGTTTTCTCCTTGCAGATCATACCCTCTCAAACCCCTTCTACTTCTAAGATAAGAGCTAACCCTATCCTATCTTAGAAGAAGAGACTTGACAGCATAGAACATGAGCTAATATAATCTAACTTTAATCTACCGGAGGATGGAGAGGAGTTACAATTAAAGCCTCCCCCTTTCAAGAAGGAATTCGGGGAGTAAAAGATTATTCAGCCATGGAAGTCTCTGTCAGAGAGTTCAAAGCAATAATTCTCAAATATGGTTTTTCTTTGTAGAATCTGGAATAGGGTAGGAAACATTTTCAGTATCCACATGCTGAAACCAACCAACCAACCCCAAACCAATTTATTTGTATCATTTTGAAACACTTGGATAAAAATTAAGAGGGTTGCATAGTAAAGGTTATGGAGATAAATAATAACTAAAAAGGTGTCTTGAATAAACTATTCAAGGGATAATTGAAGACACACATATGTAGATCAGCTCAGGCTGGATGGTGCTGGGCCCTCCTTCTTGGAGAATCTCTATTTGATCTTAGTGCCAAGAACACCTGTGGTTATTAGCAATACATTGCTTTCTATCTTAAAGGCATTGTGCTCAATGTAAACCATTGTATCACTTTTTCTGCTTTGGTTGTACACAAATTTTACACTGAGGCCACTAAAGCAGGAGGACAAGAAGTTTTGACGTACCTCTCATATCAGGCTACATTTTTTTTTAATTAAAAAAAATCATTTTATTGGGGGCTCATACAACTCTTATCACAATCCACACATACATCAATTGTATAAAGCACATTTGTACATTCCTTACCCTCATCATTCTCAAAATATTTGCTCTCCATGTAAGCCCCTGGCATCAGCTCCTCATTTTCC
>NW_022103906.1:2473338-2475331 GCF_000313985.2 Echinops telfairi
CCTTCAAGCTTTTAAGACCCCAGACACTGTATCTTTTGATAGCCGGGCACCATCAGCTTTCTTCACCACATTTGCTTATGTACCCGCTTTCTCCTCAGCAATTGTGTCGGAAAGGTGAGCATCATGGAATGCCAGTTTAATAGAACAAAGTATTGTTGCATTGAGGGAGTACTTGAGTGGAGGCCTAATGTCCATCTGCTACCTTAATAATAAATCTATACATATATGCACATAGATCTATTTCCCCATCCTCATATATAAATATATTTACATATGTACATTTCTTTATTTAGACTTCTATAAGTGCCCTTTGCTTCCTAGCTCTTTCCTCTATTTCCTTTTACTTTCCTTTTGTTCCACTATCATGTTCAGCCTTCATTAGGGTTTCAGTAATTGCTGTTGATTACATTTCCCTTGGTCATGCCCTACCAGGCCTCCCACACCCTCCTCACCACCGATTTGGGTCACTTGTTGTTCCCTTGTCCCTTGGTTGGTTAATACCACTACCTTTCCCCCAACCCCACCCTCTCTCCTATGCCCCCCAGAACAGTCAGTCCAGTTGCTTTCTCCTCCAGCCTATCTTATTTAGAAAGACCAGTGGAGATAATAACATGCACAAAAACAAGACAGATCAAAACCAAGCAACAAAATAAAACAAAACAACAACAAGAAGCTAATGACAACAAAACAAAACACAACAACAAGAATGAAAAGCTTGTAGCTAGTTCAAGGACTGTTTGTTGGCCTTTAGGAGTGTTTTCCAGTTGAGTCTGTGGGGGCGCCAAGCCCTGGCCCCAAAATCTATTTTTGGTATTCCCTGAGGGCTTTGTTGTTCTGTACCCCTTGATGTTCTGTTCCATGCCCTTAGTGTTTTGCCTTGGTGTGGTGGGATCAGATCAGGCAAAATTCCCACACTGTCTCCAGTGTTGTCCCCTGTAGAGCTTTGGGTCAGTGAGGGATGTCGTGTCTCATAGTGGGGCCAGCCATGTGGTCTTCTCTGATCGGCTACACTGAGCAAGAATATCGTATTCAAGGCTTGGTGGGCCAGGATGTACTCCACTCTCTCTTCCACCCGCTTCATTTGCTCTGATCAGACATGTCCCTCTCCCGGAGCTGCAGATTCATCTGAAATAAATTCTTTTGTGGGGAGGGGCAGGTGTCCACATAGTTGGGATTGGGGCCAGCCCCTCAGACCTTCCCACTGGTTCCCTACTCCATGACAGCATGTTGCATTTATATCTTGGAGTACTGGGTTGAAGCCAGATGCTATATCTTTTGATAGCCGGCCTCCATCAGCTTTCTTCACTACATTTGTTTATGCACCCATTTGTCTTCATCGATCTTATCTGGGAGGTGAACACACTATGATATGATTTTTTTGTTCTTTGATGCCTGATAACTGATCCCTTCGCCACATTGTGATCATGCAAGCTGGTGTGCTTTTTCCATGTGGGCTTTGTAGCTTCTGAGCTAGATGGCTGCTTGTTTACCTTTAAGTCTTTAAGAGCCTAGATGCTATATCTTTTGATAGCCGGCTCCATCAGCTTTCTTCACATTTGTCTATGCACCTGCTTTGTCTTCAGCTATTGTGTTAGAAAGGTGAGCATCATGGAATGCCAGTTTAATAGAACAAAGTATTCTTGCCTTGACGGAGTACTTGAGTGGAGGCCTAATGTCCATCTGCTACCTTAATCCTAAACCTATAAATATATGCACATAAATCTATTTCGCCATCCTCATATATATATTTACATATGTACATGCCTATATTTAGACTTCTATAAGTACCCTTTGCCTCTTAGCTCTTTCCTCTATTTCCTTTTACTTTTCTCTTGTCCCACTATCATGCTCAACCTTCATTAGAGTTTCAGTAATTCCTCTCAATTACAGTACCCCTGGTCACGCCCTACCAGGCCTCCTACATCCTTCTCACCACCGATTTGGATCACTTGTTGTTCCCTTGTCCCTGGGTTTGTTAACACCACTTCCTTTC
>NW_022103906.1:2475585-2478285 GCF_000313985.2 Echinops telfairi
AGAGAGAGTGAGTGAGTGAGAGAGTCAGTGAATGAGAGTGAGAGAGTGAGTGAGTGAGAGAGTCAGTGAATGAGAGTGAGTGAGTGAGAGAGTCAGTGAGTGAGAGTGAGTTAGTGTGAGTCAGTGAATGAGAGTGAGTGAATTAGAGAGTGAGAGAGTGAGTCAGTGAGTGAGAGTGTGAGAATGAGTGAATTAGAGAGTGAGTGAATGAATGAGTTAGTGAGTAAGAGAGAGAGAGTGAGTGAATGTGAGTGAGTGAGTGAGAGAGTGAGTCAGTGAATGAGACTGAGTGAGTGAGAGAGTGAGTGAGTGAGAGAGGGAGTCAGTGAATGAGAGTGTGTGAGAGAGTGAGTGAGTGAGTGACTGAGTGTGAGTGAGAGAGTGAGTGAGTGAATGAGAGTGAGTGAGTGAGTGAGAGAATGAGTGAGTGAAGGAATGAATGAGAGAGAGTGGGTGAGTGAGAGAGTGAGTGAGTGAGTGAGAATGAGTGAGTGAGAGAGTGAGTAAGTGAGAGAGTGAGTCAGTGAGAGAGTGAGTAAGTGAGTGAGTGAGAAAGTGAGTCAGTGAGTGAGTCCGTGAGTGAGAGTGAGTGAGTGAGAGAGTGAGTCAGTGAATGAGAGTGACAGTGAGAGAATTAGAGGGTGAGAGAGTGAGTGAGTGAATGAGTCAGTGAGTGAGTGAGTGATGAGAGTGAGTGAGAGAGTGAGTGAGTGAATGAGAGAGTGAGTGAGTGAGTGAGTGAGTGAGTGAGTGAGTGAGAGAGTGAGTGGGAGAGTAAGTGAGAGAGTGAGTGAGTGAGTGAATCCAGCCTATCTTATTTAGACAGATCAGCGGAGATAATAACATGCACAAAAACAAGACAGAGCAAAACCAAGCAACAAAACAAAAGAACAACAGAAAGCATTCACATCTTGGAGCACCTGGTTGAAGTCTGGTCCCTCTTTCCCTGTGGAGATGTAAACAATACCCTCTCCTTGGGTGGGTTAGTGCCCTGTTTCCCTGCTACCCATGTCTTTTTTTTCCTTTCCCCGCCTCCTTTTTAGTTAGCTACCATATTTATCTGTGGATTTGTTCTGGCCCATACCATACTACCTAGTCCTCGCCCCAAGAATGTTTGTATACAGTAACTTTTCCCTGTTTTTGCATATATTTTTAAGCTAACCTCAGTGCCTCATGTTGTACTTGTCCTTTTGTGCTTGGCTTACTTTGCTTAGCATGATTTCCTCCACTTCTTCCCAAGCAGTGATGTGCTTCATTCGTTCATCACTGCTTTTTAGCAATGTGTAGTACTCCATTGTATGTATGTACCAGTTTTTAAATCCACTCGTCAGTTGATGGAAATTTGGGTTGCTTCCAACTCCTTACAATTGTGAACTGTGCTGCAATGAACATTGGACCACAGGTGTCTGGCTATGGTTTGTTTCTTGCCTCTTCTGAGTATACGCCCAGTAGAGGGATTGCTAGGTCATATGGTAGCTCAATTTTCATGTTTTAGATATTGCCAGATCGATTTCCATAGTGGCTCTACATACCCACAGGTCCACCAGCAGTGGATGAGAGTTCCTGTCTCCTCTTAGCCCCTCCAACACTTGTTGCTGATTTTTTTAATTGGGCTACCTTTGAGGGTGTTAGGTGGTATCTGACTGTTGTTTTAATTTGCATTTCTCTTATGCCTAAAGACCGGGAACATTTTCTCATATGTTTATTGGCTATTCAGATTTCTGCCCTGTGAAACTTCTATTCAGGTACTTTGCCCACCTCCTCAGTGGGCAATTAGTTTTTTTCTTTTTGGAAGCTAGCAGATTATTATAGATTTTAGTAATTATGCCTTTGTCTATGTGTCATAGCTAAAGGTGTTTTCCCAGTTCATGGACTCTCTTATTACTTTCTTTGTGAATTCTTTCGATGTACACAAGAGTTTTATCTTCAGTATATCTCACTTTTCAATTTGTGCCTCTTCTGTGTTTGTGTCTTTCCCTATTTCTGATAGCCTATGTATACCCTGTGCAAAAGTTCTCAAGTTGGTCCCAATGCCCTCATTGATGGCCCTAATAGTTTGGGGTTTTACTTCAAGGTCTATGATCTATCTTGAGTTTATTCTTGTGCATGGAGTGAGCTAAGGGTCTTGCTTCATTTTTCTGCAGGTAGATATCCATTTTTTCCAGCACCACTTGTTGAAGAGGGCATCTGCTTCCCATTGGATAATTTTGGGGCCCTTATCAAAGATCAGTTGTCTGTATGCTGATGATTTTATTTTTGGGTTTTCAGTTATTTTCCATTGGTCTGAGTATTTGTCATTACACCAATACCATGCAGTTTTGACAACTGTGGCTGTATAATATGTGCTAAAGTCAGGTAAATAAAGCCCTCCCACTATGTCCTTCTTCTTGAGGAGTTCTCTGCTAATTCTGGGCTTCTTCCCTCTGCATTTAAAGTTGGTAATCAATTTTTCCATTTCTTTGAAAAGAGATGAGGGTAATTGTATCAGGATTGCATTAAAAGTATATAGTGCCTTGGGCAGAACTGACATCTTCACTATATTGAGTCTTCCTATCCATGTGCATGGGATATTCTTCCATTTGTTGAGGTTACTCTTGGTTTCTTATAATAGCATTCTGTAGTTTTCCTCATATAGGTCTTTTGTTCTTTTAGTCAGATATATTCCTAGATATTTCAATTTGTGCTTGGCTATCGTGAAGG
>NW_022103906.1:2478412-2484087 GCF_000313985.2 Echinops telfairi
CTTTTGGGATTTTCCATATATAAAATCATATAATCTGCAAATAATGAGAGTTTCACCTCTTCCTTCCCCAGACAAATACCTTTGATGTCTTTTCTTTGCCTTATGCTGTTTGCTAAAACCTCCAGTATGATGTTAAATAAGAGTGGGGACAAGGGGCATCCTTGTCTAATCCCCTTTTTCAGTGAGATTGTGTTTGTCTTTTCTCCATTGACTACCACATTGACTGTTGGTTTTTCATATATAGCTTGTATTGTCTTAGGAATTTTCCTTCCATTCCTATCTTCTCAAATGTCTTAAACAGGAATTGGTGTTGGATGTTTTCTGCATCTATCAATATTATCATGTGGTTCTTATAGTTTTTCATGTCTATGTGGCGAATGATACGAATGGTCTTTCATATGTTGAACCATCCCTACATCCCTAGTATGAATCCTACATGGTCACAGTGAATTATTTGTTTTATATACTTTTGTATTCTATTGGCCAGTATTTTGTTAAGGATTTTTGCATCAATGTTCATTAGGGATATTGGTCTGTAATTTTCGATTCTTGTGGGATCCTTGCCTGGTTTTGGTATCAGTTATACTAGTTTCATAGAAGGATTTTAGGAGTTTGCCATCTTCTTCCATGTTCAGGAAGATTTTGTGTAGGATTGGTCTTAATTCTTCCCTAAATGCTTGGTAGAAGTCTCCAGTGAAGCCATCTAGTCCAGGAGATTTTTTTTTGTTGGAAATCCCTTGATAGCTGTGCATTGTTTTTTGTTTCTATTGCTATGGGTCTGTTGAGATTCTTGACTTACTTTTGGGATAGTCCAGTGAGGGATTGTTTTTCCAAGAATTTTTCCATGTCTTCCAAGTTGTTGAATTCAGTGGAGTACAATCCTTCATGGTACTGTGTAATTATCCTTTTGATTTCATTAGGGTCTGTTGTAATGTCCCCTCTTTCAACCCTCATTCTTGCTGTTGAAATTTGTTACCTCCTTTCTTTGGTTAAGTTTGGCAGCAGTCTGTTGATTCTGTTTATCCTTTCAAAGAACCAACTTTTAGCTGCATTAATATTTTTCCATAATTTTCTTATTTTCCCTCTCCTGAATCTCATTTCTGAGTTTTATTATTTCTGTTCATTTGCTATTAGTAGAATTGTTCTGCTGATTCTGCTTTAGTTGTTGTAAATTTTGTGCCAGCATGTCAAAGATGAGTCTCTCTTCCTTTTTCATGTGTGCATGTATTGCTATGAAACTTCCTCTGATAACTACCTTTGCTTTGTTCCATAAATTTTGGTACATCGTGTTCTCATTCTTGTTGTTTTCTAGAAATTTCCTAATTTCATCTCTTATCTGTGCCAATATGTGCTCCTTTTGCAATAGACAGTTATTCATCCTCCACTTGTTTGCTCTTGTTTTCTTTGTTTTCCTTTAGTTGATTTCCAGTCTTATGGCACAGTGGTCAGAGAGAGAGGTCTGTTTGATATCAATGTGCTTAAATTTATGTAGATTCGCCTTATGCCCCAGTATGTGGTCTATCCTTGAATATGTGCCATGTTGGATTGAGAAGAATTTGAATTTTTTGTATCTGGATGAAAAGCTCTGTAATATCTGTCAGGTCAAATCATCTAATTATAGTGATTAGATCTCTAGCCTCCTTGTTTGGTTTCTTTCCCTGTGATCTATCTTTCTCAGAGAGTGGTGTATTGAAGTCATTCACTATAATTGTTGAAGCTGTGATTTCTTTTTTCATCTTTTGGAGTGTTTGGTAGACGTATTCAGTGGGTCTCTCATTTTGGGAATATATGTTTACAATGTGTACTGGTTCTTTGTCTACCATTCCCTTGAGCATTATATACATCCCTCATTTCTTTTTATGGCTTGCACTTGGAGGTCAATTTTATCCAAAGTTAAGATGGCAACCCTTGCTTTTTGTAAATTGCTGTTTGCTTGGTATGGCTTTCTCCAGCCTTTGATTCTCAGCCTATTTTGGTCTGTAGCCTTCAGATATGTCTCCTGTAGGCAGCATATTGATGGTTGTATCTTATATGCCAGTCTGCTAGTCTCAGTCTTTTAATGACTTTCAGGCCATTAATATTTAGGGTTATTATCTCCACCTGCAGACTCTGTGATGTCATCTTATACCTTTTGCGTTGGGTGTTTTCCTGCCTTCCTTTCTTATTAGTGTGTTGTGTGTGTGTATCATTCTTGACTTCTTTCCATCCCTAAGCCAGTGCTATATTGGGGTCTGTTTTCTCTTTGTTTCCCTCTGGTTGAGGTTGTTCTATATGGTGGTCTCTTATTTATGCTTGGTGCATGTTATTCTTCTGCCTATACTGGGTTGGCAAGGATCTTTTGTAGGGCTGGGTTTCTTTAACGCATTCTTTGAGTTTTTCCTTGTCTGAAAAGACTCTTACTTCTCCATCTATCTAGATCAATAATTTGGCTGGGTAGAGTATTCTTGGGTTTGCGTTGTATCCCTTAAATTTTTGGAATATATTACTCCACTCCATCATAATTTTGGTTGATAGATCTGAGCATATTCTTATTTGGGAACATTTATATGTGATGGCTTGTTTTTCCGTAGCTGCTCTCATCATTTTCTCCTTTCCCTCAAAGTTGGATAGTTTAACTATTATGTGCTTTGGTGACTTCTTCTTGGGATTCAATCAAGCTGGTGTTCTTTCAGTCTCCTTAATGGTTGCCTGGTTTTCATTCATTAATCTGGGGAAGTTTTCGTCCTAGAATTCTCTCACAATTGTTGCAGATGACTTCTTTGTTGTCTTCCACCGGTAATCCAATTATTCTGATGTTGTTCCTCTTCATAGCATCAGACATAGCTCTTAGGTACCCAAGGCTAAGGGGGTGGCCTGGAGGTCAGCAGTGGTGTGTGAGAGAACAGGGATGAAACAAAGAGGACAAAAAAAACCTAACCCCATTGAAACTCTGGGGGTATAGAGAGAAGGAAACAAAGTAACAATATAGCTGAGCCCCAATCCCTGCCTGTGGGGCTGCAAGGGTTTAATCCTTGTCCCGAGGCAGCAGAAAACTATGGCTTTGTTCAGATTAAGCCCCTGTGCTGGCTCCAAATGCTCCTGGCCAGCCTCCACTGTGGTAAGCCAAAAGCCCCCTGCCCCTCAAAACCTTGTGGATCTGTGCCTACTTTATGATACTACTCCTATGATCCAGCAGTATTGAATTTCCCTCTTAGTAACTCTCTTGGGCTGATTTCTGTAGAGTCCCTCTGGTATGTGTTACTCAGTTGCCATATTCCAAGATGTCCCAGGCTACATTTATATGATCACTGTAGCTGCTGTGCTGCGATCGTCTTTAAAGGAAAAGGTGTACAAATATGTGTGCATTAACACTATTTTTCACTTTTGTGAAAACTAGACTACTACTATTGTGACTTTTTCACTTTATAATTTGCCATAGCATCTTACCATAGCCATAGCTCATTTTTCCCCCAAAGCAGCACCTCATTGTATTTTTTGACTAATCCATAATTGGGTGAACCTCCTATGTTAAACATTTAGGTGTTTCTCCCCGACACACACACACACACACACACACACACACACACACACACACACACTGAGAAGGCTGCAAGGAACACCGCTGTGCATGTACCTTTGTGTAAGGAGCTGAAGAGGATGTGGACTTCAGACTTTGCATGGAGAGAGCCAATGGTGCACTGAAGGGTGGGACCAGTGCTGTGAATTGTTTTTAACACACAGTACGGGTTGGGGCTGGTGGCTGTTTTCATGACAAAAACAAAGGTCAAGTAGGAAAAACCAGTATTATTCTCAAAGTAAGAAAAGATAAAAAGAAATTCAACTACAATCAAAGTACTTAAACCAGAATATTTTAATTTCTAGAAATCATTCTAAAATACAGACTTTCAAGTACAAGGTGATTCAAACACTTTACAAAAATATCGGTCTCCAACTATATCTTATTCAAATTAAGAGACTGTTCATTTTCTATTTTTATGGGCATGAAATCAACAAAATATCCATGTAGTAATTCAAGACAGACAATTGTAAATAAGTAAAAATGTTCAACTTTACCCACTTTTTCATTTACATATCAAATTACCCCTGACCCAATATGTACAAACACATGAAACAGTAATATGGGACACATGTTCAAGGGTACCATGCTATCACAGTTCTTGAAGGAGAAGCAGAAGATGCCATCAGTTGTATATTTGGAATTAATTCTCTGTCCAGGTCATAATTTCCTTTGTATTTTCTTGTTTCACTTTAACTCTTCTTAAATAGAGACACAGATTTTATTCTCTGTTTCTCTCAGGAAGAATATGCGTAATCCAGTAATTAAAGAATGTCGAAATTATTCTGATATGATCTGAAAAGCAAATATATATATATTATTGTGCTACTTTCAGATATTAGGATTTTAAAGTAAATTTTGAAATAACAATTTAAGAAAACACATCTTTGGGATGACTACTGCATCTTATCATCCACACACTCCCATATGGTAAAGCAGAAGGATAAAAATTCTGATTATTTTAATTTTATGTCCCTTTACACCTGTACTGTAAAAGGGCATAGTACAATATTATGAGTTTATAATCTGGTTTAAAGGCAATGCCATGCAAACTGAAGTTTAATATAAATAGGTTGCCTTAAAGATGAGCTAGAAGAAATAAAGTCTAAAAAACCATAAGTGATAAAATGAAGTAATTGTATGAGGGAGTTTCAACATTTGCAGAAAAATTCCATTATATTTCAATTCCATCTTCCCATGAACTTTTTGAAGCCTCCTTGTTGTATAGCATTCAAATTTGATGAGAGCCAATGTGATTACAGAAGTAGCTAAATGCAAGCTATCAAGTAGACAGTCTATGTTTGCCATCATCTGCCAATCCTTTTATTGTTTCAAGGGATAAATATAGCTGTGAATAAAGATTCATCTGAAATGTCAGGCTTTTGAATTGTGTAAAGACACAATTCAAATCCTGTCACTTAGAATTCAGTGTATCATGGACTTCCACTACTTCTAAAGTTATTAATCATAGCGAGGCTACACTAAGTACAAAAGGAAAAGGGGACAAAACCAATGCACAATTTTCCCAAGTCTACTTCAGTTCCTAGGATTGACACCGGGGAATTCAGCTCCTGTCGTTGAGGCTAGTTCCCCTTTGAAGTCAGACCAGACCCACAGACCTGGGTAATGGTGGGAAAGGCTGACTGGAAGCCAACTCCCAAGCTCTAAGCTATTATGCAGGGGTTTGGCAGAGTTCACAGAGATCTGAACCACTGTGGACTCTATTCTGTCCAAAGGCAAGTTACCTAACCTCTGTTTCCTCAACATGTAACTAATAAAAACTGACTTTACATACTAAGCCCAAAACCAAATCTATTGCTTTCCAGTCAATTCCTACTGATGGTGATACCATGTGTTACAGGGTAGGGCTACTTCTTGGGGTACTCTTAGATATAATCTTTTTTTCTCCCCTTCTATCTCTATCCTCTCTCTCGTTTTAATTCATTATTTTATTGGGAGCTCTTACAGATGTCATAACATTCAATAATTCAAATAGATCAAACATAATCGATCTATTACAATTGCTACTACAACCAATTTCAAAACATTTTTTCTTAAATTCTGATATTAGCTCCTCTCTCTCTCTCTCTCTCTCTCTCTCTCTCTCTCTCTCTCTATA
>NW_022103906.1:2484187-2488851 GCF_000313985.2 Echinops telfairi
CTCTCTCTCTCTCTCTCTCTCTCTCTCTCTCTATATATATATATATATATATATATATATATATATACATCTCATCTATCTATAAAGAGGGCCATATCTTACAGAAGGCTCAGGAAACTCTCCCATGGTACTGCTGAAAACAGTCCTCCTATAACCCTCCATAAAGAGCGGACATAAAAGATGTGCTTGGCTGTTCACTAAGCACCTGGAGGTTATCTGAAGTTAAGAGCAATTGGATTATATTGCCCATCCCACCCTTCTGTCGTCTCCTTCTGATACTGACCATAGGTTGCTCTCCTGGGGAGGGCTGAAGGACACACGAGGGGAGGTCTCTAACTCATTTCATTACTCCTTATTATATGACCGAGTCCCTCTAGTATGTGTTCACTCTATTATATCTATGCCTGTTGGAAATATTTGTAAGCCCCATGAATATATATACACCAATTGAAAAACATATTTACTCTCTGGGTTCTGAGATTGGGTCAAGGAGTCTCAGGGACCCATTTTGTCTGTCTATCTTATTTTCCACAATCACAAACTCACTCCTAGGAACCCATTGGACTGTTGGGGGCCAGTACCCAAACATCTTCACCTTTTAAAAATGCTATTATTTTCATGATTATTCCATAGAGATGAAAGCTAAATCTACTAATTAAATTTTATAAACTAGCTGTATGAAAATTGTTTTTTTTTCAAAAGGTATATAAGTGAACTTGGCATAACATATACCCAATATTTGAAAATAGAGCTTCACCATATCAAATTTTATTTTACAAACCACTTGACAGAGGAAGCTTTAGATATGTATCCCCCATTCACTAAAAAGGGAATTCATTTTTACAAAAAATTGCTTCATATGTAAGTTTTAGTTTTATTGACTTAAAGTAATGGTGGTCATAATTAGTCTAATGGCTTTTATCTATGAAATACAGTGCATTTTTGCCAAATTCCAAATAGCTGCCCAATATTCTCCTGATTGTATGATGTCTTGAGTCTGAAGGGAAAAAATTAATTTTGAATTTTAAAAGATTTATTACATCTTTCATAAAAATCTCTTAGTTTAACTCATTGAAATTTCCATGGTTTGAGATAAAATTCAATTTATAAGTCTAAATTTGTTAAATGTTTAATACAATAAGCTTTTCAACTGACTAAAACTAAAACAAGCACTGGGTGAGAGTTAAATGATTTGTTACAGTAACTTATTCATACTCACGTAAGCACTAAAAGCTCAACTTTGTATTTTCAAAGATTATTAATCCTTCCCATCATCAGTTTTCCTTTCTTACAGTTTCCATGCCACCACCAACCAAAGATGCTGCTTATTTCCCCCATCTTAAAAATAAAGCCTCTTGAGCCCCCATCATTGTCTTCCCCCAGCAGTAATTTGCTTCTCTCCTCACAGGAAACAATCTTGAAAGTATTTTCTTTATTCACAGTGTCCAATTTCTCTTGTCGTATTCTCTCACTTGCATCAACCCTGATAAGTGTTTGCTCCTCCCCAGTTCCCACCCCCAAACACTGCTCAGCCAGCTTACAAAGACGTATATGGTTCTAAATCTACCTAATAGATAGAAATCTATTTAACAAGTATCTCACACTTAACCCCAGATAATGTCTCTTCTTCTGGAAACCTGCTACCTCTAGCATTCTTATCTACCTCATATTTGGATGTTTGGTTGTTTTAATTGCTCAGCTACAAACGTGTCTCCTCTTCTTAGCTCCCACATTTAGTCTGTGATAAAACCCTATTGAAACTAAAAATGTATATAGAATTGGACTATACTTCCACTACCACCAAGCTGGTCTGAGTTACTATAATTACTCGGCGTAATTATTAGAGTCCCATCCTGGTCTCTGCTTTGGCTCTTGAAGCCTTTGAAGCCTCAAAACAACAGTCAAAGAGATTCTGCTCAGTGTAGTCAGACTATGTTGTTCTTTGGCTTAAAGTCTACCAGTGACTTCTCCTTCTCTCAGAGCCAACAAACTCACCATGCCCTGCAGGGCTGGCATAATGGGCTTTCATGTCACTTCTCTTACTTCATCTTTGGCTACTCTGTTTCCATTCACTCAACTCCAACCCAACTCATCTTTTCAATATGCCTCATAGTAGACATCTTTCAACTCCTTACACAGACTCAATACATTTGTACTTGTTTACAAGAATATCCTCATTTTTTTTACTTAGTTTTCTTCTCCATAGCCTTAAGGCTATCAAATATATTACATAGTAAATATTTTGTTTATAAATTTTGTTTGTATTTGATCTCACTTACTAGAATGTAACCCCCCAAAAGCAAGATCTTAATTTGCTTTTTTCACTGATAATTTCCCCTGGACCTTGTCACCCTCATGAACCATAATACTGCCTGTCATCAGATAGATGAACAATAAATAATTGACATATGTATGAGGCAGTTCCTCCTGGTTACACCAGTCTACACTGATATATTTAACTTGGGAGACAAAGTACTTAATTATCCATGTATTTCATTTGCTAATAAACCAAACTCTAAACTCATTGTCATCAAGCCAATTCTAACTCATAGTGACCTTATAGGACAGAGATAAAGTGCCTCTGTGGGTTTCAAGAGCTATGCATTTATTTTGAAATTCTGTCAAAGTACCCTGCAGATTATCTTTCATTCACTTATTTAATTAAAAGCTTGTCAAATGCTTATTCTTACACAGCACAATGGTCTATACACAGTGGTGTATAAGGAAATTAGTTGTAAAAATAAATAAACAAACAAACACATAAATAAGCCTTGACCTTTTTTGTTCAGATTTCCTTGGTCTAAACACTCTGGCCATATTTTCAGCCGTCAATGTGCTACCACTGAATATTGAGTTGGGAATAGATGAGCACTGTAGGCTAGTAGCCAACTCTCACACATGACTGTTTGTACAGAATGGGTACCTAATAAAGGCTGCATAAGTAACCAGCACAAAAATCACCATTATCATTCAACTCTAATTGTAGGAACTCCAAAAGTCATACCAAGGTAACTAGAAGGCAGAAAAAATATATATGTGATACGACTCCAGCAAAGGAGAAGAAAAACAAAAGAAGAAACATTTCCATTTATACTTATAATACTTTGGCCCTGGGAGTTGATCGCTCACCAGACAGGAAAATTAGATCAGACATATATTTGTGCATATGTTATGTGATATATTTTTATATCAGACAGAGGCACGAGAAACATATTCCTCTGTGGGACTCTAGTCTTCTAAGCCATATGTGCATGGCTATATTTTCTGACTCATTACTGTTTTAAGACAGTGTAAGTCTTTCAGGGGCAAACCTTGACAAGCGTATCTTAAGCAGTACAGTACATACCGAGAGGCATCATGCAATGTTCCGGGAACATTTCCAGAGCACTCTTCAATTTCTCTGTGTCTTGTAAAAGTAACAGCGTCTTCATGTGATCCAGAATGAACACATCTGAAGGAGACATGCTGTGAGATTCAAGACGTCTAAAGAGGTCTTCAGTGGTTTCCGTGAAGAGAGTTGAATCTGAATCTTTGGAGGCACCTAAACAAAGTCAGTAAGGTGTAGAAATATAAATTTGAGGTTTCTTTTAATAAACCACAGATAAACATTTACCTATCAGGGAAAGCCCTGGACATATGTTTCTACTTAGGATGAGGTATTTGCATTACTAAAAAGAACCAGATATAATCAGAAAAGAACTTTGGAAAGTTGACAAGAGGACAACAAATTAATACTTGTTGAAAGACAATGGAAGCCTGAACCGCTTTCTATGTCAGGGTACACATTCCAACATATACAGCATGAAGCTAAAATGTATGACAAGCAGCAGGACACATTTAGGTCACGTTACGTAAAAAAATAACATAAAAAGAATAGTGCTCGGCATTTAGGACAAAACAAGGAAAAATTTAAAAAGAAGACACTAGCTTAAGTTGTTTCTATGAAAAGATCAACCATGAGTCTTTTGTTGCTCCTGTAAATATCTTTTTTTCTTTTGATCTATTAAAAAGAATATCTTTATTGTTTTCTTTATTACTGGTTTAAATGTTAAACTTTTCTTCTTGAACATGTTAGTCATAGCTATTTTTAAATGTCTTGTATGATAACCTCATTATTTTCTATAAACAGTAAAAACAAACCCGAACTTGTTGCCACTGAACCTGTTCCCATTCACGATGACATTTCAGGACAGAGTAGTCCTGGCCTGTAAAGGTTTCTAGGTTTAAGAGAGAAAACTGCTACATTGTTCTCCCCCAGAGTGGCTGGTGGACTCAAATCACCAGCTTTTGGGTTACTAGCTGAGCCCTGAGTCAACAGGGCTCCTTATTTGTGCTGGTGTATTTCTTTTTCTTTTTTTTTTAAATCGTTTTATTAGGGGCTTATACAACTCTTATCACAATGCACACACACATCAATTGTGCAAAGCACATTTGTACATTCATTGCCCTCATCATTCACAAAACATTTGCTCTCCACTTAAGCCCCTGGCATCTAGTCCTCATTTTTCCCACTCCCACACTACACCACACTCCCTCGTGAACCCTTGATAATTTATAAATTATTATTTTGACATATCTTGACCTGTCCAACGTCTCCCTTCACCCACTTTTCTGTTGTCCATCCCCCAGGGAGGAGGTCACATGTAGATTCTTGTAATCGGTTC
>NW_022103906.1:2489797-2495504 GCF_000313985.2 Echinops telfairi
ACTTGTTCCCTTGTCCCTGGGTTTGTTAAAACCACTTCCTTTCCCCCCACCTCCCCCTCTCCCATGTCCCCCCGGAACTGTCAGTCCTGTTGTTTTCTCCTCCAGATTGTTCATCTAGCCTATCTTAAATATACCACCCAAAGTGTGGTGGTGTATTTCTACTGCTTCTTTTCCCTCATGGGTATGGCTATATGGTCTTGTCTCATGGCATACCTGGTAAATTTTTAGTGACTGTGTATGAAAAATTATATAAATCTTGGATAATAATAATTTCCTCTAGAGATGGTTCACTTGTGTAGGCAAATCTAGTAGAAGCTAATCAGCTTGATCCATTCAAGTTCTGAGCTGACAAGAGGCTGGGTTGCGTGTATGGCAAAGCATAACCTATCTGGGGTTTATCCTAGATTCCAGGGTGTGGCTCAATAGGTAGTGCACTCGAGAGTCTAGGTTAATCCTTGTGTCCTCAACACATGGATACCGTCAGAAAGATAACTGATTAGCTTTGTCTTCCCTATGTGCATCATTTGAATATTTGTTAAGTTTGTTTTCAATGTACTAATACCAAGAGCTGATAGGTTGTAGAAGAGGAAAGAGTTAAAATCACTGTGACTATCTTCTGAGTAAAACTGATCTATTCACAATGATATTTTCATAGCACTGTTTAAAGACCCACCAAATTATTATACAACCCATATTTCTCCATCTCATTCACAAGGTGGCCAAATTACTTAGTCAAATCTGGGAATACAAAATCTTAATTTTCCAGTGATTGTCATTAAAGTATAAAGCTTATTTTGAGTGTCTTTGCTCTTTGTTTAACCATACTGGCTTCTACTTAGCAATTTCTTTGTTCTAATCTTTAGTGATGGCTTTAATAAAGCTCATCACAATTCTAATAAAATATCATGCATAAGCATAAAAGTCCTTTTACCTTTCATTTACTATAGCAATACAAGTAATAGTTGCTAAATCAGTATGTTACACTTGTGTGAGATAAAACATGTATTAAACGATATCATTGGGCTTTATTAACTTAGTTTATAAAAATGAACATGAGTTCAAGTTCCATATCTGTATTTATTGTTCATATGGAAATATAACCTGGAATAACAGCATATTCCAACATCTGATTTTAGAGAAACTGATCATGAGGCCAACACACATCTAAAAGTACAATTTTTCTGAGATTGGCTATATTTTATTTCTTTTGCTATAACTTGAGTTTTTTGCCAGTCCTAACCTTTGGTAGGAAGTGTTCAAATGTTCTGATTTCTGTTTCTAATTATTTATTTTGAATGTGTTTGTATATATTTTAGCTTACTCAGGAAACATTTCAATTTTTCAAAGTTTCTATAAGAATATTCAAAGTAAAAATGAAGGAAAAAACATACCATCATAAAAATAAATTTCTTGGGTCGATTTCAAAAAACTTAGGATACCATCTGCCTTTTCATTGATACTTTCAGCATCTTCCTCATTGATATCTTCTTCCACGAGGTCTTCCTCAGTGGGGTCTCCACCGTGGTCCTCCTCCATGCATCTGAACTCTTCTTGTTCACTGCTACTCTCCTCGGGCTGGTACAGGAAATTGATGCCAGAGGCTTTTGTTAGTAAGCCAGCTGCTTTCTTCTTTTTAATTTGCTGCTTCTTTTTCAGTTTCCTCTTTTTATTTTTGCTTATTGTAGGGCCATCTGTGTGCTGTGGTGGTAATTTTTCTTGTGAAAGATTCTGCTGTTTCTCTACTTCTGCTTGTTCTACATGGACGCTATTGGAATCCTTAAAGTTTTTCTGGGATTTATGTTTTCTAATTCTTTTTCTCTTTGGTTGATTGTGAGGATCCTCATCTGTAAAAGAAGACCAAAACTCAGTTTAAGTAAAATGAAACCTTAACAATCATGTTAGGATAAGTAAAATTTCCATTAGAAGCTTGTGTTTCTGTGACTGAACTATGGCATGCTATGATAAATGTTTAATTCCCAAATAATAAAAAATTAATTATGAAAAGAAGCTTGCGCTTCTAGCAGAAAAAGATTCTTCAAGAGTTTTCCTATTGTAGCTGTTAGCTCAGTGGCCTCACAATGCTCCCCACTGAAGAGCTCCAGGCAGGCAACAGAATCAAACGTGCAAACAGATGAAGGACAGCTCCCTGTGCGAAGTGTCTAAATCTCTGTTCAGAAAGGCTACTACTTCTGTTCTTGTTATGGATACTGAGTCTATTCATGCAGCTGAACTCCCATGAATTTAAATAGCCACTTTACCTGAAAATATTGTCATCTCAAACAAATATATCAGTAACAAATATTCCCTAAAATCAAAATAGTGGTCTGAGACACTTAAAAAGAAAAGAAAAAGAAACAAAGAAATCTCCAAACCACTGTTTAGGAAGCTTGCTTTATTTCCTAGGCTCAGGTAAAGTAAAAAAAAAAAAAAAAAAGATATCTCCTATTGGAATCCATTCCAAGAAGCTATGTTTGACTTCAATGGTACAGAGAAAAGCAGGTGAGAAAGTACTTTATGATCCAAAGTACACCCATTTGGAAACTGACACTGCCAATCATGGGGGAGGGCATGGGGTGGAAGGAGATGCAATGCATCCTTATTACTCCACATGAATAGTATACAACGTGCTGTTCTTCTTTATCTCTGGTTTGTTTATGAATATCGTTCTTCTTCGTATGCTTTTCCAGTCTATGTAGCTCATTACCAATTTTATACTTTGTCATTTTCTTCTCTTTATCAGCAGTAAGACTACATTATAAAATCTTCCCCTCTAAAGAACCCTTACACAACACAAAAACTTTTTGAAGAGACTGTAAAATAGTAATTTAAAAAGATGAGGGTAGCAAAAATGATAAAACAATATACTTTTATACATGTGTGTATGACATTTTAAAGGAAAATTAAGGTATTACATTAACGTGCCCTGGAAGTCCATATTCCAGGTGGTTGACAGCGGTTAACTTCAGGCAGTGAAGGACAAAGTGTTAAGCACTTAATTCTTAGCGACGAGTGACTCAGAAGAACAGATCTGGTGACCTGCTTCCAAATGGTCACAGCTTTGAAAATCCTGTGGTGCCTCAGCCTGACCTTTGGGAAGGTATGGCAGGGGCTCAGGCACTGGTTCTAGGCTTCAGCCCAGTTGTTTTCGGATGCTGCAAGCCTGCAATGCCAACCTTCTGGCTCTCTGCTCAGGCAGGATAAACTTCCCTAGAGCTGAAGAAGTTCAGCCTCTCCCAGGCTCCACTGAGAGGTGACTGGATGACACCTCAGAGAGCTGCACTCTGTGCCTTCAGGGGGAGGCAGCTTAACTAAAACTCCTGCTCCCCAGAGATTCTGCATAAGCACTCCCAGAGCTGGTGTAGCACAAAGAAGCAAGATTCCTGCCAAGGCCAGGGCATCCAGACAACAGCAAAGACTGAGACGTACACTCCTTCTGAACTGACAGGAAATGCTTCATGACTCACCATTTGAGGAAGAGTTTTTTGGAGAGGCCCTGAAGTCAAAGCCCATTACCTCACTGCCTCTCTAACCTTGCTTCCATGTAGGCGTGGGGAACAAGATGTATTCTGAGGCAGACCTTCCCTGGTGATGTACTCAGCACCCTTGCTTACAGGCTGATCTGCCTTCTTGATGGTTGGTATTAGAAAACTCTTGGATTTATATTTCAGACCCCAGACCACCCCTCTACTTCCAATGTAGCTGTCATTCTTGCTCTGCATGCCTGTCACCCTACTGCGGCTGTGCTCTCAGTGTGTGCGGGACGCGGGACGTCTGTCATGCACTCAGCTCCCACACAAGCTGCCCTTCCAGAGAAGCTGTTTACTCCCAGGATGTGACGTCAGACTCCCTGTTTAATGCCTTTCCCCCCCTTGATATCTTAGCTCTTTCCAAGAGGGGGTTGAACTGGGCCAAGAAAACTAAAAAGGTTCTCTGAGCAGAGTGGAGTCAGTTTTTTTCTCCAATGCTGCTAGCCTCCTTCAGAGGGCAGGCAGGAGCTTCTAGCTCCTTTCTAAAACAATCACCTGTATAGGGAACACAGTGCCCTCTTCCTCTCTCCTGTGTCACACCCCCAACCTCGTTTCCTAGCACAAAGATCTGGGGAGGAAAGCAAGTGGGCAGCACCAAGAACTGTTGAAATGGGAGTGCTGTGGGACCTTTTAACAAGGCAGAAGCTCTTTGTAATAAAAATTCCCTGCCACCAAGTTTATGCCAACTCATAGTGATTGCCTACAACTGAGTCAAACTGTTCCCTAGGGTTTCTAGGACTGGAAATCATTATGGGAGCACACAGTCTCATCTTTCTCCCACAGAGCACCTGGTGGGTTTGAACCACTGGTCTTGTAGTTAGCAACCAAATGCTTAGCAGAAAATTCCATCAGGGCTCCTTGTATTAGAAATATTCTCTATCAAGTTAGCTAAATGATGACCTCTACCCCCAGCAGAACACTGTGGGTTCTATAAGATGAGTCTACATATGTTGTGGGGAGGGCTGTCTATTCTAGGGGATCTGGAGTTGCTAGGGGTTTCCTGGGGTTATGGCTTGACTTTTGAGTGTAAAACTGGATGTGTCTTCCCAGTACCCCCTCCATTACTACTGGGGCAGTTCATGGCATCCAGGAGAACAGGCGCCTCGTATAGACCCACACACTTATTTGAGCTTGGTTTGGTTTGGGGTGTTCCTGATTCTGCTCTCCATTTTAGGGGGCAAAGCTAGTATCACAGGGGACTTGTGCCACAGCTTGCTTACAATCTACACACACTCAGCTTTAAAGCATTTAGTTGTATCTGACTGGCAAACTCCAGAGCAGTATCAGTTGGATTCACAATTTACCTCCTCCTGGGAGGACAATGATGTAGGTCAAAAGAAAGAAGTTAGTCAAGTTGATATCACTCCTCCAGGAACAGGGTAACACAGAGCCTCTCAAACATGCTTCTGTTACTTATCCTACCTACCCAATTTCCTCTTATCTAAAATTATAACCTCCAGACATTTACTATGTAGAAGGTAAATACAAATTCTGAGTCTATGAACTGTCTGAAACCATGACAATCTAGTTCTGTCCCAACCTTGATCAATAGACCTCTCTGTGCCCTTCCTCTCTTGCATCAAATAGTTCAAGCAGGGCTCATTAGCTTAGCTAGTCCCTAATGCATGGAAGGTCATCATGCTTCAGAACATCATACTCAGTAGCGGGGTGGTGACAAAGAAGGAGACCGTTGACAAGGTATATTGAGACAGGCTCAAACGTCAGAGCAATTTTGAGTATAGCATAGGACAATAAAGGAGTGTTTCATTTCTGTTGTCTGTAGGGTCACTATGAGTCAGAACCCAGTGGCCACTACCTAACAACAATGCACGGAGAGGAGCCACCTATTGAATTGATGACGATGAACTCTACTCACATTGTGACTCCCTGAAGATTTCATATACCCACTTTAGCAGAAAAAGCATCGACTGGATTGAATATATTTCTGTGACAATGGGCAATTGTTGTGCATAGTCTTTGACCATGATGTTATATGTAAAGGGACTTTCTTACAAACTTTTTTTATTTTCTAAAAAAAAATCTATGAAGTAATTCACTGCTGCATACACATGTTGGAAAGGAGACAACACCAACTATCAAAGATAAGTGACAGGACTTGGCTTGATCTGCTGTGCTTTTCTGATTTTCAGGGTGAAATAGTTTATTGTGCCAGCCTGGCC
>NW_022103906.1:2502560-2526943 GCF_000313985.2 Echinops telfairi
ATGAGGGCAATGAATGTACAAATGTGCTTTACACAATTGATGTATGTATGGATTGTGATAAGAGTTGTATGAGCCCCTAATAAAATGATTAGAAAAAAATAATTCCATAAATGAACTTCAGCCCTAGGTGGAGTTCCCTGTGACTGTACAAGACTTTTAGGGAATAAACTAACACCCCTCTTATGTACGTGTGTACAGAGAACTGATGGGGCAGTTACTAGTTACAGTTCATTTTGTGAAGCCAAAATAATCTTCATCACAAAACTTGACAAGAAAGGAGAGTTATAAGCCAATCCCATAATGTAAACATAAACAATAAGAATTCTAAAACAAACAAACAAACAAAGTTAGGTGCTGTCATGTCAGTTCCCCCTCACAGCAACCCTGCGCCAGCCTCACCACTGTTCCTATGATTTAGCCCAATGCCGCAGGCGCTGTGCTATCCATCCCATGGAGCGTCTCCCTCTCTGGTCACTTCTAGTCATGACAGCCCTGAATGTTCTAGAAGTACAATAATGTGAGAGATAAATCTTTAAAAATTGAAAAGGAATATATGTAAGTGACATCACAGTCCAACAGAAAACCCCAAAATAATCTGTATACAAACTGTAAGTCATACAGAAAACCTCAAAAGAATCTATTTACAAAAGATTCTATATGCAAACTGTAATTCAGCAGTGAAAAGAGTGAAAGCAGACAGAGCTCCCTCTGAAGAAGTGCCAGGGATATCATGTCTTTATAAAATTCTAGGAATGCAGGTTAATTTACAGGAACAGACAGCAAACCAGCAGTCAGCAAGGTGAGGGAGGGGTGGGAAGAGTGAGAGGGACTATACCCTGGATTATGAGGAGGCTTTGGGCAGTGATGAATATATCTTATTTAATTGTGATGATTGTTTCATGGGTATAACTTATGTCAAAAAGGAGTCCAGGTGGTACAATGTAAAGTGCTTGGCTGCTAATCAAAGGTCTGCATCTGGAACCCACCAAACGGTCCCTAAGAGAAAAGACCTGCCATCAGCTCCTGTAAAGAGACCAATGTACATGTATTTATATGTTAAGTATGAAGATAGCAGACAGACTTTGGACCTCCACTCAAGACCTCCCTTAACACAAGAACACTTTGTTCTAATAACCTGGCACTCTTTGATACTCACCTCCCAACACGATCACTGAAAGCAAAATTGGTGCATAAGCAAATGTGGTGAAGAAAGCAGATGGTGCCTGGCTATCAAAATATATAGTATCTGGGGTCTTAAAGACTTGAAGTTAAACATGCAGCTATCTAGCAGAGAAGCAACAAATCCACATGGAAGAAGCACACCCTCCTGTGCGATCATGAGGTGTCAACGGGATCAGGTATCAGGTATCAAAAAATTCAAAACAAACAACTATATTGATGCAAACGAGCGGGTTTGGAGTGGAGACCCAAAGCCCATCTGTAAACAATTGGATAACCCCCAACAGAAAGGTTATAAAGAGGGTTAATTCAACCAAGGTGCAGTATAGCACTGATGAAACACACATCATTCCTCTAGCTCCTGAATGCTTCCTCCCCCCACTACCATGACCCAGTTCTAACTTACAAATCTGGCTAGATTTGTAGATAAGAGCTCTCGGCATATGGGATTCAGGACAGATAAACCCCTCAGGAACAGTAGTGGGAGTAACAATATCATGAGAGTAGGGGGATGGCTGGGGACCAGGAAAGGGGAGAAAGGGGAACCTTTCTAGATCACAAGGTTGGATATATAGCCCCACCCCCACCAAAGGGGACGAATAACAGAAATGTGGGTTAAAGGAGACAACTGACAGTGTAGGATATGAAGTAATAATAACAATATATAATTGATCAAGGATTCACAAGGATGGGAGGGTGGGGGAGGAAGGGGGAAAAGAGGAGCTTATACCAAGGGCTCAAGCAGAAATTTTTTTGGAAATGATGATGTTAACAAATGTACAAATATGTTTGATACAATTGATGTACACAATGTCATAAGAGCCTCCAATGAAATTATTTAAAAAAAATAGATTACAGTCTTGGGGCATTTCCACCCTGTCCTACAGGCTGGTGAGTTGGAAGTACCTCAATGGCGTATAATAGCAACATGTCACAAACTAAGAGACTTACACTTTAAGCAAATACATTTTGTTGTATGTCAATTAGATCTGACAAAGGTTTTTCTTTTTAAAAAATGCATGTCTTCTAGAATCAGTCTGCCTGGGTTTAGTTTGACTAGCTTCGCTGACCAATTTTGCCAATTGTAGAATGGGGGTATTAGTTGTGTTGTCTTAATTAATGTTCTCTATTTTATTTCTCTAGGATCTAACATCCATTACAATGTCTACACAGAACTCAGACAAACCTTGATGAAAGAGCTCATTAAAGAAGTTAACAGGTTGTAATGCCAGTGAGAAATGCTCAAGATAGAGTTATTTATCAGGGCACATTGCAAAGTTCTTTGTGTCTAATAAATGCCCAAAGGACATACCACTCCACTGGAAGCTTCAACCCAAAGGCATTCTGCTCAGGCTCTGTGGGTCAGCAAACCCAGCTCCCTGAATTAAGTGCCCAGAGGTACCCACTCCACAAGCCAGTCTCCTGTACAAAAACACTCAGCTTCATTTGTTCTGTGGGTTGGGAAGTCCACCACTCTGTTCCATGCTCTGGTCTCTGGTTCTGCTGCTGCTCCTCTGAGGTTACGGCTGTGTTCTGGATCCAGGAAGTTCACTGTGACAGAATCTCAGTCCCAGGAAGAGATGCACTCTGAGCTCTTGCTGATAATGGGATCCTTTCTCCTTCTGGATGGCTCATTTTATACACAGCAGGATGGCACTGCAGGGAATCCTGTTTACAATTACTCACAGGTGAATCCTATAAGTATCTTCCCCAAATTTCTTCCCAGACCCAGGCAGGATAAGGTCATTAGGTGGAAGCTAGAGACTTTAGCTAGAAAGCCGTATTAAATAAGTCACTGCCCCAGCTATAGTAATACCCTCTTCATATGGTGAATCATCTACACAAAGCACTCAGCACCCTGCCTGCCCCTGCATAAGGGAGTTGAGCCAGCACAATGGCTCAGGTGAGGGGGTTTTCCTGCTGTTTTTAATTTCCATTTAGGCCCATGTCATTATTCCCTTTCCTCCATCATAAAGGTACCCAGAGTACAAGCTTTTCTAATGCTTCTAGAAAATGAAATATTGTTACATATCTTAAGTATCAGCTGACATAGAAAACAATGTACCTAAAATCGTAAAACATAGTGCTGCGGGCTCCACACACTTAATCATTGAGGAATAAATGGAATATATAGATAATTTCTGTATGAAATTGAGCGCAAAGGAAAGCATTTCTGTGGGGATTCGAGTCAAGGACACACAGGACATAGAACAAATGCAAGGGTCATACCTTGGAGAAAGAAAATTTAAACACAATTCCAAAGTTGTGTTTCAAAGTTTAATTTTGATCATCAGACTAAATTTTTGCAGGTGAATTCTATCACAGGCCACAAAACTCATCTGTTTTACAATTACTGAACTTCTGTTTTGCAATCACCGAGCTTCTGTTTACTTAGACATTCTAGTTTCTTTATGGTGTTTTTCATTACATCGCTTGCCAAACTAGAAAACGTTTCCTAAACAGAAGTCGCATTAGATCTAGGTGGCACAAGATATCCGTGAGAGAACAGATACACACCCAATGGCTTCCCAGCTCTTTGCTGAGCTGACCATGACAATGTGCTCAAATGATTTAGAGAAATGAGGACCATAAAGAACTGTTTGCCAAAAGATTGTGGTGAAATTCAATATTTTCCTGGTAAGCTGTGACAGCCATTTGCTCTTCCCAACTGGCTTCATGGAGAAAGATACAATGTCTAACCACTCATAACCCTCACATGACCCTCGTCGCCCTTTGATTTGGATGGATATTTCTGATGCAGAGATCTGCTTGTTTGTTGTTTCTTCCTATTTCCCAGTTAAATATTCTTTACCGTTCATAATTTTGTACGTTTGAAATGTTTCATTATGTACTCAACTCCTCTCTTTCCAATATGGTTAGGTTCCAAAGACCAGGTCATTATGCAAAAATCAGCATTATGTGAAAAGGTCTCCTCAGACTCCAGGAGTTATTTTGGAAGCAGCCCCATGGGGCTGCTCCCTCCCTTGCAACTGCTGTCCCCAGCTCGCTCAAGTGGAAGCTGAAACTTCAGGACTTGGGACCAGCTGCCTAGTGCCATTTCAAATCACAGGCCAACGGACTGGGCCAGGATTTGCAGCCAGGAAGGGGATCCACCCTGCACAGACCCACACGAGTTCTCGCTCTCCCTGGAAAGGCTCACCACCCGGGCCCGCTGCCCTCAGAGGCCAGTGACTCCCAGGGCATAAACAGTGGATTCCAGGGTGTTTTGCAAACAGCAAAGTGACCATCAGGCATCCTGTCTGCCTTCTTTGCTCTGCCATCTTTTCAAAGACTCAAAGCCCTGAACTGCAGCTCTGAAGCATGGCCGGGATTTGAGGTCACAGAGCACATAAGCAGGTGAATGCTCAAGGCCCTAATATCTAAGCCTAATTTCCCCCCCTAATTGTGTAGTTACATCATTTCATGTCAACATGAAGATATAAAAGTGTAGGGGTGGGGTATAGCCTGTCAGTCAGGTCACAGCCTGATGGTGCCTCCTTGTGAGTGTGACATTCTCATAAGGAGGGTCCTGGGAACCTCCCCCCACCCCCCTCTCTACCTTCATCTTCCTGTTGATAATCCACACTGAGACCTGCAGGCATGTCCTAGAGATGAGTCCACTGCCATTGAATCCACAAGACTTTACACCAGTGGTTCTCAACCTTCCTAATGCTGCGACCCTTTAATACAGTACCTCATGCTGTGGTGACCCCCCAACCATAAAATTATTTTTGTTGCTACTTCATAACTGTAATGTTGCTACTGTTTTGAATTGGGTGACCCCTGTGAAATGGTTGTTCAGCCCCAAAAGGGGTCACGACTCACGGGTTGAGAACCACTGCTCTAGTCAAACCTGTCTAACTAACTAATGTTCTCTTTTAACTTTCTTTGAATCTATGACTTCGAAGAGGGATGGAATGAATGGAATCAAGGATTTTGGGTTCAGGAGAAAGGCACCCTCTCATGTAAAACACATTATTTGAGTAGATTTTTTGTGAAATGTCAGATAATGAGATAGTTGGCAAGTGAGGAGTAGGTATAACCTTGACTAGGCCATTTTCTTCCAATAGCCCCAGAAGGAGGCAAAATTCCCAGGATTGATCCTTGTGTTGAGGAAGGCAGTTTTCTCTAAGAGGGGAAATGTTTTATTCACAACAAAAGACTGTACCCATGGTCCAAAGGGCTATCTCAAAAATATATACCACTGACCACAGATGAAGCAGGCAAGAAAAATGAAGCTAAGGCAGATATCTAGTTTGGGTGAAGACAACATAAAGATATGAAGAGAACATGAAAATAGGGTTTACAAAGAGAGTCTTACAGGTACTTTGAAAATAATAGTTGCTAAATGGTAATACATGTACAAATGTGCTTGACACAATGGATGGATGTATAGATTGTGATAAGAGCTGGACGAGCCCCCAATAAAATGATAAAATAAAAGAATCAAATAAAAACAGAACCTCCCCAAAAAGAAAATAATAGTTGCCATTGAAGTACAGACACCATGGTAGCCCAGACCATTTACTCTAGCTCAGGTTAATGTAACAACCTTAAATATTCTCCTATCTAGTCCACAGTAACTTCTGGACAATGTTCAACTTGGTAGTAGACATAAAGGCACTGCCCTGCTAACAATACATCAATGATCCCCTTCTGCTCAGCACATCCATCTGGACCCCAGGTGTGCAACTTCTTTGTTCAAATATGGTCCTGAGCGCCGCTGCCGCTGTCTTTGGATGTTTACACAGATTGTGCCATCCTACTCCCTGGACTGTTCTTCTTCCATTTTGGTCCAGTGTCTAGCTAACACACCTTAGGCCATGCTGATACTCAGTTTGACCAAATAATTAGTCTTTTTTCTAGCAATTGTTCTTTCCTCATGACATGTTCAAAGTAAGTGAGATGAAGTCTCACCAGCCTCATTTCTAAGGAACATTCTGGTTATAACCCTTCTAAGATTTGTTCATTCTTGTGGCAGCCCACAGTATACTTAATATTTTTTGGCAACACTGCAATTCAAATACATCAATTCTTCCTTTTCCATTGTCCAGTTTTACATACATATGAGGCAACTGAAAGACCAAGGTCAGGGTCAGGCACACCTTTGTCATCAGAGTGACATTTTGGCTTTTTAGTACTTCTAAGGGTTTTTTGGTATTCTTTGATTACAAATAAAGAAATTTATAATCACTCTTTTTCTTATTATTTTTTTACTATGGTCCTTGTTTATAAATAAAAACCCAACACACTCTATTCAGTCTGTTCTAACTTAAAACAGCCGTATAAGACAGACCTGCCCCCACAGGGTTTCTACAGCTGTCACCCTTTACTGAGGCAGATGACTGCTTCTTTCTCCATGAAATGGCTGTGGGTTTTGAATGAGAGTCTGTTGGTTAGTAGCTGAGCACTGTAATCGATGGATCACCAGTGGTTAGATGCAGAATAATAAAACATTGTTACTAATTACTGCTTACATTTTCTGCTCATTGTACATCAGAACTATCTGACCCAGTGGAGCGACAGTGAAAAGAACGATAATGGCTCGCTTGCTAATGGGATGAATTGTTGTCCATTTAAGAGACAGCCCTGCGATAGTTGTTTTTTTTCCAGACCTAGAAGCACTGTGCTTTCCGTTCTGCTACATTTCTCTACAGGTTGAGGTTAAAACAAAACAAAACTCAACCTCATTGCCTTGGAGTTGTTTCTGGCTCAGTGAACCCTACAGCACAGGGTAGAACCGCCCCTGTGAGTTCCCAGGTCTGGCACTCTTTATGGGAGTAGAAAGTTTCAAAGTTCTGAACTTCTGACTTTGTGGTTAGCAGCCCTGTGTAGCAGCACTACACCACCAGGGCTTAATGGCCACGAGTTTGCTTTTGGTTATGACAATATAAAGGAAAAACATTTTAAAGTCTTTAAAGTTTATTTCAAGGAAAACGTTATAGAATTATCAGATTTTTATAGGATAGTCCTCCAAGTTGGTGCTTTCTTTTAATGATAAAAATAGCTTAAGAAATTAAATAAAAATAATATCTCATAAAATGTGTAGGTCCCAGTATGAAAAATACTACCTGGTATAAAATTATTATTGAAATACAATCTATAGGCTGACATCAACCTGTTTTATCCAAAGCTAATAAAATGTATTTGTCTTTCTATAATGATTCAATGGTAATATACATTTGTATTGGACATGTGAAATGTGAAGGACTAGAAATAAAAATTAATCAAATATGCTGTTCCTGTTTATAAACATCAAACATTTGCATGTTGAAGAGAGACAGGTATTATGCTAGGTACTTCGAAGACAGAGATAGGTAAGTCATGGTCCTCATGCTCACAGGATAGCAGGCAAAACAAGTTTTGTGGGAATACCAAAGTAGCTCTAACTGGGAAGAATCTGGGAAGGACTTTTGTAAAGAGGTGACATTTGAGTGCTCTTTTATCATTTCCTACTCAGGTATGATATCATAGAACTCTAGAAATAGAATAGGAATACAAACATATAAAATGGAAATGAATGTAGGAAGTCAGAAACATTAAGGTCACAAGGGCTGGTCACTAGAGGAAATTTAGGAGAAGGTAAAAATATTCATTAATGCGACACTGGTGGTTCAGTGTTAGAATTTTTGCCTTCCATGTGGGAGCCTCAAGTTTGATCCCCGGCCAGTGCATCTCATGGTCAACCAACACCCTTCAGTCGGTACAGGCTTGTGTGTTGCTATGATGATAAACAGATTTCATATGACCAAGACTAAGAAGAAAGGCCTGGAAATCTACTTCTGAAAATCAGCCAATGGGAAAATACACTTTATTTTTTTTATGTGGTAAGGATAATATTTACTCTCTTATGGATCACAATGCTCAGATTCACAACCAGTTATAGGAGTCATAGAACAGAAGATGAAGTTATGGACTTCTGTTGCTGGAAGATGCATATAAACTCAATCTTGACTTTATTACAGAATCTACATGAAAGACTGCCTTTCCTTCCTGCATATTTCCCAGAGCTACAAATAACAAAGTACTTCAAGGAGGCTATCTTACGAGGCTTCTAGGCTCCCAGACAGAATTCGTTTCACAGAGAGATTTCAACTTAATTATCCAAAGAAGCCCTGGTAGCATTGTCAAGTAAACATCAGACTGCTAATGCAAGGTTGGTTCAAACTTGCTGCTCCAAAGGACAAAGATGAAGTTGTCTGCTTCTGTAAAGATTCATAGCCTCGGAAACCCTATATAGGATTACTATGAGGCAGGATCAACCTGATAACACGAGGGTTGGTTTTGCGGTTATTACCCTAAACTTTCAAAATACATTCTGTCTGTAATTCTTCCAATAGAGATTTATTTGTTCTTTTGACAGTCCATGGTACTTTCAATATTCTTCAGCATCACAAGTCAAATGCATAGGTTTTTCCTTGGTCTTCTTAATCACTGTTGAGCTTTCGCATGCATATAAGGCAATTGAAAATACCATGGCTTGGGTCAGGCACAATTTACTCTTCAAAGTAGCATCATTGCTTTTCAACACTCTAAAGAAGTCTTGTGCTGCAGATTTACCCAACACCATGCATCGTTTGATCTGTGACTGCTGCCCCTGTGAGCACTGACCACAGACCCAAGCAAGATAAGATCCTTGCCACTTCAATCTTTTCTGCACTTATGCTACCTATGGGTCCAGTTTTGAGGATTTTGGTTTTCTTGACATGGAGTTATAATCTGTATTGAAGGTTGTAGAACCTGATCTTCATTAGCAAGTGTTTCAAGCCCTCCTCACTTTCAGCAAACAAAGCTGTGTCATCTTCATACAAGCCTTTCTCCAATCCTGGGGCCTCATTCATATAGCCTCAATTCTCTGAGCATTTCCTCAGCATATTCGAAGTGAGGACTGTGACACTTCGCCTCATATATTTTGGACATGTTATTAGAGGAGACCAGTCCTTGGAAAGAGACATGCTTGGTAAATGAGAGAAATAGGGACGAGTAAACCCCTAGACAAGATGGATTGACATGACGGCTACACAACGAGCTTGAACATGACACGGATTATAAAGATGGCAAAGAAGTGTTTCCTTCTGCTGTCCACAGGGGGACTATGAATTGGTGCCTATTAACAACAATAACATCCTAGTCTTCCCTTCCACTTAAAAGGATCGGCAAAGCACCCCGACGAAGTCACAGTCTACTTAAGAAGCTTACGAGCTGGCACGACAGATCTTAATCATTTGTGCCAAGAAAAACAAGTGTAGCTCTGGGCACTCTGACTGAGCAGATGTTGAAACTTGAAGACAGGTGTAGTCATTCCTTTAAAGCTACAATAAGTCACACAACCTCCTCTAGGTCAGTACCTCCAGAGAGCTGTTATCCCCTCCTGGCTACCCAGGGATTCTGTCAACTGTCTGGCTCCTATCCACTTGCTGATGGATTTGTGGCCTGAGGGAGCAATATAGTGAAGTTAAAAAAAAAAAAAAGAACAATTAGAGGATCTTGATTTAAGTACTAGTTGCAAAAGTTACTCTGTGACCTTGAACAAGTCATGTGAGTGTCAGCCTTTTTGTTTTGAAATGAGAACAATGTTGCTTGTGTCCCCTGCATAAACTGGTTGAAATGATCAGATGTGATGATGTTTTGGGGGAATAAGCACACTCTAGACACAATTTTTCTACCCTATGTTGTTGCAATGATGCTGGATTGTGTGTTGCTGCAATACTATATCACTAGTATTTTCAAATGACATCAGGGTCACCCAAAGTGACAGGTTTCAGCAGAACTTCCAGATTAAGAACTGACTACAAAGAAGGAAAAGGCTGCCAACTTCTGAGGAAGTCACCACTGAAAACGTTATGGACAGCACAGATACGTTGTCAGATACTAAACACTTCATCAATAGCAGCAAAACCTGGTTAGAAAGACAATGCCAGAAGATGAACCCCTCAGGTCAGAAAGGAATAAAAAAATGACTGAACAAATGCCATCTTCTCAAAGTAGAGTTGACCATAATGGGTGGAGGAAAGCCTGTGGGAGTAAAGGTCCTTTGGGACCTTGATTTGCTAATGTGGCACAACTCAAAATGAGAAAAAACAGTTAAACATCTTAATAACTGGCACTTAGACTGTAGGAAGTTTTAGGACATGTTATCAGGAGAGACAAGTCCCTAGGAAAGAACACCATGCTTGGCAAAGTAGAGGGGCCGTGAAAGAGAAGCCCTTGGGCAGGATGGATTGACACAGTGGCTGCAACAGTGGGCACAAACAAGAACAACTGCGAGGCCTGCTCAAGACAGGACGGTGTCTTGTTCTGTTGTACGTAAGGCAGCCAGGAGTCAGCACCGAACAACAACAAATACACAAGTTTTCACTTCACCTTTTAATGGCTTTACTTCTAACAGTCCTTAGTTCTGTGCCTCTGACAACCCTCCCATGGGCATAGGACATATCTAAAACCACAGTCCCACTATCACCGCAGGCAACATTCTGAATTTATTGTGAACAGTGTAAAGACCTTTCATTAGTCAGGATGCCGCAGAAGAGAACAGCTGTGACAGTACAGAACCTTGGTTTGCAAACATAAAGAGAAATGTGTGAAGCATGATTTGTGCTGTCATAATTTGCATGATCTAGTAGTCTTGGTGGTGGAGTAGGTAAAGTGTTGCGCTGCTAACCAATAGGTCATTGGTTAGAACTTAGTAGCCACTCCAAAGGAGAAAGATGAGGCTGTTTGCTTGTACAAAGATCTACAACTTCAGAAATCCAATTCTACTTCATCTCATATGTCAGTATGAGTTGATGGTAGTGAGTGGTAGTCACCCTAAGAAGCTCTGGCACTGAAGTGTGGGTAAGTACTGGCTGCTAACCAAAAGGTTGTTAGTTTAACACACCAGCAGCTCTGTGCAAGAAAGATGAGGCAGTCTGCTTCTGTCAAAATTTATAGGCTCAGAAACCCCAGGGAGCAGTTCTATTTGTCCTTATTCTGTTCATTATGCGTCAAAATGGACTTGAAGGCAGTATGTTTGGGTTTAATAATCTCCCCATAGTGATTTCCACACATTTTTACATCCAAATCATTTTCTAAATCAATCCTCCACCCCAGCATGCATCCATGAATATGACTTTGTAAGAATATTGGTCTTGTGCTGGAATTTGGTGTTGAATGCACGGTGTTGGATCTTTGCCATTCACTGGATGACACGTTACCACTATCATCTTCCTCACCTTTTCCATGAGGCTTTGGCCCTGCAAGAGTGCCAGGATTTCCTTTTGGCTGGAGGGACATTTAATAACTCGGAATCCTATGTGGACATTATCTTTAATATCATTACATTATTTATGCTAATGTAGATGTTCACTGCTGTGTATAAAGAGACTGACATTCTGGACCAATATCTTTGTGTACCACTAACATATATACCTACTAAAAGTTAAGGGTTAATTAATTGAACTGGTACTGTAAATGCTTTATGTGGTGCAGAAACTCTTGGTATATTTTGTTTAAGTATTTATTAATGTTAAGCTATTTGGCAGTAACTGCTTGGGATTTTTGGATAAGATGGAAAATATTATTTACCCAGTTAAATAAATGGAATATATTTATTATGCTATCTTGAGATTTGTTATCCACCACCTTTTACAACCTTGATTAAACTGAAGACAAAAGCAATTTCTATTTTCACACAGATCCCACAACTTCATTTTTAAATTTTAAAGTTGCTCCCTAGTAACAATTGCTAATAGGTACTCACCCTCACCCTGGAGTCCATTGTGGACTATCTTGATTTCTCCTCCCTGGAAGACATGCCTGGGGCAGAGGGGTTTGGTTTAATTCCTCTTTATCTTTGTCACTCTCTGTGGCAGACACAGTCAGTCCATTAACCCAACAACTATTCCCAACCTCCTTTCCTGAGGGCTGGCACTATAGAGATGGATAAAGCCCAGAGAGGTGCTTGTTCTCCCAGTATCTCTCATGAGGTAACCACACACACAAAAGAAAACACACAAGGAGAAAGTCCTCTTACCGGTAACTGTATACCACTACTTCCCCACTTTGAACCGAATCTCTTAGCACTAGCTATTGTAGCATCTTGCAGTCATGAAAGGAAGGCTAAGAGAATTTTAGAGGTGCTGACTCATTGAACAATTCTTTAAGACTTCTTAAATAATTCACATATGCCTTCATGGTTGGTCAGGTTTCCTGATGCCTGTGGCCAAAGGCATTCTGATATTAATTTTGATAACTTCCTGAATATAACCTAAGCCAAGAGGCCTTACCTAAGTGTCTTACCTTGCCTATAAGTATAATATGATTATTCATTCCTTTTGTATCTTTAGTCCTATCCACACACATCCTCCACACAGGATGCTTGGAGTGACTCCTTTAAATTAGTAGAAAAAAATCATCTCTCTCTCTCATTTTAAACTTCTAATTTTTTTCTATCAGTAAATAGTAATTTTCCAGTTGGTCGGGGGAGGATGGATGAATGGGTGGATGGCTGGATGGATAGGAGGGAAGAAGGAAAGGAAGGCAGGCAGAAGGGATGGAGAGATAGATGGTAGAGAGAAACAGATCTAGGGAGAGAGCAAAGGAGGAAGAACAAAGGGATGATTGGAGGGGAGAAAATGGAGAGGAAAAGGTAACCAGTGATCTAGAGATAAAATGGAGGTGGCATATCATGGCTCTCAGGCTGCCTCTCTCTGGCCCAAGCTGGTTTCTTGGCTTCATCTCTTCAATGAATTCCTTGCCATGTCTAGAATCTACACTCTAAAACTTTCACATAATTCTCATTTCTCAAATCTAGCTCCCCAAACTCCAAACTTACTGCTATGAGTCATTTCTGACTCATAGTGACCCTGGATAGTGGAGACTGGACTTTTGGGTTTTTGAGACTGTTACTTTTGTTTTAAATAATTTTTTGGCATATCACATATCACACAATTTAGTCATTCAATCATAATAAGAAGAGTTATGCAACCATCACAACCAGAATCTATTTTAGAATATTTTCTTTTTGTACTTGTTGTTGAGCCTGTAACTTTTTTTTAAAATCATTTTATGGGGACTCATACAGCTGTTAGCACAATCCACACAAAGATCCATTGTGTCAAGCTCATTTGTATATATGTTGCCATCATCATTTTCAAGAGTTTCTTTCTACTTGAGACCTTGATATCAGCTCCTTATTTTTCTCTTCCTTCCCCCACCCTCCCTCTCTCATGAACTCGATAATTTATTATTTTTTTTTTAATGTCTTACACTGACTGGTGTGTCCCTTACCCAGTTTTCTGTTGTCTGTTCCCCTGGGAGGGGGTTATATGTAGATCATTGTGATCACTTCTCCCTTTCTCCTCCCACCTCCCCCCTCCCTTCCTGGTATTGCTACTCTCATTTCTGGTCCTGAGGGGTTTATACATCCTGGATTCCCTGTGTTTCCAGCTCTTATCTGTACCAGTGTACATCCTCTGGTCTAGCTGGATTTGTAAAGTAGAATTGGGATAAGGATAGTGGCGGGGGAGGAAAGCATTAAAGAACTAGAGGAAAGTTGTATGTTTCATCTGTGCTACACAGTACCCTGACTGGCTCGTCTCTTCTTGGTGACCCTTCTGGAAGGGGATGTCCAATTGTCTACAGATGGGCTTTGGGTCTCCACTTTGTACCTCCCCTCATTCACATTAATATGATTTTTTAAAATGGATCTTTCATGCCTGATATCTGATCCCATCGACACCTCAAGATCACACATAGCCTTACAAAAGTAGGAAACCTCATTATTCCCCCTGTGTAGTGGTTGGTGGTTTTGAGGTGTGTGTGTGTTTGTTTTTAAAATTTTGCTTTTGTCTTTGTTTTCTCCTTTCTCTCTTTTTCTTCTCTTCTCCTTCTCTTTCCTTTCACAAGCCACTACTTGCCTCTAGCCCACTCCCCTCCACCTAGGGAAACTCTGACAGCCCAGTTTGGCAAGCTCCCACCCGCCTGCACTTGTTGGCTTTACACACAAGCTGGGGAAATCACACCCACCCTCCACCATACACAATGCGACTGAGGGATCTCCTCTTCAAATGGCTGGGGGAACTCCGGCCTACAACCCAAGACCCTACAAGTTACTGGGGGAACTCCAGCCCACCGTCAGTGGTGATTTACACTGCTGCGGGAACATCCACCCAACCTCCACAGTGATCTATCTGACTAGGGTATTTCTGCCTGCCATCTATGGTGCTCTACACCAAGGAGAGTACACCCACCCGCCCTCTGTGGTACTCCAGTTACAGAGGGAAACACTACATGCCACCTCAGGTGCTCCAAGCACTGTGAGACACACCACTACAGATTACTGAGCGATAAGCCAGTGAAATGCCACCTTCGTGGGCCCACAACCACCCGACCAGCATCCCGTGAGAGGGTAATTCAATTCAAATGCCAAATAGCGGAATACTGGTCAGCTAGGGTAAGAGTGAAACCACAGGAAGGAACAGCAGTAGCCTGATTCCCCAGTGCAGCTACCTGCAGATAGTTCATAGAAGCACTCATATGAGTCCCCCAAGAGAGAGCCCAGTGCTCTCCGACTCTGGAAGATGGGTCCAGTTCCTCTAGAACAACATGTAAACAGCAATGAGCCCCAAAATCAGCAGCGAAAAAGCAGGAGAAACAGAAAACAATGCCGGAAGAAGTTATGAACCTAACAATGTGCATAGAAGAAGCAGACATTGACCTGACATACAAAGATATTTTCAGAATTCTGCTTAGAGTCATACAGGATTTGAGGGAAGCAATACAGAAAAAGGATTAAATGATAGGGGAGATAAGGGCAATGCACCAAAGGGAAATACAAGACTTAAGGGGTGAAATAACAAAATCCAGTAGCAAATTAACAGGCGTGCCAACAACTTGATGAGGCAGGGAATTGCACCAGTGACCTAGAGGATAACCAAGCAGACCTCAATAAATTGGAAAAGCAGTCAAATATGACAATCAGAGGAGCTGAAGAAAACCTGAGAGCCATGTCTGCTGCTATGAAGAGAAGCAATTTTAGAATAGTTGGACTACCGGAACAAGACACAAAAAAGAAGCCAACAGCAAAAATAGTGAGGGAATTTTTAGAGGAAAACTTCTTTAGCTTAATAAATGAAAATCAGGCAACCATTAAGGAGGCTGAAAGAACAACAGGCAGATAGAATCCCAAGAAGTCACCAGGACACATAAAAGTTAAATTATCCAACTATGAGGAAAAGAATAAAATCATAAGAGCAGCTAGGGAAAAACAAATAGTCACTCAAATAAGAATATGTTTAGACCTATCAGCGGACCCAATGAAGAAGAGGAGGAAATGAAGCAACATATTCATAAAAATTGAAGGAAAATAACACAAACCCAAGAATACTATACCTGGCCAAATGATCTATTAAGATAGATGGAGAAGTAAGAATCTTCCCAGACAAGGAAAAACTCAAAGAACACAGAAAAAGAAACCCAGCCCTACAAAAGATCCTTGCCCATCAAGCATGGGCAGATCAACACTTAACCAGCACAAATAAGAGACAATCACATAGAACAACTCTGCCCAGAGGGTGACAAAGAGAAAACAACCCTCAAGATAGCATTAGCTCAATAGTGGAAAGAAGGCAAGAATGAACCATACACACACAACACAAACTGATAATATCGGTAGGTAGGAAAACACCCAGCACAAAAGGTACAAGATGACACCCGAATCCACAGATGGATGTAGTAACACTGAATATCAATGGACTGAGTTCAGACATTAAAATACAGAGGATAACAGACTGGCTCAAAAAACATAACCCATCGACCAACTGCCTACCATGTTTTCCTGAAAGTAAGACATCCCCTGAAAATAACCTACTTACAGTTTTGCCTCTCACTGAAATATAAGGCATCCCCCGAAAATAAGGCCCCCTGAAGCTACCATAACTCTGGACTCTGGACCATAGTGGTGGGCGCCGCCATGCTGCTCACTGTTGACTGCAGCGCAGCTGGACCAGACAGGAAGTGCGAGTTCTCTTTTAATAAAACAATAAATGTGTACCGTATTCTTCTTCATGGAAAAATAAGATATCCCCTGAAAATAAGACCTAATGCATCTTTGGGAGCAAAAATTAATATAAGACACTGTCTTATTTTCTGGGAAACATGGTACAGGAGACACATCTGAAGCTTGCAGTCAAAGACAGGTTGAAAAATAAAGGCTGGAGAAAAATATACCAAGCAAATGGCAGTGCAAAAGAAGCAGTGGTAGCAATCTTAATCGCTGACAAAATTGATTTCAAGGTACACGCCATAAACAGAGACAAGGAGGGGCACTATATAATGCTCAAAGGAACAATAGATCAAGAACCAGTGTGCATAATAAATATATACGTGCCCAATGAGACCTATGAAATTCATAAATGAAATACTCCAAAAGATGAAAAAAGAAATCACAGGCTCAATAATTATAGTAAGTGATGTCAATACACCACTTTGTAAAAGACAGGCTACAGCGAAAGAAACTCACCAAGGAGGCTACAGATCTAAACAGCACAATTGGACAACTTGACCTGATATTTTCAGAGATTTCCACCCAAATGCAAAAAATCCACATCCTTTTCAAGTCCACATGGCACATCTTCAAAGATAGACCACATGCTGGGACACAAGTTGAAGCTGAGTAAATTGAAGCACATAGAGATTACACAGACGTCTCTCTCCGATCACTGTGCCATACAGCTGGAAATCAACAGGACGATGAAGAAAAAAAGAGCAAACAATTGGAGGATGAATAATTCTCTATTGCAAAAGGAGTGGGTATTGGCCCAGACCAGAGATGAAGTCAGGAAGTTTCTAGAAACCAATGAGAATGAAAATAGGAAGCACCAAAACCTTTGGGACACAGCAAAGGTATTTATCAGAGGAAGGTTGATAGCAATACATGCACATAAAGACAAGGATATGCTGGCACAAAACTTACACCAATTAGAGCAGAGTCAACAGAACAATCCTAATAGCAAAAGGAAAGGAATAATAAAAACCAGAGCTGAGACACAGGAGAGAGAAAACAAGAAAACTATGGGAAAAAATTAATGCAGCAAAATGTTGGTTCTTTGAAGGGATAAACAGAATCAACAGATTGCTGGCAAACCTGACCAAATAAAGGAAGAAACAAATTTAAACAGCAAGGATGAGGCATGAAACAGGGGATATTACAATGGAACCTAATGAAATAAAAAAGATTATTACAGTATTATGAAGGCCTACACTCTAACGAATTCAACAATGTGGAAGACATGGATAAATACTTGGAAAAACAATACTCCCTAGACTATTCCCGATCGACATCAAGAACCTCAACATACCCATAGCAATAGAAGAAATAGACAAGGTTATCACGGGACTACCAACAAATACCATAATCCTTCTTTAAAGAATTGGAAAAACTGATTACCAACTTCATATGGAGAGGGAGGAAGCCCAGAATTAGCAGAGAACAGCTCAAGAAGGACAAAGTTGGAGGGCATGCTCAACCTGACTTTAGCACGTATTATACAGCCACGGTGGTCAAAACAGCGTGGCACTGCTATAACAACAGATATTCAGACCAATGGAAAAGAGCTGAAGACCCAGAAATATAAACATCAGTATGGAGACAACTGAATTTTGATAAGGGCCCCCAAAATATCAAATGGGAAGTGGATGCCCTCTTTCATAAGTGATGCTGGAAAAAATGGATATCTACCTGTAGAAAAAGGAAGCAAGACCCTTATCTCACTTCACGCACAAGAATAAACGCAAGTTGTATAACAGACCTCGGGATAAAACCCCAAACAATTAGGGCCATTAATGCGGCAATTGGGGAAAAACCTGAGAACCTGGGCACAGGGTTTAGGGAAGGATACAAATACAAATCAACAAGTGGGATATACTGAAGATAAATCACCTGTGTACCTTGAAAGAATTCACCAAGAGTAATGAGAGCCCACAGACCGGAAAAACAACTTTAGCAATGACACATCAGACAAAGGCCTTATTACTAAAATCTATAATATTTTGCAGGCTTATAATAAGAAAAAAACTAACTGCTCACTGTGGAGGTGGGCAAAGTCACTGAACAGAAGTTTCACAGGGGCACAAATCTGAATGGCCAATAACCATATGAGAAAATGTTCCTGATCATTAGCCATAGGAGAAATGCAAATTAAAACACTTATGAGATACCAATCAACACCCTCAAAGACATCCCAATTAAAAAAATCATAAGATAACAAGTGTTGCAGGGGCTGTGGGGAGATAAGAACTCTCGTCCACTGGGGGTGGACCTGTAGGTGTGTACAGCCAATATGGAAATGGATTTGGCGATATCGAAAACTGATGGAGATTGAGCTACCATACGACCCAGAAATCCCCTTACTGGGCATATACCCAGAAGAGGCAAGAAACAAACCACGGCCAGACATCTGTGCTCCAATGTTGATCGTGGCACAGTTCACAATTGCAAGGAGTTGGAAACAACCCAAATTTTCATCAACAGATGAATGGATCAAAAAACTGTGGTACGTGCATACAATGGAGTACTACGCTTCCAAAAAATGCAGTATTGAACGCATGAAGCATATTGCCACATTGGAAGAACTGGAGGAAATCATGCTAAGTGAATTAAGTCAAGCACAAAAGGACACGTAGAGCATGAATCCACTGAGGTAAGCTTTAAAAAAAAATAAAGAAAAGAAAAGGGGCATAGGGAAAAAGCTACTACATATATACATCCCTGAGGTGAGGTCCAGCAATAATGGCAGGGGCCACACCCAATCTAGGGATACATACGGCAGCCAACTAAATAAGAGGGGGAAAGAAAGAGAGAATGAAAAAAGACATGGGGGTGGGTGGAGCAGGGCACTAATCTACCCAAGGAGAGGGTATTGTTTATATCTCCACAGGAGAAGGAGAGAGAGACCAGGCTACAACCCAATGCACCAAGATATGAACCCAACACACCGGCATGCACCAGGGAACCAACAGAGAAGTGTGTGGGCCAGCCCCAATCCCATCTATGTGGTCCCTCCCTCCCCACTCAGAAGAATGCACTTTAGAGGACAGCACTGGGGCTACAGCTTAGGGAGGTGGGCGTGTCGGATTAGAGCACATGGAGAAAAGTTAGAGAAACACAAAGGGATGTAGAGGGAGGAGAGGACAACCTGGTCCACCAAGCCACAAGGATGATGTTCTTGCTTGGAGCAGACCATGCATGGGGAGGACCGTGGGGCTGGTCTCACCATGGGACATGGTGTCCCTCACTGAACCATGATGATGCAGGGGACAGCACTGGAGACACAGTGTGGGAATAGTGCACGGGCTGGCCGCATCATGCTGGGGTGAGGCACTGAGGGCATGCAGCACAGCAGCAGGGGAAGCAGAGTGATGAAACTCCCCAAGAATACCAAAAATAGACTTGGGAGACAGAGTGTGGAATCCCATCAGTCGACTGGAAAACACTCGTAAAGGCCAAAAAACAAACCTTGTTACAGGCCCTTCCATTTTTGTCAGTGGTTTTCTTTGTGTTATTGTTATTTTGTGCTTGCCTTCTGCTGTTGTTGTTATTGTTTTGTTGGTTTTGACTCCCTTTGTTTTATTTGGCTTTGCCTGGTTTTTGCACTTATTAATGTATCTACATGTCTAGGTAAGACAGGCGGGATACATAATTTGGGTATGAAAAGCATGGGACCAATGGTTCTGGGGGGATACGACAGAAGGGGAGGTGGGAGAAAAGAAGGCGGCGAACCAACCAAGGGACAAGGGAACAAGTGAACTAAAATCAATAGAAGGAAGGTCATAGGATGCCTGGTGGGGTTTAATCAAGGGCAATGTAGCAGCAAGGAATTACTTAACCTGAATGAAGGCCTAACATGATGGTGGGAAAAGAGGGAAGTAAAAAGGGAATAGAGGAGAGAACCAGGAGGCAAAGGACATTTATAGAGGCCTAAATCCATGAGAGGTATTTGAGAGGTGAATAGAACTATGTACTCATATCTATATGTTTAGAATTAAGGTTGCAGATGGACATTTAGCCTCAACCCAGTACTCACTTAACACAAGAACACTTTGTTTTAAAAATCCAGCATTTGTGATGCTCACCTTCCTGACATGATCGCTGAAGACAAATGGGTTCATAAGCAAATATGATGAAGAAAGCTGATGTTGCCCAGCTATCAAAAGATATAGCATCTGGGGTCTTAAAGGCTTGAAGATAAACAAGCGGCCATCTAACTGATAAGCAACAAAGCCCACATGGAAGAAGCACATCAGCCTCTGTGATCATAAGGTGTCGATGGTATCAGTTATCAGGCATCTAAGATCCAGAATAAAACCATACCCAAGGTGAATGGGTGTGTGTGTGTGCAAGAGTCATGGCATGGAGACCCAATGCCCATCTGCAGAAAATTGAACATCGCCTCACAGAGGGGTCACAAGAAAGAGATGAGCCAGTCAGGGTGCAGTATAGCACCAATGAAACACACAACTTTCTTCTAGCTCTTTGATGCTTCCTTCACCTCACTATCATGATCTCAATTCTACCTTACAAACCAGATTAGACCAGAACATGCACACTGCTACAGACAAGAGCCCAAAACACAGGGAATCCAGGATAGATACACCCCTCAGGGCCAACAAGAACAGTAGATATAACAGGAGGATTAGGGGAGGGTGGGGGGAGAAAGGGGGAATCAATCACAAGGATCAATCAAGAACCCCCTCCCAGGGAGACAAATAATGGAAAAATGGGTGAGGGGCAATGGAGGACAATGTAAGGTATGGGGGGGAAATGTATAACTTATCAAGGGTTCATGAGGGAAAGCAGGTGGGGAAGGTAGGGGGAAGAAATGGGGAGCTGCTATCAGGGGTTCAAGTGGGAACAGAATGCTTTGAAAATGATGATGGCAGCATAGGTGCAAAGGTGCTTGACACACTGGAGGAAAGTATGGATTGTGATAAGAGATGTAAGAGCCCCCAATAAAAGTATTTTTAAAAAAACAAACAAACAAAAAACCCCTAGTTGACATTCATTCATTTCAGGAGGTAATGTATGAGCAAGTGCCAGTAGAACTGAAGGAACAATTTCAAGCTGCTCTGAAAGCATTAGCCAAAACACGAGACTCCAGGAATTGATGGAATAGCCGTCAAAATGTTTCAACAAGCTGGCAAAGCACTGGAAGCTCTCATTCTTCTAAGTCAGGACATTTGGAAGAGAGTTACATTGCCAACTGACTGGAAGAGATTCATATTTGTACCCATTCCAAAGAAAGGTGACCAAACAGAATGCTAAATATAGAACAATATCATTAATATCACATGTGAGTACAATTTTGCTGATGATCACCCAACAATGGTTGCAACAATACATTGACAGGCCACTGCCAGAGGTTCAGGCTGGGCTAGGAAGAGGACGTGGGAACAGGGTACACCATTTCTGATGTCAGATGGATCTTGACAGCAGAGAATACTGAGAGAGCAGAGAATACTAGAAAGATGTTTAATTGTGTTTTGTTGACTCGTGTCAAGTCATTTGACTATCTGGATTACAATAAATTATGGATACCCTTGAGAAGAATGGTAGTCCCAGAATACTACCTTGTAGTCCTGCAGAACCTATACATGAATCAAGCGGCAAGTGTGTGAACAGAACAAGGGAATAATACAAGGTGTGTGCCAGGGTTGCATTATCTCACCACACTTACTTAATTTGTATGTTAAACAAATCATAAGAGAAGCTGGGTTATATGAAGAAGAATGTAGTATCAGAATTGGAGGAAGGTTTATAAACAACCTGTGATATGTAAATGACACAAAAACCTTCCTTAGTGAGAAGGAATTAAAGTACTTGATGAAGTTAAGGATTGCATATTTCATTATGAATTACAACTCAATGTAAAGAAAACCAAAATCCTCACACTTGGATTCATAGGTAACACTATGTTAAATGGAGAAAAAGAATGAAGTTGTCAACGATTTCATCTTGCTTGGATCCACGATCAATACTCATGGACACAGCAGTCAATAGATTAAATAACACATTGCATTAGGTATATACTCTGCACAAGACCTCTTTCAAGTGTTAAAAAGCAAGTATGCACTTTGTAGATTACGGAAAGCTTGACCCAAGTCATTGAATGTTCAATAGCATCATATGCGTGTCAAACTTAGACTTTGATAAAGGAAGACAGAAGAAAAGTCAATGCATTTGAACCATTGTTGGCAAATAATATTAAAAGACCCATGGATTGCCCAAAGAATAAACAGATTTGCCTTGGAAAAGGTATATCCCGAATGATCCTGAGAGGCAAGGATGGTGAGACTTCATCTTACATACTTTGGATATGTTGTTAGGAGGGCATCGTGCTTGGTAAATGAGAGGGGCAAGGAAAAAGAGGAAGGGCTTCACAGGATGTATAGAAACAGTGGCTGCAACAATGGTGTCAAACTTGACGACAATTGTGAGAATGGAGCAGGACCGTACAGTGTTTGGTGCTCCATTCTATAGACCATGGTCAAGGTTTGGAGTCAACTCAATGGAACCAAACAATAACAACAACATAACCACTCAACCACTGAGAATTATGGCCCAGCTAAGTTGACACATATTTTGAGTGGACATAATTTATTCTATACATTACACATAACATGAATTAAACAATTTTCACACGTGTAAATTCAACTACCTTAATTACATTCCTCACGTGTATAGTCATTGTCTTTATTTCTTCAGAATTATCCTACCACTGCTAACATAAACTCTATGATTCCCAAACAGTAATACCCCTTTCCTCTCTCTAGCCCATGAGAAGTAACCATTATACACGTGTTTCTAAATATTTGTCCATTTCATATAATTAAGATCATGAAGTATTGATCCTTTTAACAGACATATCACTCAGGATTCTGTTTTCAAGGTTTATCCATAGTATGGCATTTACTAGAACTTTTCTCTTTAGAGTTGAGTAATTTTCCATTGTACGGGTATATCAACTTTTGCTTATCCAACTACTGATGGGATATTTCGGTTATTTCCCTCTTCTATATATTTCTGTTTAAATTCCTACTTTTGTATCTTTTCCTTATAGTATAGGATTGAGATTGCTGTACCCTACTGGAGTTCTACATTCAGCATTATGAAGAACGGCCAAACTGTTTTATACAGCAGCTGCACTATTTTCACTGATATCAGCAATGGACATAGGTTTCAGGTCCTCCATATCCTGGCCAATACCAGTTTTTGTTTTCTTAACTTTTCTCATAGCTTCTCTAGTACTTAGGCCAGGCTATCAGAAGACACCTCCAGAGAAGGGCATTACGCTTGGTAAAGTGGAGGGGCAGTGAGAGACACAAAGGCCCTTGAAGACTGACATAGTGACTGCTACAAACATAACAGTTTTGTGGATGTCGCAGGATTGAGAACTGTTTACTCTTGTACAGCAGGCCTGTATGATATGACACTGGTTTGTTAACACCTAAACAACAACAACAAAGTCTAGTGAAGGGGAGCTGACACCTCATGGTGATTTTCACTTTCATCTCTCCAATGATAAATTTATGTTAATCATATTTTCTTTTTTTAATTATTTTATTGGGGGCTCGTCAAGCACATTTGTACATTTGTTGCCCTCATCATTCTCAAAACATTTGCTTCCTGCTTTAGCCCTTAATATCAGTTGCTCACTTTCCCCCTCCCTCCCCTACCCTCCCTGATGAACCCTTCATAATTCATAAATTATTATAGTTTTGTCATAAGTTACACTGCCCGACATCTCTCCCCGCCCTCTTCTCTGCTGTCCATCCCCCAAGGAGGAGGCAATACTTAGATTCTTGTAATTGGTTCCCCCTTTCTACCCCACATTCCCTCCACCCTCCAGGCATCACCCCTCTCACCACTGGTCCTGAAGGAGTCATCTGTCCTGGATTCCCTGTGTTTCCAGTTGCTATCTATACCAATGTACATCCTCTGGTCTAGCCAGATTTGTAAGATAGAATTGGGATCATGATAGTGGGGGGCTGGGGGGAAGCATTTAAGAACTAGAGAAAAGTTATATGTTTCATCGTTGCTACCCTACTCCCTGATTGGCTCGTCTCCTCCCCACAACCCTTCAGTAAGGGGGTGTCCAGTTGCCTACCGATGGGCTTTGAGTCTCCACTCTGCACTCACCCACCTTTACAATGATAAAATTTTTTGTTCT
>NW_022103906.1:2528575-2557521 GCF_000313985.2 Echinops telfairi
GGTTCCAGGGGGACACAGGAGAGGGGGAGGCGGGGGTAAGGAGGTGGTGCTGACCAACCCAGGGACAGGGGAGCAACAAGTGATCCAAAATCAGTGGCAAACCGAGAGAAATCACTGAGACCCAAATGAAAGCTGAGCATGATAGTGGGACAAGAGGAAAGTTAATCATATTTTCATTTGCTTATGGGCCACTTGCATATCTCATTGGTGAAACATCTATTCAAGTCCTTTGCCTGTTTTTAAAATATTGGGTCTTTTTGTCTTCCTGTTAGGTTTAAAGTTTCTTTAATGTAATAATCTGCATAGAAAAAGTATCAAATCCTGGTGATTTGCTCCCAATCTGTAAGCTGTCTCTTCACTTTGTTGGCCAAGTTTCCTTTACTTTTCATCTTTCAGAAACATGTTATTGTTTTGTCTTTGGTAAATATGAGTCCCTCCTAACAATTTTCCTCCCACATTACCTCTACTCTATAACTTTATCTTTTTTATACTTTTATATGGTTTTTCTACTCAGTAGGATTTAATGCAATCATTATCCCTGTTTACCTTTCCCCTTAATAGCTATGTTTTCCTCTTCTACCACTTTCAAATGTACCTTTCCTTTACCTCTACATCCAAACTTGTACATCGTTTGATCATGGCGTTTCTTCCATGAAAGATAAGCATGTTGAACTCAATATGAGGTCAAGGCTACGTGTTATTCTTCCTTGTACTCATGCTATTTAACATGTGTATCTGGCACATGATTAAAGTGACCATATAATTTATTGTTTAGACTTGGGAATATCACATTGAAAATGAATATTTTTCTGAGTGAAAGATACTGACAGAGATGGTGCTTATGGATGTATAACTGGAGTGGGTAGCCAGCCTTCTAATTAATGAAGGAATGATTATTAGCTTGAAATAATTACGTGGAATCCTGATTTTTATCACCTTTGAAATGGAAACAAAACATGCATTTCCTACCTCACTACTTTCTGTAAAAATCAGGTTCCATAATATGTGCTCTAGTGGATTCAGCATCATTAATATATATGTCTTAGCTCAAAGAGCAAGTTTATGACACACAGAATTGGACACAAAGGCAATGAAAACTAGTCACTTAGCTCTACTTGTTACATTCTTCTCTACCACTTTAGCTTGTCTTGATCTTGAAATAACTGAATGTTCTATGATTAGAAAAAAAATCTAGGTACCAGCTGGATGGATAATTACACTCATTCAGGATCAGGAGGAAATTGGATAAATATCTCCCAAATACTTCATGGTTTCACATTGCTGTGCAATTCCATCATCTCTAATATCAACTATTCCTCCTTCCCTCAGTATTCTCTCTCCTATTTGAATTCTATACTTTGATGCAAAAGTCTCAGGGCTGTTCCTATCTTATGTGGTTATGGGTGCTAACAAACCCAATTTAGTAATTCAGTTTATAAGATCTTGGTTCCTAAGACTGCAAAATGGAAATCAGGTAGGTTATTGTCTCAAGTACTACAAAACTCAAAACTCAAAGCCATCAAGTTAATTCTGATTAAGGTGACCCTAGAGAACATAGTCAAGCTGCCCCTGTGGGTTTCTGTGATCATAAATCTTTACAGGAGAGAAAACCTCATCTTTCACCCCAGGAGCAGCTGGTGGTTTCTAATTGCTGACCTATGGTTAGTAGCCCAATCACTGCAGAATCCACTACACCATCAGGACTTCTACAACGAAAGAGAGAGAACAAAGTAAGAGATACAGAGTAAAAGAGAGATTGGATATAGAGATAGATAGACAGATTATAGATAAATAGATGGATAGATAGATATCTAATATATGTAAACCTATATATTGGATACAGACCCTACCTTCATGGGAAATCCCCTATTTGAGCAAGGTGGTGCAAGAGAGTAAAGGACGGTGACTGGTGTATGGAAGGTGAGTTGCGTCTCACCCTTTAGTAAGGTGGTGACTCAGAATACATACTACTCGTATCCTGTCACAGTAACATAACGAATGGGCAACTCACTCCTGAATGGGAGGCACATCACAAAATGTAGGATAATCACACAATTACATAACTACCAAATTTTTCAATCGAAAGTACCTTAAATACTAATTCCCTATGACCTTTTTAATCATCTTAGAAGAATTTGAAGTTCACTTCCTGGAAGTAACTTTTTAAAAATATCAGCACCTCTACATGCTCCAGAACTTTCAGGTCTGCAACAGTATATAAAAAATCCCATAATCTTATTTTATACCCCAAGCACAATAGAAGCTATAGGGAAATTTATATTAAGGAACTAGAAGCTTGAATATTTATAATCTGAGAAGAACACCAATTTTGAAAAGCTGCCATCTCTAAAACATACCTTTCAGACATGCTAATTTTAAAAATAATCACAATTTGTCAAAGTTCTCTCAGCTACTATTTGGCACCTACATTCTGATGAACCACTGGAGATACCAAAAATAGTCATAGTCTTTAGATTATTCCAATTCTTCCAGGCTACCCCATGTTACATTAAAGTAGAGTAAACTAAGTATTTTGAAGAAATATGAGCTTTTTCTAGATTTATCACTAAGGCTATATAATAATTACACCTAATAATTATCCTTATGCTACAAGATCTTGATGGTAAATTAAAAAATGATAAGCTTAACTTTCAGTTCTGAACTAAGCTGTAAGGACATAAATCATAAAAATATAATGGTACATTTCAAATTACTTTAATAATATTCTGTTTGCCTAAATTCAGGGCAGTATTTTGTAATAAACCAAACCATAAAATAACTGTCATAGAGCTATTTTCACCCATAGAAACCCTATGGAACAAAGTAGAATGGCCCCATAGGCTTTCCGAGGTGGTAAATCTTCATGGAAGCAGAAAGCTATCTCTTTCTATTGAGGAGCGACTGATGAATTGGATCCTCAGTTCTTATGGTTAATTGAGTGCTTTAACACTGGGCCAACAGGGCTCCTCTTTATAATAACACAGTCTGATTAGACTCAGCGAATTAAGTATTTCGGCCTCACAGACATAGACAAACAGGCCTGTTGCGAGTAACCCACCTGGGCTGCAGAAGCACTGAAATCAAGGTCCTGAGAGTTTTGAGACAGGCACGGAGACGGTGCTGGAGGCGCTGGGTAGGTGGTGAGAAGCGGACTGAAAGACCGTGGCAGCTGTCCCCAATATCAGAAAAGCCACCACATGGAAGGGGGATTATTTTCTTTGAGTTGGCCTTTGAAAATAAAGCTTGGAGAAAGTTGTACAAGTTGTATGAAGAGATATTTAGCTTATACTAATTCTTAGGGCAGAATTTTCTGACAGTGTTTCAAGTATGAAAGGGGCTGCTTCTGGCGACAGAACTTCCTTTAATCAGAGGAGCTGGGGACTACTGAGCAAAGATCTCAGATTTCATCTGAACAAACAGGACTTTCAAAGTTCCCCCAAACTACAGTATCCACCACCACCTCTGCTTTTATTTAATTGCATGATTCTTAATATCTAGAATAGTAATTAACAAGGAGAGCACAAGAAGAGGCTGTGTTAATGAAAAACAAAGTTGTTTTGCCCCACTGTTCCACTTTAGTTACAAGGTTAATTTCAATTATTACAAAAATTAAACAAATACAAGGGATCCAAATGTTAATAAAAGGGGAGTTATTTAAAACATAATAATATATATACAAAATTTATGATGATTTTAAATTTGGATGCCTGTCAGTAGTCAGATATCATTTAAAAAAAGATTGATTTTGCTCTAATGAACAAATGTTTTCTCATCTATTATTAAATATCTATTGTATAAGTATATAATACATTTATAGTGAATATACATATCATTTCATAATCAACTAGATTAATTTGATAAATAATTTTAGTTTTCATTGTTATTTTGTGTCTTAAAAATTAACCTCATGGGGAGTAATTGGGCAGTGTCTGACCTATAAAAATACTTTAAAAAAATCATTTTATTGAGGGTTCTTACAGCTCTCATAACAATCCATACTTCCACTGTAATAACAATCCATACATCCATTGTGTCAAGCACATTTATACATATGCTGCCATCATCCTTTTCAAAACATTTTCTTTCTACTTGAGCCATTGGTATCAGCTCCTCATTTTTCTTCCCTCCCCCACGCCCTCTCCCTCCCTCATAAACCCTTGATAATTTATAAATTACTTTTTTCATAGCTTACACTGTCTGATTTCTCCCTTCACCCACAATCTGCTGCTCGTCCCCCGGGAGTGGGTTGGGAGAGGGGGGGTTATACGTCTATCATTGTGATCAATTCCCCCTTTCTCCCTCCCCGTTCTTCCTACCCTCATGGTATCGCTACTCCCATTATTGTTCCTGAGAGGTTTATCTGTCCTGGATTCCCTGTGTCAAGATCTCTTATCTGTACCAGTGTACCTGCTCTGGTCTAGCTGGATTTGTAAGGTTGAACTGGGGTCATGTTAGTGCGGGGTAGGGTATTAAGAGGAAAGTTGTATGTTTAATCAGTGCTACACTGCACCCTGCTGCCTCGTCCCTTCCTTGTGACCCTTCTGTGAGGGGATGTCCAATTTTCTACAGATGGACTTTGAGTCTCTATAACCCCCCTCCCCCCTTGTTCACATGCATATGATTATTTGTTCTGGGTCTTCTGATGCCTGATACCTAATCCCATGGCCACTTCATGATCATACAGGCTGGTGTGCTTCTTCCATCTGGACTTTGTTGCTTCTCAGCTAGAAGGCTGCTTGTATATCTTGAAGCATTTAAGACCCCAGATGCTATACCTTTTGATAGCCAGGCAACATCAGCTTTCTTAACAACATTAGCTTATACACCCATTTTGTCTACAACAATCCTGTCAGGGAAGGTGAGCATCACAGAATGCCAAGTTATTAGAACAAAGTGTTCTTGCACTGAGGGAGAACTTAAGTAGAGGCCCCATGTTCATCTGCTACTTTATTATTTAACATATATGTACATAAAACTCTGTCCCTATCACTATATATAAATATATTTACATATGTACGTGCTTGTATATGCCTATAAATGTCTTTTGCCTCCTAGTTCTTTCCTCTATTTCCATTTACTTTCCTCCTGTCCCACTACCATGTTCAACCTTTATTCAGCTCCCAGTAATTCCTCTAGGTTACATTGTACTTGATCAAGCCTCACCAGTCATCCTACGACCTCCTCGCCATTGATTTTAGATCACTTGTTCCCTGGTACCTGGGATTGTTCGCTCCCCCCTTATAGTTTCATTGTTTTCTCCCCATTGTTTATCCTGCCTATCTTATCTAGCAGACCTGACAAAAACAACAACAAAAAAGAATAGTCTATAAATAGTTCCAGATCTGTCTGTTGACCTTTATGAGTGTTTTCCAGTCAAGTCTGATGAGGTGTCATGTCCTGTCTCTGAAGTCTATTTTTGGGATTCCTCAGGGACTTCATTGCTCTGCTCCCCTTGCTGCTCTGTTGCATTCCCTTTGTGTTTTGCCCGGTGTGGTGGGAAATTACCTCACTGTGTCTCCAGTATTGTCCCCCAGTAGTGCTATGGGTCAGTGATGGGATGCCATGTCTCATGGTGGGGCTGACCCTATAGTCCTCTCTGCATTAGCTTCTCCAAGCAGGACTATCATCCTCGGGGTTTGCTGGGCCATTTGTGTTGTACTTTCTCTTTCTCTCTTCTTCCCTCTTAGTTTGCTCCTCTGTGTTCTGATCAGACGTGCCCCTCTTCCAGAGCTGTGGCTTCAGTACTGTCCTCTGTAGTCCATTCTTCTGTGGAGGGGGTCTACGTAGCTGGGATTGGGGCTGCCCCACAGACCTCTCTCCCATAAAAATACTTGATGCATATTATTAAAAACAATTCACAAATAGATGCATTAATATTCTATCTTAACTTTCAATAAAATGATCAACCAAACCGGAAATTTTTATAAGTAATAAAATAAGTAGTGTAAAATAAGGGAACAAAATGCTAACCCTCCTTATATAAAATCTTAAAACCACCAAGAAGCAAGTCATAAAATTAAAATTAAAACTGGAGGAAGAAAAAAAATCTAATTAAAACAGTGGTACAGTTAGGAAAGTAAATAAAATAGTATAAATCAAGAAAAGACATGTTAAAATTATTCAATAAATATAAACCTAATGGTTCCTATAAATATATCCTCCATAAAAAGGAAAAAGCTATAGGGAAAATTAGGCAGGTAGTCTGCATGCAGGTCAGATTTTATTTTTCATTTCATGAGTCCTTTTCTGAGTTAATGAATGAAGCAACATAATTCAGGGCACCCTGTCTCTTACCTCTTATAAGAAGAGTATGATATGATTAATGTTCAATTATAAGAGTCAGCAGGTTCAACCAAGGTCAATATGCTGAAAGCGGGCACCTAAACCACATCAATACTATCAGGCAGTAGTTAGAGAAGGTGGCAGAGCCAGTGTAAATACCTTTAAAATTCCAAACTGAAAATTGTTTCTATCCAATCTATAGATAGTTTCTACAACTCAACTCCTGTAGGCACGATTGCTGTATGACACTTGCAGTTTTGAGAACAAGAATACTGATAGGTTTTTATTTTATTTATTTATTTATGTATAGGTGTCAGCAAGTTGACTTTATCCTACAGACAATGAGGGCTCCATAAACGTCTTAAAATAACTTTTTTCTTCTCTTCGAGCTTTTTTGTGCATAACAGAAACCTGAACAGTGAAGAGCCAAAGGCCAAGAACACAACCGGCGTCCAGAGTCATTCCTTTTGAAAGTCATCTTCCCCGAGAGGCCCTCAGGGTCTCTGGCCTTCACACTGCAGGAAATCCCATGATTTAGTACTTTTTAAATTTTCTGAAACTATTCTTTTATGAAAATATCTCTAGATTTTATAAATATTATTAGGCATAATAATGTTAATCTGAATATGGTTCCAGTATTAGATGCTAAATTGTCAAATTGGTTTTTTTGGTGTCTCAATTTCATGGGAATTGAGAGAAATCAATTAATTTAAAGAAATACATATAACCTTCTCCCTGGGGGACAGACAACAGAAAAGTGGGTAAAGGGAGACATTGGACAGTGTAAGATATGACAAAATAATAATTTATAAATTATCAAGGATTTGTGAGGGAGGGGGGAAAATGAGATGCTGATGCCAGGGGCTTAAGTGGAGAGCAAATGTCTTGAGAATGATGAGGGCAACGAATGTACACATGTGCTTTGCGCAATTGATGTATGTGTGGATTGTGATAAGAGTTGTACGAGCCCCCAATAAAATGATTAAAAAAAAGAGAAATACTCATTATCCACTACCATTTTAAGACTACATATTTGTCCTTGAGTCTCTGGTCATATTTTTACCTTTCTTATTGATGTTTGTAACTGCAGGAACATTTGATGATCCTAAATTTCTGTGAGCTATCTTCCATTTCTCTACCATGATTTACAGGTGTTTAGAAATTATTTCCCTAACGCAAAAAAAAAAAAAAATCGCATTGTATTCTAAGTATAACTGCTTGATTTAGATTGAAGAACTTTACTTACATGTCGACTGGCTCAAAATTTATCTTGAAAAATGTTTGTTAATAATGAAATATGACACATACCAATCTAATCAAAGGAGCCCTGGTGGTGTTGTGGTTACACTTTCTGCTACGATCCTCAAGGTCAGCTGTTTGAAATCCCCAGCTGCTCCTAGGGAGAAAGGTGAGCTTTCTACTCTTGTTAACCATTACAGTCTAGGAAACTCACCAGGGCACGTCTACCCTGTCCTGTAAGAGATGTGACGAGGCAGCATCGACTCGATGGCAGTGAGTTTGGTTTCAGAATATAATCAATATAAAATATATTTGTTTTCTTCTTTTTATATGAAGTACTAACATTTCCTGCAAATCCTGTTGCAATGCAGAGTTATTTAACATGACTCTTCTAGCACAGCCTCTGTTACTCCCACCAAAGTTCCCTGGTGGGACTGGGCAAGAAGTTGGGGGTGGGGGGGGCGATCCTGCTTGAATTACGTGATTCAGCTGTGGGTGACTGCTAACAGTCTTCATTGTAATTGCCATACTACTGGGTAAAAAATGAGCTGTCTCAGAAGCAGGATTTGGGGTTCTCAACGAGCTACAAGTAGAGTATGTACCCTGTGAACTCTGAGATTCCTGTTCATTGCACCTCTTTGATCCAGCAGGCAGCTTTGACACTAGAGAAGGGGCAGAAGAGCAGCAAAGTAGAACCAGGAGCCAGAGCATGAGACCCTGCAGAGCAAGCAAAGTTGAGTGCTTTGGGGCAGGAAGCTGGCTTGTGGAGTGGGATACCTCTGGGCACTTAATTAAGGGCGCTAGGTTTGCTAACCCATGGAGCTGGAGCTGAGTACCTTATAGGCTGAGGCTTACAGTGGAAGGCTTAGACATTTATTGGCAGAGCCAAAATAGCTATGTAACATTTCATGAGCCAGGGGAGAGGTTAGGCCAAGAGGTTGAGAACAAGAGAGAAGCCTACCCACAGCCACCAACTATGAAGAAACTATCCTGGACTGAATAACTATATCTGGAGCATTTCTGACCTGAATTATGACCTGCTAACTTCAATAACCCCCTAATTGAGAGCAACATTTATGAGTTCTGTGTGGCCACTGAAATGAGGTGTCAAACCCAGTAGGAGAATAGAGTTTCTTGGGAGGAAGGCTTGATGTCAGAATAGGGTTACTAATGGATGGTGGGGATGTGTCTGACCTCTGCTCTGTGGCAATTGGCCTTGGGAACTGGAAATCAGTATGGCCCCACACCATTGGATAGCCTGTAGACTGGGTCTCTTAGGCAATGGCTACATATATGAACACACTTGTCTTTTGCTAAGTGTAGAACATAGCTAAATTACAGGCTGAGCTCTTAGAAAAGTAAAATGATACCAAGAAATAGTGAAACCTACACTTTCCGGACCATGGAGCCTGGGTAAACCTCCCAAAGAGGTACAAGGGGTAAACCTAAATTCTAAAACTGAAAACAGTCCCTTTTCTTAAAGTTTCTGAAGTGCTCTTAAAACCGAGCAAGCAAAGAACAGCATTCTTGAGCATCGTATTTTCTCAAGATCCATCAACATGGGATCAAAATGACAACAGCAATTTTACTTCCTAGAAACACTTCACAAACCCTTTAGGAGCAGTGTTTTGAACATAGGAGATATTTATCATTTAATAAACATTCCATTGTATGGAAACTGACTACCACATCTTTCCATCCTTCTTCCATGAAATCACTAATGCCGGCTATAAATGGTAATAAGATGCCCAAGGAATCAAATCATGACCATACAAAGTAATGAGAGGCCCTTTTAGATGAGGAAGAATGCAGGGAATCTTCACTACACTTAGCCTTGGACTTCAATTTGTTGATAGGTGCATCTCAGCTGAAGTAAGTAATCTAAATGAGAATCCTTGGAGGGCATCAAGACAAATGACAGTTCACAATGATTTCAGGCCCCCAGAAGCACTTACAACCACACTTATTTAACCCACGAGAAAGGCTTTAAATCATTTAAATATCATTAAATGTTTTAAGTCTCATTACAATAAATCAGTCATAACAAGAATGGAAATCTGCTCTCTCTTATAAAACTAGCTTAGTTTCTACTGCACAGATATCACAAACATTCCTAAGTACACCACCCTTACACAAACGTGGGGTCAGGGACCTGACCAACGTGAACAAGGGTTCACTGAAGGTGCTCTGTCTCGCCTCTGTTTGCGTTTTGTGATGATTGTACCTTCTGGGTAAAGTGAGCTGAAATGCTATGCTAGGGTTACAGTAAGTACTCCAGAAGGGCTCAAAGGAGTCAGGGACCAGAAATTCTTCAGTGAAGAGCTGAAGAGTGGCCAAGAAGGTGCCCACGAGATTGGAAAACTACCTGCATTCGAACTAAGGCCTAAATCTGTCAAAGCATATTTAAAGAATGGGTATTTAACTCACACTGAATCCACATTAAAATTGTGTATTTAGTTCATGCTTCCAAAAGCCCAGAAGTTAATAACTATTTCAATTTGTGCTTGTTACGAGAGAATAATAATTATAATAGCTTTCCATAAAATGACTTGATTTTAATGACTTTGCAGCCTGGTCTCAGCATAAAAACCATACAAATACAGTCACACTCTTTGTGAGTATGTACTAGGGAAGAGGATTGACACTGGCTTTATAGGCTGTTTTTATAAATAATCACTTGACTCAATTCATTAAATGTTAACTAACCAGGCACTGGGCAAGGAGCCTCAGGGAATTAAAATTCGGCCATGCCTTCCATTTGTAGAAGACATGCAATAAAGCCACTTTGATCAGTACAGCAGACATGTAAGTTTCTTAGAGAGACCAGAGTCGATATCCCCATTAGGTGGATAAAGAAACTGAGCTTCAGCCAGAAACACAGGGAATCCAGCACAGATGAACCCCTCAGGACCAGCAGTGAGAGTGGCGATACTGGGGTAGAAAGGGGGAACTGATTACAAGGATCTACATATAACCTCCTCTTTGGGGAAGGACAGCGGAGAAGTGGGTGAAGGGAGACATCGGACAGTGTAAGATGTGACAAAATCATAATAATTTATAAATTATCAAGGGTTCATGAGGGAGGGGAAAAATTGAGGAGCAGATACCAAGGGCTCAAGCAGAAAGCAAATGTTTTGAGAATGATGATGGCAACAAATGTACAAATGTGCTTGACATAATGGATGTATGTATGGATTATGATAAGAGTTGTATAAGCCCCCAAGAAAATGATTGAAATAAAAAAATTTAAAAACAAACAAAGAAAACCAAAAAGAAAAAGAAACTGAGCTTCAAAGAAATTAAGAGAAACTGAGATAGGGCAGGGGAGCACAAATGGAGGTTGGTGACCCAAGACTGAGGCAAAAGTAATTCTCTTCTGTGATTACTGTGAGCGTTTTACACTGTCATTGCCTCCCTTCACCCACATTTCTGCTATTCATCTCCTTTGGGGGAGGGGCTATATACCCAACCTTGTGATGGGTTCCCCCTTTCTCCCCTTTCCCCCTCCCCTCCCATTCTCTAACCCTCATGATATTGCTACTCCCACTACTCTTCCTGACAGGTTTATCTGTCCTGAATTCCATGTGTTGAGCGCTCTTATCTGTACCAATGTGTGTTCTCTAGTCTAGCCAGATTTTTAAGGCAGAACTGGGTCATGGTAGTGGGAAGGAGAAAGCATTCAGGAACTAGAGGAATGATGTGTGTTTCATTGATGCCATACTGCACCTTGGTTGAATCATTCCTTCCTTATAACCTTTCTGTGGGGGGATAGCCAATTAGACAATGGACAGTTTAAGATATGAAATAATAATAACAATATATAATTGACCAAGTATTCATGAGGGTGGAAGAGTGGGAGAGGGAGGGGAAAAAGGGGAGCTTATAACAAGGGCTCAAGTAGAAAATGTTTTGGAAATGATGATGGCAACATATGTACAAATGTGCTTGATTCAATTGATGTATGGAATGTTATAAGAGCTGTAAGAGCCTCCAATAAAATGATTAAAAGCAAAACAAAACAAAAAACATCACCTGTGAGTGGGACAATATTTCCCAGAATCCCTTGCTGCCTATACTACCTTGTGGGAACAGAACAGTCTCTGAAGGAAACGCCCAGATTCTCTCATGCTCTCCAGGAACTCTACCCTTACGTGCCCTTGGGAGGCAAGGATAGCGAGACTGTTACAGATTTGGGTCATACGGCCAGGAGAGACCAGTCTTGGAAAAGCACATCGTGCTTGGTAAATTGGAGAGCAGTGAAAAAGAAGAAGACCCTTGACACGATGGATTGACACAATGGTTACAGCGATGGCTCAAACATAAGAACAGTTGTGAGGATGGTGCAGGGCTGGGACATGTTTTGATTATATGGTTCACAGGGTTGCTATGAATTTGAACTGACTAGATGGCACCTAACAACAACAACCCATGTGTTCGAGGAAGTCATTTTTCTGACCTCCCTAGCTTTCGGGTCGTGACTTTCCTCCTAATAAGTCTCCCCAGAGTTGCTTCTTTGTCTTAACCAAAACAAAACACCCTGTTCTCGATGAGATGGGCAAAAGTCAGGAATCGGTCTATGAAAGTTGAGATTTCAACAGGGAACAACACAGAGGTGGAGGAGAAAGGGTTCATAGCAGAAACAACTGGAGTCAAGGAATACAGATGAACAGGTGCATAGTGTATTCTGTACTCTGTTGGCTGCAAGAGAGGGGTAGGTCTGTAAATGTAGGCTGAAGCATAATATGAAAACTGAGAAGTTTTTAAAAACCGTAAGTCAGTAAAGAGAAAGAAAGGGCTGAAGATTTTAAGAAGACTTGTCGGTGACCATTTACTGAGCGAAGCAGTGTCATGTGTGTGAAACGCTAATTTGGCAACATGTCTGAATGGCAGGTATTGGCACTTAGTGACTGCAGGCACAGGAGTTGGTCAAGTGGTTATTTCAATACACCAGTGGAAGTGGAGTAAATAATGGTAGTAAAGGAAATTTAGGGTGATAAGAGAAATTCAAAGAATGAATTCTAATCAAAGCAAAAATTATGTTAGGAGGGTCTGATGCATCAAAAAAAGGACAATACAAAACAGAGGTAAAGGGGAGGCATTAATTTGTGTTCCCCAGGAAGATATAGTCAAGTTTAATCCCTGGAATTTGTGAACGTGACCTTTCTAGGAAATAGTATCTTTGCAGATATATTGAGTTAATGAGATCACAGTAGAGTATCCAACAGGGGTGCTGTCCTTACAATAAAAGAGGCAGTGAGAAGCAGAGATACAGGAGAAACTGTCGTGTTATAGCAGAAGCTCAAATTGAAAATTGTGGAAAACCATTAGAACTAGGAGATGCACATGCTACAGACTCTCCAGCCGATTCCTCCACAAAGAATGAGTTTATTTTAAAAAAGAAAAAAGACTCAACTTTGCTGACACCTTGATTTTGAACTTCTAGCCTCAAGAACTGTGAAAGGAAGACATTTCTGTTGTTTTACCCACACAGTTGGTGTTTCACTCTTAAGGCAGCCCTAAGAAACTCGTACAGGAAGCCTCCCCAAATGCAACCTCTACAGACCAGAAAAGGTAATGTACCCTGAGTCTCTTAAAACACACACTCCCACAGGGTTAGGGTTCCCCAACTCTTCTCCTTTTGCTCCAATCTCAAAGGTGCATGCATACTATGGAAAGCAGAACTGATTGAGAAGCAAAAAGGAAAATTCTATATCGAAACCTCCTTTTGCCTATGAAGGTAAAAATGACTGGAGAAAGAGAAGCTACTAAAACCTAGGGAAAGAGAAGACATTTTAATCTAGACAGGACAACTTCTCATAGACCAGGAAGATAATTAAAAATAAAAATGTTGCATTAGTATTCCTAGACAAAAGCTGAAAAATCAAAACAAAGTTGATTCTACCCATGCCAGTGCGATGGCTCCAGTGGGAACAACCTGCACAGTGACCGAGAGGAAACAACCTTTAAAGGGCTGAAAATAACCGCACGGAACACTTTTTAGTCACTGAAATCATGAATTTGAAAACTGAGATTCAGGATAGCTATTACTCACAGCAAAACTGTTAGTAATCAAAAGAAAGCAGGTACCATCGTGAAATCAACAGAAACAAACCCTGGAATGGTCATAAGGAAATATAAATAGAAACACATGCATTCTCTGTGGCTAAATTATTTAATATGAAATATATTTGATGACTGTTAGAATAAAAAGTACACAACATGAGCTGGAATAAGGGGCATCTGTACCAAAGGGAGACAAGGAAAGGCGAACAACAGCTTGATGGACAACGGAGGAAACACCACAGTTGTAGCTGGGTGATATAGTTTATTATGCCAGCCTGGCTGATAAATACAAGTAGGATTAACTGAAGGGCGGAGAGATAATGGCTCGGTGAGCCTTGCCTTTCTTGTCTCTTGCTCTTTGATCATCAGACCAGTGTGCGGCTGCCTTGCTTGTTCTTTGCCTCAATTTATAGGCTACACTACCTGTGGGATGCCTAGCCTGTGGACTGTGTCTCTGTAAGTTGAGGTCCCTTTAAGACATCTCTGGAGCTGGGGACTGGCAGTTGGGACTGGTGGTTAGTTGACAGTTGGTGATCTGCCTTGTGGTTGCCTGCTGTGCTGAGATAGCCTAGCTCTTTCTATAAATAGAGGGAGATCTGGCAGCAGAGAGACAGAAGGACTGGTAGTCTCTCACAACTCTGAGCCATTTGTAGTGCTTATAATTTAACTGTTTATTTCTTATATTATATATTTATCTGTATATGATTTAACAGTTCATTTCTTGTTATATATCTAATTATCTTTATATAATATAGAAATTTACATAATAGATATATTTATCTATAATAAATATATTTAATTATCAGCAATTTGGTTTTATCTCTTTAGAGAACCCTGTCTAACACACTGGGTTTCAGCAAGGAATCTCACAAAGTTTCCCATACCATGTTTATGAGTAGATAATGCTTTTTTAATGAGAATAGATTATATATATATATACAACTCTTACAATCCTCTTGAAATTGTGACCATATCAGCATAAAGAGAGCGATTTAATATATTAACCTGATAATATTCAGAAAGAGGGATGCTATTGGTCGTCAGATCACACTAGGGAACTTGTGTTGAGTAACGGCACCCTAACCTCAGGACTCATATCAAGAGAAAAACTCAATGCTATTGTGTCAAATCTCACTCACAGTGACATATAGCTAAGATTAGAACTGCCTGATTGGGTTTCTGAGACTTAGAGTGGGAGTACAGAGCCTCATCTTTCTCCCTTGGAGGTGCTGGTGGTTTCAAATTGTTGACACCTTGCAGTGGGCAGCCCACCGTGTACACTACCCACTATGTCACCAAGATTGTGCGGAGAATGTTTTTGCCTCATCTCTGTATCTTCATGTCTGGTGCCAAGCACACTACCGTATAAGGTGGAAGATAAGTGGGAAGCTGGTACATCTTTTCAGGAAGCTTTGGAGGTAGATTTGTACCCTGAATGAACAATTACACTAATAGCACTAGTCAAGAATAAAGAGAATTATGAGTTCAAACACTTCTGAAAATAATCCAGATGATGAATAGCAAGGAAATGCATAAATAACCTATTCATATTGTAAATTCATAGCAATGTGGGGTGCTTTACTATTTTGTTTTTTAGTTAGTGATATTACAAATACAAAAGCTATGTAACTCCAAAGCACCAGCTTTCATCAAACTTCTGAGCCCTCCAAAAGTAAATGAAATATGTTTTAATAACTTTAAAAAGTAGGTGCCATCATGAAGTACTGAGAAATCAATAATGGAAAAGGTCGAGAAATGTAAATAGTTATTTAAGATGTTAAAATTGTTGGATTTATAGAGTAGTGCCTAGAAATTATTCAAGATGATAGAATTCATCAAAAACAAAGATTAAAAACTGAAGACAGCTTAGATTTCTAAAATTCAGGCAATCTTCCCTTTGCAGGTTATCATACCAACTAACACTTGTGTCAATTGGATCCGATTCTCATCTGTGAATGATTCTGTGGTGCCGGAATGGTCCTAGAGAGGGTTTCCAGTATGGAAAGGCTTCTCTCTGATCCTGTTCTCAGTGCTTTTACTACATGTTCTAGAAGAAGGTGATACAGAGTCTTCACTTCAGCCTGCTGCAAATGCCAGTAGAGCAGGTGTTAAAACATGCTGGGCTAGAGAGATTAATGAAGAGGAGCATTAAAACTAAGATACACATATAAATGAGAATTATTCTATTAAATTTATTTAGAGGTATTCTATTTAGAAAGTGTTTTTTAAATCAATGAGGTTAATAGATATAAGGAAACTTCAAAGAGTTCTTGGGAAATAAAAGCAAAATCGAATTGAATTTTCAGTGAACTTTTTGAAGCCCCCTGAAGATGTTGAATTTTAAAGGCCAGATCAATGAAATACAAACAGAAAAGGATGGATTTAAACATGTTGTTTTAATAAGATGTATTTCAAATGGGTCATATCTTTCACGTAAAAATATATATAAATAAGGAACCATAAAAAGCTACTTTCATATATTGATTGATATGGTTATTTTTATTTCTCCTTTCAGAAAAAGCCTTTTCTGTTTTTCTCATTCTACTGGGTGACAGATTCTTAATATTTAATTTTAATAGTTGGTTATACTTTAGGAAAATGAATTTTTATCTACCATGTAATGTACAAATTTCATTTTCTAGTTTGTTCCTTTCTCTTTAAAGTGAGTTAAAAGATTGAAAATTACAATGACTGACATTGCCTAGACTGTAGACGATACTTAGAATGCATCAACTCTTCTTCGGTCTTACTTAGTCAATGTCCAACTTTCATACGCATATGAAATTACTGAAAATACTATGGCTTGATACCAAAAAGCGATGCATATGAAACATGGTGGTGGCAAAGGACTTTGAAAGCACCGTGGACTGCCAAAAGAACAACCAAATCTGTCTTAGAAGAAGTACAGCCAGAATGCTCCTTAGAAGCAAGGCTGGTGAGACTTCATCTCACAGGCTTTGGGCATGTTGTCAGTAACGACTGGTCCCTGGGAAGGATATGGCACCTGCCAGAGGGGCAGTGAAAAGAGGAAGAGCTTCAGCAGCTGGTTTGACACAGTAGCAGCAACACGGGCTCACACAGAACAACTCCGAGGATGCTCCCTTCTGTTGTACATGGGTCACCAGGCGTCAGAATTGACTTGACTGTACGTAGCAACAGCAACAGTAATGACAATAAGGAATTTCCTGATGTCACTGGTGAGAAAGTAAATTGAGACACTCTTTTACAAAGACAGTGTCTCAAAAGTTATAATATACTTGTAGATACACACATACATTATATATAACAATGAATATGGGTATATATATATATATAATCATCTTTAGCTTGATATTCCCACTTTTAAGACTATATTACAAAGGTACCAGTAGATATGCTAAAATATTAATTCCAGAATTATGAAAATCTTCTGAATGTATCAAAAGGCTGAAGGGAAGATTAGTTATATAAACCAAGGTACTGTCATAAAAAAGTTATCCTCTATTAAAAAAAAAATCTTATCAGTCTATCTATATAAAGTGAAAAAGAAAAATCTCTAAAATACATTAAGGGCAACGAGTAACTTGTAAGTACAGTAAATGTAGTCTAGTATGAGTCATATAAAACTTGCATGTATACATTCAAGGTACACAGAAAAAACTCATAAGATATGTTTAATGTTTACCAAGGGGTTTCTGGCTTGTTGGTAGTGTTAGGTGAAGGCTCACTTCTTTTGTATCGCTAAAAATGCTTAAAATTTCTATAATAAGCATTTTTTCAGATAAGACACACACACAATAATTTACACTTTTTGGGAAAAACATCAAAGATAGGAAGATAGATAAAGGGCCCTTTTTTGTAAAGGCTTGCCTATTTTTTAGTTCATAAAAATTAGTGTTTCCCTTTATAAAATTTCTCGGTAGAGGCTACATATTTAATCTGATAACACTAGTAGGTAGGTACTTGTGCTCTTTTCATTATGAGAAAAGGGATCCTTTTCAAAGCCACTGAGGTCATTGCTATGAATGGGTACACTGAAAAAATGTCATTAATGAATGAGTAAGCTTACCTCTGGCTACAATCAAGTGTGCATTTGGGGCTCTGGGAAATATGAGTCAGTTCTCTTTCTTTTAAAGGACAAGTGTGCGTTAATAACAGAAGGGAAGAACATTTAAAAAGCAAAAAGGAGGAAATGGAAGAGGGTGGCTAATAAGAACATTTCTTTTAATGAGAGGGGAAAAGAGGAGATGAAAGTGTAGAAAGTAGGTAAAAAGTGAATTGTCAACTAGTTACCGCAAATCAAGATCACTTATTTTTAATAATGCACATACAAGGTATTGGTCTAATAGTTGTTTGAGGGTTGATGGTAGAGCTAAAATTGAAATTATAAGACCATAGTTACGCTTCTGTTTCTAAGGAGATTGGGCGAGGGAGGAGGTGGCTTTTAAGTTTGTTGCTATCTGTTGTGAAGCTGAATTCTTGGTTCAGCTACTCAAATGTGTTTTACAATGGGAGGCAAAAAGAAGCAAGATGAAGACCCATAATGAGCTATAAAGTTATAAATGTGAAAGTCCAATTTTGTCATAAAATTAGCACAATATGTCACTGACTGAACCAGAAATCGTCCATATTGAGAAGGATGGTAAAACAATGAGGGTCCACAGACCTTAATATAAAGATGTACCACAGATGACCAAGAATAAAAGATTATTTAGGCCCTAAATTATTTATTTGAATAACATATAATAGTTTCAAGCAAAAAGTATTAATTATTATAAAGTACAGTATGTTCTGTCCATTATATGTGGAAATATAGCAAAATTCAGCTCCAAATGCTGATCTCCCTTTCCTGACTCACAGTGGTTCTTTAAGTGTTAAAAACTACAAATTCCATTATTCTTGGTAAAGGAGCTTAAAGAAGGTTTATAGGAGTGAATATGTCTAGAGTGCTGATGTTGGCATTAGATCTAATATGTTCTCATGGCATTTGCTACATTAGCAACACTTGTCAGTTGGGAGTACACCCACTCCTCACCAGTGGCATGGTCAGATTCCAAAGAATAGGTCTTTATGTGAAAATCAGCATTACACAAGAATGGAGGATGACTGCATCACCTCAAACTGTCACTATGCTACCATGCTGTTAACATCCTGCCAGGCCATTGTCCTGTTATTCCCGCCCTCCCCCAATTCCCCTCCATTTCACATCAGGGGAGCTTGGCTCCCACCACCAATGCAGGAGAGAGGTGGTCATGGTACAGGTCTTCCAGTACCATGATGGTCCCAAACCCTGCCCTCTATCTGGCCCCAACCATTTAAGATAATGAGCCAGTGGAAAAGTGAGGAATAGGTACAAAGTGTACAGAAGGAGTAGAGCACAGAAGGGATTCTGCATAGGATGTGAGCACTTAAAACTATTCTGATTAAACGCAAGGCATAGACAGATAAATGTGAGGCATACAGGGTAAATAAATGATAACCTTTGGTGGGACTGAAATTGTATTCAACTGAAGTAGAAAGAATGTTTAAAATTAAATATAGCTACTTGGGGAAGAGAATAAACAAGTATGACCTTTCTTTATATTTCCCACCTCACCGTCTGGTATCACCAGTTTGTGTAATGAAGAGAGTCAGTAACCTTAGCATGACCCTCAACTCTCTTTTCCCTCACTGTACATTGGCAAAAATTCACCATACCTGATTATTTGTGTTTAAAAACATGTTCAAACCAATTTATTCCTCTCCATCAAGTGATTCAGATCACTTTCCATAGTCCCATAATAGGTCTGCCTCTAGAGTTACTGCCCATAGACCACTAAAGCCACTCCTGCGATTCATAATTTGGAATAGCTCTATAATAGCTTCATGCCAAAATCCAAGCTTCTTTGCCTAAGGTCCTTCAAACCCATTCCTCACCATCAGTTTATCTCTTACCAGTAATCTACTTCACCATGCTAAGCATAAAATAGCACAGGACACGACATGTTTTTACTTTTACAGCTCTGCGCCTTAAAAATCCTACCTTGAACCAGTTCTGTTAAACTCTTCTACTTGCTGACTGTGAAATGTAAGGAGCTGGGTCAATTTGGGTGGGATTCTCAGCAGTGTGGCAGTTAACATCATGCTGACCAGTCACAAGTATACTCCTGTTGTCATGCCTGAACGTTCCTGACTATTTACAAGTTACTGTGTGTTTGCACTTATATTTATTTATGTTGTGGTTTGCAAGCCTCAAAGCAAATTAGAACTTTACAGGAACTGGCTGCACAAGATAGTTTGGGCTTGGAATAGCCAGTCAGTAAAGTGTTAAGATGTAATATAATGTAATCATCTCCATGTGCTATGAGCAGCTAAGCAATTGAAAGAAGTGTCTTCAAGGAAGTGGCATGCTTCCAGTATACATATGTGAACGCTGTAGAAAAACCTGATTGGTCTTTGGCTGGGTCTTGATACCACATTTGGCTCGTCCCCTGACCCTGGTTCTCTGGGCTTGAACCAGTGGCTTACTGTATTGTTGACCTTGGATTCATGGATCTCTGCTTGCTATCTGACCTGCTCTTCTTGGATTTTTCAGCCTCTGGAGGTATATGAGTCAGGAGAGGCCTGCAGACTGCCATCTGAGCCATGGACTTGGAACTTGCTTGCCTTCCTAACTGTGTGAGTCATTTCTTTGATAATATTTTGTGTGTGTATGTATATATATATATATATATGTATATATATATATATATATATATTTCACTGGTTTTGCTTTTCTATAAAACTGACCTAAGACACTGAACTACTATATTCCTTTCTTTTTAACAGTTTTATTGGCACTTCGTCCACATATCATACAATACAATGATTCAATCATATCAAGAAGAGTTGTACAATCCTACTCTATTCCTCAAGATTAAATTCACTCAATTACATTATACACAATGTCAAAAAGGGAGGAGTAACACATGAGGATTCATCAATAGATGAATAACAAAAACATACACAGGTTCATAAAACATACACAAAATAATATTATTCAACCAAAAACCGTCTAAAATTATAATACATAAATTTAATAGGGATGAATTTTGTATACATTATGCTAAGTCAAGTGAGTCAGTCATTAAACAAGGACTCTACTATAAATATGTGCATGAAATATAAGAGGCCCTGGTAGTATGGTGAGTTAACCACTGGGCTATGAAGCACAAGGTTAGTGGCTCAAACCCACCAGTCCTTTCATTGATAAGGCTGTCTACTCCATAAAGATTGACAGGTTGGGAAACTCTCAGCAACAGTTCTCTGTCCAATCGCATTGCTATGAGTTGGAATCAATTTAAAGGTACTGGATAACTGAGACATCTAGTATACGCAAATTCATACAGACAGTAGATTAGTGGTTATCAGAGGTCAAGGAAAGGGAAGAAGAGAGAGTTATTGCTCAATGAGTCAGAGTTTTTGTTTATAGTGATAAAACATGTTTTGAAAATAGATGATGGTAAAGAGTCCAGCAAGAAATATCATTGCTGACATCAGATGGATCTTGGCAGAAAGCACAGAATTCCAGAAATAGGTTTACTTGAGTTTTATTGCCTATGCAAGGGATTTGACTGTGTGGATCATAATAAACTACAGATACCACTGAAAAGAATGGGAATTACAGGACACTTTAATGTGCTCTTGAAGAATCTGTTCACAGATCAAGAGGTAGTGATTTGAACAGAACAAGGGAATGCTGCATGGTTTGAAATCAAGAAAGGTGTACAGTAGGTTTGTGTACTTTGACCATATTTATTCAATCTGTATGCTGGGCAAGTAATCCAAGAAGCTAGACAATGGGAAGAAGAAGATAGCATCAAGATTAGAGAAAGATATGCAGATGATACAACTTTGTTTGCTGAAAGCCAAAAGGACTTTTTACTTTTACTTACTGCTAAAGATCAAGGACTGCAGCCTTCCGTATGGATTACAATTCACTGTAGAGAAAAACAAAACCAAACCAAACCCCAAACCTTCATAACTAGACCAATAGGTAACATCATGATAAGTGGAGGGGAAAAAAACCAATGTTGCCAATTATTTCATGTTGCTTGGTTCCACAGTGTATGCTTTAGCAAAAAGCATCAAAACATTGCACTGGACAAATCCACTGCAACTCTTTAAAATGTTGAAAAGCAAGGATGTCACTTTGACAACTAAGGCATGCCTGACTTAAGTCATGGTATTTTTCAACAGTCTCATAAACATGTGGAAGTTGGACCACGAATAAGGAAAACTAAAGAAGCGTTGTTTCATTTTAATTATGGCATTAGGGAAGGACACTAAAAGTACCATGTATTGCCAGAATAACAAACAAATCTGTCTTGGAAGAGGTAAGGGTTGAGTGCTCTTTAGTGTAATACTTCATTTTATGTACTTTGACATGTTATCAGGAGAGAGCAATCCTCAGAAAATGACATCACACTTGGAAAAGTAGAAGATCAGCAGAAAAGAGAAAGACAATCAAGTAGATGGACTGACACAGTAGCTACAACAAAGTCTGAAACAGAACAACCAGTGTAAGGATGGCACAGGGCTAGGCAGTGTTTTCTTTGCCAGACATTCCGGAGCCATGAGTTGAAGCCGATTTGATGGCATCTTTTAAGGCATGTGTCACATAGATACATTCCATATACGAGAAGTTTTCAAACCTATGTATTTAAATTTTTGTTTTTTACAAAACAACCTTCTCACCTTCAAATATACTCCATACACTTACTACTTTGTCAAATCTGCAATTCCAATCTGTTAGGATGGCTGACAGCACCTCCCTCATTCTTTTTCTTCACCTCTCCTACGGTCATCAAATCGCTGTCCTTTCATGTACCTCTTCATTCAGCGGAAGTAAAAAGGCCTCTTTTTTTTGGTCACACACTGTTCTTTTCAGAATCTCTAAATAGAAAGCATGATTAACAGTTTGGTTCTAGTGGAACAAACTTCAAATGCACTATCCCCCTCACATCAGAAAAACAAATGAGCATCATCTTGATCTTTGATTTCACTTGACAAGTTTTTTTTTGGACGAGGTGATGATGGCGTCTTCCCCTGGCTTGATTGATGTTTGCCTTCAGGGTCAGAAGAATAGCACCGTGTCTCCTCACCAGTGATGGCCTAGGGAAAAAGTCTGGTTTGTTTTGGAGCTGTTCTTTCAAAGCATGCCATATTTCCATTTGACGCTCCTTTTGTCCTGGTCGGTCATAACCTGAGGCATCAATTTCAAAGAAACCCTTCTCATTCCAAAATCTTCCATTAAAATTTGCTGAACCAAGCTCCAAGATAGTCCAGATAACTTCCCCCATCTCCTCAATAGTCTGTTGGTCTTTGAGCACAAGCGCACGATTTTGTGCAGATTTTTGTCTGTTCAGGAAGTTGACAGACATCCAGGACAAGGTTTGTCATCAATTGACATTTAACCTTTTTTGAAACGAGAAAATCACTCATACACACTTGAAATTTTCCCATAGTGCTGTCTTTGTAAGCTTTGGTCAATATCACAATAGTTTCTGCAACATTTTTCCCCAAGCAAGAAACAAATTTCATAGCTGCACACTGGCCATCACAAAAATTGAGGTTCCAGTGAAAGTGCTTTTACAAAAAAATTCACTGTAACCAGAGAGAACCTTCCCTGGTGACACTACTGGTTGCACTAATTGAGAGCAAGTGGCTCAATGCCTGCCTACTGGGAAAAATGCATACTACAGAAAGCTCTGCTCTGCCCAGCATAATTCTGATATTTGGGGGTACCACTTTGTATCAATGCACCTATCAAGTAGACAGATACAATGTTTCTATCAATGTATTTATCAACAAATGCATCAAGTCAAAGAATATTAGGATTTATGGGCACCAACAGAAGCTAGGAGAGATAAGGAACAGTGTTTTTTTCAAAGTGCTCTGGGAAAGAATTCACATGGCTGATACCTGGAATTCAGACTCCTAACTTCCACAATGGTAAGTCGATACACTTCAGTTCTTCTTCTTCTTTTTTAAAAAAAATCATTTTATTAGGTCTCATCCAACTCTTATCACAATCCATACATACATCAATTGTGTAAAGCACATTTGTACATTCATTGCCCTCATCATTCTCATAACATTTACTCTCCACTTAAGCCTGTGGCATCAGCTCCTCATTTTTCCCCTCCCTCCCTGCTCCCCTTTCCCTCATGAACCCTTGATAGTTTATAAATTATTATTTTGTCATATCTTACACGTCATGTCTGACGTCTCTCTTCACCCATTTTTCTGTTGTCTGTCACCCAGGGAAGAGGTTAAATGTAGATCCTTGTAATTGGTTCCCCCTTTTTACCCCACCCTTCCTCCACCCTCCCAGTATAGCCACTCTCACCACTGGTCCTGAAGGGATCATCCGCCCTGGATTCCCTGTGTTTCCAGTTCCTATCTGTACCAGTGTACATCTCCTGGTCTAGCCAGATTTGAAAGATAGAATTGGGATCATGATAATGGGTGGGGAGGAAGCATTTAGGAACTAGAGGAAAATTGTATGTTTGCATCGTTGCTACACTGCACCCTGACTGGCTCATCACCTCCCTTCAACCCTTCCATAAAGGGATGTCCAATTGCCTACAGATGGGCTTTGGGTCTCCACTCTGCACTCCCCCTCATTCACAATGATATGATTTTTGGTTCTGATGATACCTGATCGCTTCGACGCCTCATAATCGCACAGGCTGATGTGCTTCTTCTATGTGGGCTTTGTTGCTTCTGAGCTAGATGGCCTTTAAGACCCCAGATGTTATATCTTTTGATAGCGAGGCACCATTGCTTTCTTTATCACATTTGTTTATGTACCCATTGGTCTTCAGCAATCGTATTTGGGAGGTGAGCACACAATGATATGATGTTTTGTTCTTTGATGCGCGATAACTGATCCCTTTGGCACCTCATGGTCACACAGGCTGGTGTGCTTCTTCCGTGTGGGCTTTGTTGCTTCTGAGCAAGATGGCCACTTGATAGCTGGGCACCATCAGCTTTCTTCACCACATTTGCTTATGCACCTGCTTTGTCTTCACATTTCAGTTCTTATAAATCAGCCAGTTTGTGGTATTTTGTTAATATATTCCTAGGAAATTAAAACAACTCTCAAATATTGACTCTCTCTTTCTGCACATGGCTTATTCATACTCATGTTCACTTTTGATAAAAGTTTGACAGTAAACTAACATAATAGTCCTTGGCTAATATTTTAATAATAAGTTCTTGCGTGCAATAGTTTAAAGCCTAGGGAAAACAGATATGTTGGAAATTCTATATATATCAAGGAGCTTCAAAAAGTTCATGGACATTCATTGGCTTTTTAAAGCCCTTTCATATTTTCTTCTAAAACTTAAATAGCTCAACTCCTTGTTTATCAATAGCTTCTCAGTAACAAGCATTATTATATGTTGCAAGAATATAACATTTTATAATCAATGGTTTGGTATCTGCTACAAGTATTACAACCTGTAGTCAACTGAAACCACAGGATTTTGTGGCATAATAACATAATTCATTCAAAAGATGTCAAATATATTTTGAGGACATATGTGACTTATGACCCCACTATCAGAGAAGGAACTTAATCATCTTACTATAATAGATTATGCAACTTCATGTGGGGCAGCATCCCCGTAGATGTGCCAAGATAGTGAGTGAGTAAAATATGATTCCTGCCAGATAAATGAGCTAGCATGCTAAATATGGTTGCTTAGCCTTTTCCAATGGATGTCTGCCCCAAATGTACCCAGTTGTTCTATCACTAATAAGCCATAGGTTTACTGTCTTGAGAAAAATATGCAACACCATATCAAAAACACAAAGAGAAATACTTGCAATTTCTAAGGCAAGAAGAAAGATATATTATTATTTAAAGCTCTGGGAAGTTATTTAAATCAGCCAAGCATAAGTGCGGGGCAGGGGGGATCTAGAATAAAAATAAAGTCTATTATTATGCCATCAGAGGACAGAGGGGGAAAAGGTAAGGCCATGGCCCCAATGTAGCTTAGTACCCAGAGATAAGAAAGCAGGTGCCGAAATAGCTCACTGGAGGCCAGATACAAGCTCTGCTTCTCTCCCAACAAGACACTCCTGTTGACAAGCCGCATGAAGCTACGCTGATGGAGCCAGAGCCGTGGAGCTGAAGGAGCCATGTGGAAAAACCCCTGCCAGTACTGAGAAGCTTCCACTGCCACTGGATCCACAAAACTTTCTACCCACTGGCAGGTGATCTTCCTGCATGCGCCATCATTGCATGTGTTATTTTAAGATATGTTGAACGTGTTCTTCCTATTTGGTTTTCAAACTCTAGAACTTTGAACACTTCATCAGAACAATGTGTTCTCTGAGGAGGACAAACCTGGCAACCATTGCACATGACATATGGGCGATTGTCCTGGATCCTGCTTTTGTTCGTTTCATATACCAGAGGGCCTGTTTCACTAAGCTCCCAAGCTACTGACTATTGCTGACTCACCCTGCCATCTGCTGCCTGAGGGCAGACTGCATTACCAGAGGGAAGACTCTGCTGTCTGCTTCCTTGACCGTGGACCTAGCAGCCCATTTGAATATAAGGACTTTCAGTACATTAACTGTTCCACAAAATCTCCGAAGCCCAAGCCTTCAGCAAGAAGACAGACAAGAATGATTAGACTTCAATAGCCTACACTCAATTGTTCCCCTATCCTCCTTAGCATTCATGGGGGAAATCTAGATAAAGAGTCTATCTACGTGTCTATCTATCCATCTATTTATTTTCCCCTATTTCTACTTGCTCCTTTGCTCCCTTTATATCACATAAGAGATTGGCTCAAGATATATCGTATATTGTATCCTGCCTCATTAACAGACAATTCATTATAACCCATAGTAGCATTATAACCATACATATAGAGTATTTACAACATCTATTTAAAGAGAAGGAGGAGACATTTAATTTATAATAACAACCTTATATGTTACAGAGGGAAACCTCTATAAAGTATTTTCTTGCTGTAATCTTAAAAAAAAATGGATTGCCAGATCTTTCCTCTGTGGTGCTGCTAGTTGGATTTGAACCTCCAATATTTAGCTTACAAATTGAGCAAGAAACTTTTGCATCACCCAGGGACCTCTTAGTCTTCTGGTGCTACTAAAAGTGGGTAGTTTAAAGAACAGAATTGTTTTTTCTTAAAATTCTGGAGACTAAATGTGGTAGTTCCATAATCTGGTGTCAATTTGGGACTTGAGAGGATTAAGGGGTGAAAGGGTGGAGTCTAGCCTGTCAATCAGGAGATGACCAATGAGGCCTATGTTGGGGCATGGCCTTCTCCTGAGGATTTTGGGAACTCCTGGATTTCCTCCTTTGAGGTGGGAAACACTCTCTCCCTCTACTCACTTCCTTGGAGGCTCTCTTTCAACTCACCCTAGAGACTCTCAACTGACAAGAGGCATGGAACTGCACTAGTGCCCTGAGCTGGAGTAGCCACATGGAGACCCCTCAGTGCTGAGATGCTTCTACTGCCACAGGATCCACAAGACTTTGCAACCACTGGCCTGTGATCATCCTGCATTTGGCGTTGTTGCATGTGTTTCATGAGTCTGAAGAGGACTTTAAGGATTGGTATTGGACATATGGTCTAATATCGGACTTATGGGCCTGATCTGAACGGGGCTGGGATAATTTCCCAATATTCAACTGCTCTTGTATATAAAACTTTTTCCTATTAAAAAGAGAAAGAAAGCAGGTGCCTATAGTAAGTGCTTTTTACTGGAATACGCACAATAGGTACACTTGACCATAAGCAAGGATTCTTGGACATAACAGAAGCTGAGTCTCAGAGGACACCGAGTTAACATTTGGAACACAGGTTTGTTTAGATACTAGATCTGTCACCTGCTACCTGGATGATTTAAACAAGTTACCAGTCACTTTGTTAGCTTTCTTATTCATAAATGGTACTAACTGATAATAGGATAGGCCTGTGCTGAAGCTTAAATGAAAATGTATATAAAGCAGCTAGTATGACCTTATAGCAAAATATATTATCACTAAGGTGCCAGTTTACATATGCAGGGATTCCAAACAAAATGTGTTTAAATATATCTCTGTGCTCAGTGGATGGCTGCAGACAAGGTCTCTCAGTAATACACTTGACTTAGTCTTGCTCAGATCCCGTAAAAAAAAAAAAAGGTTCAGTCAAAGCAGGGATTTCTGAGGAGATCAGCTGGACCAGTTTGTGGTAATTCAAGACAGAGAGATCCATTCAGAAGGCTATGGTGACTGTTTTTGGGGGAGAATTTCCAAGGGGGTGATCTTGATAGATTTTTTTCAAATTACATGGGACACTCACAAAGATTTATTATTAAGAAGTGTTAAGGAAATTGAAAACTGCATTGGTGAGGAAAAGAAGGACAGGAAAAGTATGCCAAGGAATTCCCCACCCCAGCACAATAGCACACTTGCTCATTCTTCTTTGAGGCTAGCAAAGGCTGTGCTGTGAGAATTTATTGGGAGATCTTAATCCCACCTCTCCCCACCCCCACCCACCTACTCTTCCGTCTGATCTTCAGATTTCTTTTTGTTCCCCCAAAACAAAGGGTATTTACACGGAACATTATTTAAGTCGTTTCCATTTTCATGTGGTATCAAAGAGCTCAGCATTTGGCGGGGAGGCTAGAGAAATAGAAACACTGCCTTCAGAAATCATAGCTGGAGGTTAGTTTGAGAAACAACGCTTCCCATGTAAATATTTTTGTTTAACAAAGGTTTCTATGGTTTTGTAGCAATAGTTTTTTACTTACCTTTGTAGAGTGACTAATACTCAATGGTAATAAATGCAAAAATTGAATGAGCATTTTTCTCCCATTCCACCCCCGTTCCACCCCCCAACCCCCCTATGTTTTTCTTGTTACGTACCTATTCCAGTCAGTTTTGCCTCAGAGAGCTCCCAGGCAAAACAGAATGAAACGTGGCCTGGTCCTGTGCCATCCTCAAAATCATGGTTATCTATACTTGAGCCTATCGGTGGAGCCACTTTGGTCAGTCCAGCTCCTTGATGGTCTTGCTCATTTATACTGATCTATTGCTTTATCAAGCATGATATCCTTCTCTAGGGACTAGTGTCTCCTATTATATGTCCAAAGTACAAGATATGAGGTATTGCCACCCTGGTTCTAAGTAGCTTTTTGAACAAACTTCTTCCCAGGCAGATTTCTTTATTCTTCTGGCAGTCCATGGTACTTTCAATATTCGTCCCTAACACCTCAGTTGAAATGCATCAACTCTTTGGTAGTCTTTCTGATTCATTGTCCAACTTTCACAGGAATATGAGTTGACTGAAAGTAGCATGACTTGGGGTAGGCACACCTTAGTCTTTTTTTTTTTT
>NW_022103906.1:2559158-2603989 GCF_000313985.2 Echinops telfairi
AAGAACAAATTAAAATATACCAAGAAAGAAAAGCTTGTGCTTTCCGGTCTAGCCTGTTGGGGCACCATGCCCTGTCTCCAATGTCCACCCTCATCATTCCCTGGTGATCTTGCTACTCCCCTCCCCTGCTGTTCCGCTGCACTCCCCCAGTGCTTTGCCTCACTGTGGCGGGGTCAGATCAGGTGCAATTCCCACACTGTCACTGGGGCACACCTTAGTCTTCAAAGTGAAACCCTTTCTTTTCAGCACTTTAAAAGAGGTCTTGTGAGCAGATTCGCCCAGTGCACTACTTCATTTAGTCCCTTGCCTGCTTGCTTCCCTTTCCACTGACTGTGGATGTAAGAAAATTGCAATCCTTGGCAACTTCAATCTTTTCTCCACGTATCGTGTTGTCACCTATTGGTCTAGTTGTGAAGCTTTTGTTTTCTGTGAAATGAGTTGTAATGCATGCTGAAGGCTGCAGTCCTTTATCTTTACCAGTAAGTGCTTCAAGTCCCTTGTGTCACCTCCAAATCATAGATGTTAATAAGCCTTCCCCTCATCTTGATGACGTGTTCTTCTTCATAAAATCCAGCTTCTGATTATTTTATCAGCATACAGATAGAATAAGCATGGTGAAAGGATACAATCCTGAGACATACCTTTCTGGATTTTAAACCATTCAGTATTCCCTTGTTGTGTTCAAATCACTATCACTTGCTCCATGCACAGATTCTGCAGGAGCACAAGGAAGTGTTATGGAATTTCCATTCTCCTAATGTTAGCCCTAGTATGTTATAATCCACAAGGTGGACTGACTTGGCACAGTAAAAAAAAACACACGTAAACATCTTTCTGTAACTTTCTGTGTGACTTCATTGATTGACTGCTCCTACAATACTCCAATTGAAAGCCGTGGCAATGCAACCTTCTTCTTTCCCCCCAACTTTAAGTATCCTGTTCTCTTTACTTCTTTTTTAAAAATCATTTTATTAGGGACTCATGCAACTCTTATCACAATCCATACACACATCAATTGTGTAAAGCGCATTTGTACATTCATTGCCCTCATCATTCTCAAAACATTTTCTCTCCACTTAAACCCCCGGCATTAAGTCCTCATTTTTCCCCTCCCTCCCTGCTCCCCCCTCCCTCATGAGCCCTTGATAGTTTATAAATTGTTATTTTGTCATATCTTGCCCTGTCCAATGTCTCCTTTCACCCACTTTTCTGTTGTCCGTCTCCCAGGGAGGAGGTCACATATAGTTCCTTGTAATCGGTTCCCTCTTTCATACCCACTCTCCCTCTACCCTCCCTGTTTCACCACTCACACCACTGGTCCTGTAGGGCTCATTCAGCCTGGATTCCCTGTATTTTCAGTTCCTATCTGTACCAGTGTACATCCTCTGGTCTTAAAACTGTGTTCGGAATAACTTAAAATACCTTGTCATCTCATATTTTTACTTTGTGGGCCTGTTTTCATACCCACCCTTGAATGATCACTTCTTCAATATTGTGACAGATTTTCTTCTTTGTTCATACAAGAATGCGGTGATTTAGAGAGCAGTCACAGGGAAATAAAGTAAAGTGGTCTCATAGAAACGTAAGAGGTTCTGATGGAACAAATGCCAACATCACTACCAACCTACAAGTAACACTACTTTTTCAGGAAAGTCAGCCAATGGAAGTAGGAAACCCATGTGAAAAAATGTATAATTAACAACTATTTCCTCCCCTAACTTCACCAATTCAAAAGTTCTGACGAGGTTGACTCCAGGAGGTTTATATTAAGAACAAAAAGATTGATAGTAAAAACAAAAAGAAAACTACAAAGCTTTCAAAAAATTGAGACATTTGGAGATGAAGCTAGAAGTATATAATGTTTAAAGATCCTGCCATCCTGAGTTTGATTAATTAGCTATCCATTGCTCTCCTGGAAAGTGGGTTAATGATTTATATCATTATTAACTTACTAAACTGAATTCAAGGAGCCTCTTGAAGGAGCTGCTCTTGGAAAGCAGAGATAAGCCATTTATGTCATCCCCAACTGATGTGCAATGGGAAGATAGGCAAGAATATTTCAAATCAAGCCTAGTGCAGACAGGGAGTCTAGGAGTCCCAGAATGATCACAGCCAAACAACCAGAGTTCATAACTGGAGGTCAGTATGTGAGGTGCTAGAATTCAGATGTAAGGTTAAGGACAAGTCAGGAGTCATGGTTGATGGAACCAGGTGTAAGAATTCAGAATAGATTAAATGAATATTCAAATCCCAGGGTATTAACTAGCAGAGAAATCTCTACCTCCTATTGGCACAATTTCTAACTTTACTAGTTGGTCCCAAGGCAATTGCCTTATTTTATCTGCTCACTTGCAGTTACCATCACAGAGTGTTTCTATCACCCTCTTCCCTAAACACCTGCCTCTAAGGGTGAGAATGGGGTGGGAAAATAACATAGTTAAGGTTTTCAACATTTACTGCTACAAAGTAACAGAGGAAATAAATTAAAAGACGTGTTTTCCCTAGGAAGCAACTTCTAAATACATAACGTAAAAGACAATTTGTGATCAAACTTATGGCATAAATTATCCAAGCTCTGTTACCAATGCAATTTAAGTAGACTGAATCCTAATCTTATTCCCTTTTCCTTTAACTATGTAGACCTGAGCTGATTGTTCTTTAGAGAAATCAGGCTTGGCTCTAACTAATCTACAACTGTTGAAGTAGCTGGTGCCAGGGCCACTCCTGGTGTCTCCATCGCACTGAGACTCACAGCAGCAGCAGCAGCAGAAGAGGCTACACAGAGGGTTTCTATGAATTGGAATCCACTCGGTGGCAATAAGCTGGGCTTTCAATGCATATCATCTTCCAGACACTTCCATTCATTAGAGGAATATTTGCCCATTTGGTACAAATAGCTTTCCATTTTCTACAATGACACTGTCTCATGTAGTCTTGACTTAACCACTTTTAGATGTGGCATTTGGTCATGGGAAGGACTAAGAGAAGCTTTCGCAGACAGACATGTATGTGCCCATTGGCATCATCAACTGTACAAAATTGCACATCAGTGAGTCCAGCATGCTTTGCTATTGAACATACTAAGTAAATGATGAAGCACAGTCACCAAAATAATTGATCTTCACCAGAACATAATTAAAGTTTCTGGTTAAATAATTGATTCACATAATAATTACATTTCAAAGATTTCAATGGGGCTTGAAAACGCAAATGCATTATTCCTAATTACTTTATTTTTGGTCCGATGATTATTGATCCTTTAATTCAAAAGCTAGAAAGGGCAATGTACTAGAAAGCCACATTCTCTAGATATTCAAACTGATCAGAGTTTATAGCACTTTTCTACTTGCTAAAAAACATTGAGGTTAAGTTTTTGTTTAAAAATTCAAAATTCTGTTTAAAAGCTTTTCAAGATCACTCTGAAGAGAATAAAGGTAAAATACTTTAAAGTGCTACACTTCCTTCTCTAGTAATAGGTAATTGAACCAAATACCTAGTCTTTCTTTTGTCTTATTTTCTTCATCCATAAGATACTTGATATTCAATAGCAAAAAAAAAATGTCTAATAATTCATCCCCCTCATATGACAGATAAGTTATTTCCACAATTATAAAAAGGTTATTTAATCTCAGAAAATTTGAAAACTGTGGTGGTGGTGGTGGGGTTCCACTGTACCAAAGCAAGTACAGTTCACATGTTGATAATTTCAGATTTCTTTTAACTCATTAACGAATATGGCTGCAACCATGTACCATCTTTATATCCCCATTCAAAATATTTCTTACATAACTGCAATTTTTTTACAATCACTTTTTCAAACTATAAAATACGTGATAGTATATTGTGTGGGTTATACATTAATAAGCCTACCACTTCCTTCTAATTATAAATTTAGATAACATTAATTTATACTACTAAAATGTTTAAAAAATGAGAATATTAAAAAAAGGTTTATTGGTCAAGATGTTAACTTCTCCACCCACCAAGGATCAAATAATTACCTTCGATGTCATCACTGCTGGAGGGATTATCAGATGCCACAGCAACGTTCAGCTCCGACAGACATGGGATATACCCAGTGGGAGGCAGACTCACTGTATAGAGTCGTCTCTTAGACTGGACCTTAGTGTCATCATCTGTAAATGAAAAACAAAAATAATATGCACTTGTAAACATTGCCTAAAGCAATCACACATTTATGAAATCAAATGGTTCAGTGAAACCAAACCATTATTTTACCGATTTTAAGAAGTGAAGCATTTTACCAGAAGATTAGGTCACCTATGAACCCACTCAGCTGCACAAGCTCTGAAAAGTGTTGAAGAGCACACATGTTACTTGGAGGACCAAGGTGAGCCTGGTTCAAGTCAAGGTATTGTCAATTGCCTCACATGCATATGAAGTTGAGACCATGAAGAAGGAAGAAGGCAGGAGCATTGGTGCGTTTGAATTGTGATGTTAGGGAAGAATATTGACAACACCACAGATTGCCAGATCAACAAACAAATCTATCTTGGAAGAAGTGCAGCCAGAATACTCCTTAGAAGTGAGGAAGACGAGACTTTGCTTCCCATACCTTGGACATGTTATCAGGAAAGGCCAGCCCTGAAGAGGGCATTATGCTTGGTAGAGCGTCAGAGAAAAATAGGAAGCCCTTCCAGGCGGTGAACCAAGACAGTGCTGCAATGAGCTCAAACATAACGCAGTTGTGAGGGCAGTGCAGCCTGGACTGTTTCTTTCTGTTGCACACAGGGTCATTATGAGTCAGAATAGACTCAGGAAAAACAAAAACATATGACATACGACATATGTGGGAAACTAACACTGAAGGAACTAAGATGAGGTCTATATCCCTAACTTATTACAGAGGGAACCTGGAAAGCTGGTATTCCATGGCAGGAAAGCCTCCACTTTGGTAACTTAAAGGTAAAGTCCAGGTATACTACGCTGCTTTAAAAATCATTCCCACAGATTCTCCCCTTAACAGCTATGCTGCCTTAAAGTGAGCACATGGTTGATGATATCTCCCTATAGAAGGAGACACTATCCTTTTCTCTCTTCCCGCTGGAACACCCAACCCCCCACCCCCACCCCCCTTCCACCTTCTCCCAAGGCAGGCATTAGCTTTCCTCACCTGTGAGCTCAGGGACCTTAATGTAGATACCACCCACCTTGTGACACATGTCACTATGGAATATGCATGTCTTCAGGCTCCCTATAAATGTCCCAAGACAGGAAAGGCTGGCTCTCACTTCTCCCAGTTCTGAATAGTCCAGCAAGAGGAACTGAGGTGAGCATGCTACCATAAAATGTGTCTCCTTTATTTTATTCTCTTTCCTATCTGTCTTATCCTCTATGACTTTACTATAATCTTTATATATTATACCTGTACCTTTGCGCCTTCTAGCCCTTCAGTTGTTGGAGGCTGGTTTCCTCTAACAGACATAGTTATTTAAATTCACATTAAATTAATTTCTATATAAACTTTTGATTTTAGAATACAACTCATTTGCCCTATTTAATTTATGATTAGGAAGCAGACAGTGAAAAGTCTTCCTTACAATGCACTCCTTAGAAGTGCGGATGATGACACTTCATCTTACATACTTTGGACATGTTTCAGGCCCTGGGAAGGACATCAAGCTTAGTAATGGAACTGTTTGCTTTGGCGCCATCACATCAGCTCTGGCCCACAGTGACTTAGGCACAACAGAATGAAGTACTGCAGGTGCCATGCCATCCTCACAACTATTCCTGTGCCCGAGCCCATTCTTGCAGCCACTGTCAATCCATGTCCTGAGGGCCTTCCGCTTTGTCACCGGCCTCCACTTAACCAAGCAGATGTCCTTCTCCAGGGACCGATTTCTCTTGACAATATGTCCAAAGTCTCATCATCTTTGCCTCTAAAAAGCACTCTGGCTGTACTTCTTCCAAGACAGATTGGCTTGTCCTCTTAGTGGTCCATGGTACTTTCAGTTTCTTCTGGAGCATCACAATTCAAATGCATCAATTCTTCTTCAGTCTTACTCATTCAATGTGCATCTTTCATATGCATATGGGCAACTGAAAATACTAAGGCTTAGGTCAGGCACACCTTAGTCCTCAAAGTAACATCCTTGTTTTTCAATACAGTGGCTGCCACAGTGGGCTCACACAGAAGAGCAATTGTGAGGATAGGCGGGACTGGGCAGTTTCCCTCTGCTGTACATAGAGTCATTGGGAGTCAGAATCGGCTCGCCAGCACTTAAAAACAACAACATACTCATCGTTGCAACAGAAACTTCTTAAGATTTGGTACATAGTCTTCCAGAATTTTTCCATCTATGAGTAGACTAACAACAGGCAGACATTGTGTACACTCACAAACACACTATACACACACACTTCAGTGGGAGCACACGTTTTTATGTACATAGTATACATTTCTATGTAAAATATATTTCAAAGGGAATATAATGCAATACTAATGTATTAAAATATAAATTCTCACACTGTTTTACTGTATACTATTTCATGTTCTAGGTAAATTATAATATAATCATTCTAATAAATATTGCACATGGAGGTGGTTTCTAGCTTCACCTTTTCAAGCATTTATTATGATCATCCTTGGTGGACACACTTTTATACACATGTCCACTTTTTTTCCTTAACATAAATGCATAGAAATGGAATTTGTGATTCAAAATTGTGCCTTTTGCTGGCTTATATATACACCAGTATATTGTCTAAAAAGATAACTGTAAGGCAGCTGATTTCTGCTACATACTTTTCTTTTCTTTTTTTAAGTTAATTTTTCTTTCTTTCTTTTTTTTCTTTGATTTTTAAAAAATCCTTTTATTAGGGGCTCATACAACTGTTATCACAATCCATACATACATCAATTGTGTAAAGTGCATTTGTACATGCATTGCCCTCATCGTTCTCAAAACATTTCCTCTCCACTTAAGCCCCCGGCATTAGGTCCTCATTTTTCCCCTCCCTCCCCGCTCCCCCCTCCCTCATGAGCTCTTGATAATTTAAAAATTATTATTTTGTCCTATCTTGCCCTGTCTGACGTCTCCCTTCACCCACTTTTCTGTTGTCCATCCCCCAGGGAGGAGGCCACATATAGTTCCTTGTATTCGGTTCCCTCTTTCCAACCCATTCTCCCTCTACCCTCCCTGTTTCGCCACTCACACCACTGGTCCTGTAGGGCTCATCCGCCCTGAATTCCCTGTATTTCCAATTCCTATCTGTACCAGTGTACATCCTCTGGTCTAGCCAGACTTGCAAGGTAGAATTCGGATCATGATAGTGGGAGCGGGGAGGAAACATTTAGGAACTAGAGGAAAGTTGTATTTTTCAATGTAGGTAATACTAATCTTTGAAGCCTCTAGATTTTCATATAAAATATGAGAAAGTAACTTTGTATGTAAAATAACACAAATGAATAACCCAATTAGCCTCTAGATAAAATGAATTTGATTTTAAAGACAGTGACAAACACTGCACAAAACACTGACATGTAACAGAATGTTTTGTTTCAAGATACTTAAGTGCAAAAACCTTGAAATAATTTCAAATTCCTGTTTTCAGTGCATTTCAATTTCTTGAAGCTAAATATAAAAATTCTAGCTCTTAAGTTAATTTGATTCACCGTAGTTGATTAATTACTATGTCATTCTCTGCTAGAGTCAAGGGCAGAATGGAGACTTGCTTCTAAGTATATATCCCCTATTGGGTAACATCACCGTTTGGTCATTTTTCACAGAATAATTTTTGGAAGCTTTTAATCAGCCAAATCTTTCTTAATAAGAAAGTTAAATACAACTTAGAAATGTCATTGCTCATTTAATTATTAGGAGGAATACAAAATATATCATGGAAGTGAAATATGAGATGGGTCATCTAATGAAAAATAAAAGCACATCTAAAAGAAAAAGAATTAAAGTTTTAATATGCCATAGATATAATCCTCATATGTCAAAATACCAGACACTCACTTTTAAGGCTAGGTCTTTAAGTTATCAATGACAATAATGTTATAATAAAAGAGTTCATGCAAGATATTAGAATATTCCTTTGGGCCTTAATTCGCTATCTGTAAATTCAGGTGGCTAACTAACCCATAAAAGCTTCTAGTTCTAATTTTTATTCTTCTGAGTAAAATACAGCTTAGAGTGATGACATGTACCCATATAAAAAATGTCACACATTATATTCACTGCGTAGATGGTAAGCACAGAGATGATCAACTTTATTTTTATTGAGCAGCCAGTAGCTATCTGATCCTCCGTATTTTTTTTCAACTTGACACATACAGAGCATGGCATTTATTAGCCCCAGAAGCTAAATTAGAGCAGAGTTCCCATAGGACATCTTGTCTCATGGTGTAAGAGTTTGAGATCTACAGAATACACATCAGAAATCTACCTTCCTTGCTGATTAAACTCATAAGCACTGGTGTTCCTAGAAAAACAGATGAAAACCATGTTTGAAATTACTCAGAGAAACTTCATGATTCAATCAATTTTAGTTGGACTGTTAAACCCAGGGTCAGTAATTCAAACCTACCACACGCTCGGCAGGATTAAAACGAGGCTTCCTGCAGTCTCAGAAGCCCGCACAAGCATCTCTATTCTCTGCTACAGTGCCTCTGTGAGTCAGAATTGACATGATGGCTGTGAGTTTTCAGTTGACTGAGTTGTAAAAATGCATGGGTCTGGTACTGGTACTTATTTTATAGGATATTATCATTCAAGGTTGACTTTATTCTTCAAATTCATTTGGAACTACAACTCATTGATTCTACCACCTTTTAATTGTTTTTAATCTTGAAAGTCTCCTTTTCCTTCTTTCCCAGCTCTAAATTTCTAGTTCTTCATTATAATCATTCCTCTGCATGTGCTTATAGCTTCCTTGATCTTCTCTCCCTCTTTGTTTTATTCATCTGGCAAAATACCAACTGACATATACATAGACATCAATATTTCAATCTTCCCAAATTATTTTGCATATATATATATATACACACACACACACACATACATGTATATACATATAGAGTGGTAATTACATATTTTCATGTCAACTTGAAGATATATAAAAGCGTAGGAGTGGAATTTAGCCTGTCATTCAGGCACACTGATAACCTCACTTGAAGGTGTGACTGATCTACACCTCTCTGGAGGGTGGCCTCCCTCCCTTTCTCTGCCTTCACCTTCCTGCTTGCAGGGCCACTCTGAGAGCTGCCAGAGCCCTGTGATGTTCCCACTACCATTGGATCCACATGGGGAGCGGTCTTCCTGCACTCTGCTTCATTGCATGTGACTGCGTGAGTCTAAAGAGGGACGCAAGAGCTAGTATCAGAATTAAGGATTTGAGTTGGACTGGGATGGGATGTTTTCTTTATAGAAAGCTCTGTCTTACCCATATATGAGCATCACTGGATTTGTTGCTCTAGTCAACAAACACACATATACAAACATATATACATACATACACTAAGATACACACACTCACATATATCAGCTGGGAATACTGAAAGTGCTACGACCTACTAAATGAAAAACCAATCTGACAAATCAGTCTCAGAAGAGGTACAGCAATAATGTTCCTTAGAAGCTAGGATGGAAAGACTTCATTTCACATACTTTGGACATGTTATCAGAAGAGATCAGTCCGTGAAAAAGGACTTGCTTGCTAAAGAAGAAAGGCTGCAGAAAAAGGAAGACCCTTGGTGAGATGGACTGACACAGTGGTTGCAACAGTGAGCTCAAACATAACAATTTTGAGGATGGTGCAGAACATAGATGGGTGGCTGGTCTTCCACAGCTGTATGTCATAGGTGTACACAGGGCTACAAGGAGTCAGGACTGACTTGATGGCACCCACAACTAGAACAAAACTATAGACTGTCCAAGGCCAATGCCTTCACTCTTAGACAAGATCCTGTCTTCTACCTAGTCAAAGAGAAGGCTTTGACAATTTTTCCCTCTCACACTTGCATTATCTTTTATTAATTTTTATTTTCCTTTCAACATTATCCTTAACATTCAAACACACTCTTATTTCTCCAAACTTAAAAAAAAGGTTTTCCCCCCACTTTCCCTCATCTACCACCTAATCTACATGCAAACACGGCCAAAACTACTATACTATCCATAATTTTTCCATTCCTCCACTTTTGAAACAAGGAAAGAATTCTCTCTTGTTAAGGTCACAATGACTTCCAAATTTTATTAAACATACAAAAATTATTATTGGTTTACTATAGTCAAGAATTACCTATTTTTTCTATCTACTTCTGAGTCCCCTGCTGTTTCCAATATTCCATACCTTCCTCTCCAAGTTCACTTTTGTTTCTGTTAAAATAGATGATACCCCAGCCAGTGAGAATTTGTGGGTGGTAAAATCTCTTATGCTGTATAGATTTGAAATATATTTATTGGCTTCTTTTTAAAGATTAGCCCCCACCACCACCATTTACTTAATAGGTCCTACAGTTGCATAACTCAAGGGGTACAAAGGTGTATAGTGAAAAGTCTCCCTCCTATCTCTGTTCCCCTGTTACTCAGTTTCCCTTCCAGGAGGCAACTGTTACCATTTTTGTCTGTGTATTCTTCCAGAACTATCTGTGCATATGCAAGCATGCATATATTATTTCTTTTTTACCTTTTACTTATTAATGAACCCAGTAGCAAACAGTGCCTCTTGCTTTCTTCACTTAATATGTCTTGGTCCTCACTCCAGGAAAACACAAAGAGTGTTCCTCTCACTCTTTTAAATAGGTGCCTACAATGCCAATGGGTAAATGTACCACAATTTATAGAACCAATTTATTAATGGAATGTAGTTGCCCTCACCCCCAAACTCCCATTATTCTGAACAATGCTATAATGAATAACCTTAAACATGCCATTTTCTATAGATATATGCTAAGCTATTGGAAAAATTGCTGGAAGTATAATTGCTAGATCCAAGATAAATGTATTTATGGCCTTGATATATATCGTCCAACTGTCTTTCCTGAAGAATGTGGCAATCCATACTTTAAATAAGGTATGCATGAATACTCCCTGTTTTTGACATAGGTTATTGACAATTTTTTTTATCTTTGTCCATTTGACAGATGAAAGGGTATCTCAATATGTATTTTCATTTATCATTCCCTTATTATCAATGAGTTAAGCATCAGTTTATTCTCTAATGCTGAAAGAGACACTTGTATGTGCTTTCTATGAACTGACTCTGACTTTCCTCTGCTCATGTCTGTTTTGAGCTAATCATCAGCTTCTTCTTCTTAAGGCAGACGCTCTTTCTGTATGAAGGAATGGAAGCCTTCATCAGCAAGGATGAACTATAAGTTTGTTCCATTTTATTATTTGCCTTTTAACTTTATTCACATATGTCTTTGGCCGAGTAGAATTCTGAATTTTCTTTATGACCCTGAAAGCATATAAAATATTGTAAGGAAAAAGTTCTACCATGGTTTCTTTGGGTAGCTCTCTGGTTTCATTTTTTAAGATTTAAATAATGGTGCCAATTGGAATACAGCCAAATTTTCCAATTTTGAAATTTCAGTCTCAATTTATTTTCTTTCCAGATAGCTATGCAGCTATCCTAGATACAACTCACCAGCTACCTCTCTGTACTCTGTTCATTAATTTGCCCCTCACCACTCTTCAATGTCAGCTTGAGCACATATAAAATTCCAGATTAGTGAAGTCTAACAGAACTCACTGCAGTGACGAAAATGCTTACTATCTGGTCCAAAACGCTGGCCACTAACTTCTTGTAATATACAGCTACTGCAAACAGAGACCTAAAATTTCAATTGTAATAAAAATTTATATAGACACATATAGGTAATTGCTACCTTACTGGGCAGCGCAGTTCTAGATCAATCATTAGGAAGATCTTATTACACAGTCTTCTTTTCTCTTCTCTGTGGTAACTATCCATTGAAGTGTATTGAAGTGTAGAATTACATCTGAGTTCACATCTCAGCTCCTTCTCCTAATTACTCCAGTGCCCTAAGCTTCAGAGTACTAATCTATAGAAATATAGTATAATAAAGTATCTTTTGTATATTGTGTTTTAGGCTAGGTTCCCTAGAGAAGCAAAACCAATGGTGCTTCTATATGTATATAAATATAGAGAAGGTTATATTAAGAACATGGATCACACACTAGTAGAAGTGGACCAGCTTGAGTCCAGGCAGATTCTAAATCCATGGATTAGACGCTAAACTGGAGGATTCTCTCTGTTGAGTAGCTTCAGTGGCTGAAAAACCTAAGATCATTAGGAAGACCACAGAGGCTAGTGAGTGTAAAGGCAGATGACTCCAAAGTCAGCAACTTAGGGTTGTAACTAGAGAGGTGAATGATGCCAAGGTTAACCACTTAGGCTTGTAACTAGAGATGCAAATGAATCCAAGGTTGGCATGTCAGATGATTCCAAGAATTGACAGGTAATATGGCAGACTATGGATCAAGTACAAAGAACCAGAGGTCAATGAGCCAGATACAGGATCCAAACACAGCAAAAAAGTAAGCAAGCTTTTCCACAGCATCCACTTATATAGGAAGTAGGCCATAACCCCATGGAAATTTCCTTTCAATTGCATTAAGAATTATTAGGCTTTAAGTGTCAAACCAATGAGAATCCTGGTGCAGTTAAGTTGACACAAACCTAACTATCACATATTGTTTCAAAGATTGAATGAAATAATACACATTAGACAATAGGCACAAAACATAAAATGAGTATGCAATCACTGATTTAATATTAGTAATGATAATAAAGATGCATCCCAAGCATCTAATAACATTTTAGAAGAAACTCTGCTAAAACTGTGTGAAGCCAGTTCAGAACGGTAGTCTCCAACATTTGATTGTGCATATCATTTAAGTCTTTCCTCAGATCTTGGATAGGCCCAAAATACAGTTTACTAAATTCATCAAGAGTTGATCAAATGTTATGAGTTTGTTTGGTTCCAGTCACTGTACAAGATACTAGAAATATTATAATAAACGAATCAGACAAACTCCTAGTGTCAGAGACCTTATGTTGTAAAAAAATAGACAGAAAATCAATGATGTGATTCTGGAAATTCATGGAAATATTTATGAACTAAATAATTACTGTAGTACAACAGACTATAACTAGTAGGGATATAAAACTGAGAGCAAGACTTTATATTAATATGTCAGTACTTCCTAAATTTAGCAAGCAATTAAATGCAATTCCAACTAAAATTCCTAAAGAATATGCATTATATTTATGGACACATACATATCAGTGAAAGAAAGTAAAAACATAGATGGGAATACACAGATGTTATTAGTCATGCACACTTCAGCAAATTACTCTTTTCACTTGACTACTTTAAGCAGTTTTTAATATCCTATTACTAAATGAATAAGCCACATTTTACTTATCAATCCTTACTTTGTTTACTTCCTTAACAATCATCACAGGGATTATTCCAACCAATTTTATCAAAAATAGTTCTGATATTCCAATTTAATATCTTCAAAAAGACAATAACAACCATAATGAAAAAAAGAAGTTAAAGTAAATATAGTGACTGAAAGCACTTCTGAAAATCAAGACAGAAATACTTAAGGAAGAGGAAGTAATTTTCTAAGTGCGTTTTTCCCGGTGCATTTAAATGTGGTGAACTAAATTGCTCATATGATTTCAATAAATTTTTCTCATTATCAAGGGCAATATCCATATGCATCTGCAAAATTATTCATTCTTTAATATCATGATTTGAATAGCTGAATAGCATTCCATCTTTTAAATGCAGCACTATTCGTTAAGCCAACTGTTAGCGATTCAGCTTTAACTTCCAGCTAGTATGAAATAACCATATGTCAGCTACGGCCTCCTACTTCTTGAAGAATGAGAGGCACCTGGCTCTGACTCTCAATTACCTGACCTGCAACAGTCCAAAGACCTCCTGCACTTCTTCTGAATCCTTGAGATGATTCTTTGTCATCATCTGCTCTGTCCCTGGTGCCAGTGTCTGTGCATGCTGCTTCTCTTTTATTCCTTGTCAATCCAAACACGAAACCGAACCTCTTCTTCTCTACTGAGGATCCACTCACCCGAAACACGTCAAGAGTTCAGTAATTTTACTGAAGATGACTTAACCACATTCTGCACCACCTTTGCCATTTTATATTCCCTAACAGCATGCTCTTGTGTCTCATGCACAGTTGTTTTGCTACCTTAGAAAAGTCTGGGAGCCTGTCTATGTCCATGCCCTCAGCAACTCATATGGGCTCTTATCATTACAGTGGCAAAGAAAATAAAATTGTCTTTAAAAAAGAACTAGATTCAGAATATGCTGATGCACTATTTATTTCAAGAGTGGGTAATCTTTTGGATATTTGGGAATTTATAATATAATTCATGGGCCATACAAGATTATCAACTTAAAACTTAGCCTGCTATATTTGGGCAAACATTTAACAACTCATTCCTAATGTGATGGCTAGCACCGCTTCTCTTCGGTGAGGCATGTGATGTTAGTGGGGATTGTTGATTCATGGACTTTATATACCCTGGGGGCCAGACATCCCAAGGGGCCATACCTAGTGTATTGGGTATGAGAGAAAGAGTAGTGTGATAGGTTTATTGTGCCAACATGACCAATGAACACATGTGGGATTAATTGAAGGGCGGTGAAATAAATGGCTCTGCAAGTCTCACCTTTCCTGTCTCTTGCTCTTGGATCATCAGACCAGTATGCAGCTGCCTTAGTTTGTTCTCCGCTTCAATTTGTGAGCTACACTACCTGTGGAACACCTAACCTGTGGGCTGTAGTTTGTGGTTTGCTGTAGCTTAAGACTTGCTTTGCCATGCAACTGGAGTATACATAGCTTGAGCGGGGACTGTCAGACCCTGCCATCTGGCCGACTATTGGTGACCTGCCTTGCTGTTTGCTGCCTGTGGCCAGATAACCTGAATTGCTCTACAGAGGACTACCTGGTGGGCCTCAAGACTTGAAGGACTGCCAGTATATTAGCTGTCTCAAGGAAGTGAGTTGCACTGAGCCATTTGGACTGTTTTATAGATTAATGAGATATATAGTCATTAGTGTCCTGGGTTTTTTTCTCTAGAGAATTCTGTCTAACATAAGTAAAGAAGGAGACTTTGAGTTTGTGCAAGTAGAAGTCACTGTAAAACTTTATTTTAGAGAGTTAGGGTTTAAGATGTCTAAATATTATATGTCTAAGTGGGGCCAGCTGGTAGACAGTTGTATAAACAGTGCATTATTAGCTACATCAGGGTGAAAATCTCCAAATTGGGAACTAGGTCTAAGTCTGAAAAATAAATTTGGGAGCCATAATATATATGCATACATGTATGTATGTTTGAGTATCTATCTGAAATTTTAAGTCATGAGACTGGTTCAAATTTACATAGGAAGTGGGTCTAATTAAGAAAAGACAACTGAGTGAGTTTTGGAGCACTTGAGCCCTGTATGGATATAGGTATGAGTCATCTTAAGTGTGAAGAGGATGATTATTGGGTCAAAGGATATGAAAATGTATTATTTTAATACATGCTATAAAATGGCTTGCCAGGAAGCCTGTGCCTTGTGACATTCCTACTTGCAATCTGTGTGTTCATTTTCCTCAACTCTCAATGACAAGGTGGAATATACACTTTAAAATAAAAAACAAAAACCTTTGCCAATTTGGTAGGCAAAATGCAATATCACACTCATCAACATATCTTTCAATACTAGGGAAGTTCTTAGTAACCATCTTATATGAGGAACACGGTTTAAGCACAATTGCTCTATACAGTCCTAAATTTCAGCTAAAAATGTCCCTGTATATTCTATTCCATTATGTAATATTGTAATGTTAAATATTTTAGTTTAATTATTCTCAGGAGCAAAGCAGAATAAATGCTCGCTAACTCCGTAGGTTAAGTGGCAAAGGGCCACAGCAGTGCATATCACTCCCTCAAGGCAGGGCTGAATTGAAGAGAGCTGACCTCATGGGCAACAGATTCCATGCCATGACCATTTTCTTTCTGTCCTGGTATCATAATATTTCAAGAAACTAGATACACATGAATGTTTAGACACAAATCACAGCAGCTTCTTTAGTGGTGCTTTCTGAGCTACTCAGAGTACACATCTCTGAGGAAATTTCCATGTGGTGGAGGCGATGTTTCCAGGCTCCTTCTGTGGAGGATGGCTAAGCAGAAGATGCCGATGCCCTTGGCCATCTGAAGGAATCTGTATTCCTATTGCTGATCAATCTCTCTACCTTCCTCCAAATCTATTCATCAAAGGGTTCTTTCAGTATACAAGAATAATTGCTTTATTTTCCTTCTGATTTTCAACATATTTAAAAGAGTGAGCTTTTAAAGGCACTTCCTTTTTCATTACATTATTTCCTAAAAGCACAAATATTCAAACATGCAGAATTTTATTTAAACATTTTTGCTACTCCACTAAACATTCATAAGAAAGTGTACATATTGAGAGTCAGACATCAGGAATGGATTACTCCTGAGCCTGAATGCAAACTATCATAACCTTTGTTTTTCCTTGTAACACTGACTTTCATCCATGAACATTTAGCTAATCAGTTATACTTTTGATAAGACATTAGTGCATTTTACCAGATTTCCATTTTTGGTTATGTGATAATAAGATAACCTGAAAACTTCCTGTGCGGAGCACCTAGAAGTGGCAGATAAAATACGAAAGACATTCTCTCAATCCCTAGCTAGCTCTCACAAGAATAAGGTAATAATCCTTGAAGTCCATGACTGAAGAAAAGAAATCTTAGTAAGCACGCAGGCAAAATAAAATGTCAATTCCCACCCAAATCAATACATATGCTACAAGTATAAACAAATTTTCAAGAGAATTTTTTGTGTGCAACTTACCTAATTTTTTTTTTCCTTTTTCCTTTTTAAAAATTTTAATAAATCATTTTATTGGGGGCTCTTACAGCCTGTGGTAGTTACACATTCTGGTGTCAATTTAGGACTTGAGAGGATTAAGAGTGAAGGGGTGGAGTGTAGTCTGTCAATCGGGTATAGCCAATGAGGCCTCTGTGTGGGCATGGCTTTCTCCTGAGAATTCTGTGAAATCCAGGATTTCCTCCCTGGAAACCCTCTCTCAGCTCACTTCCTTGAAGACTCTCTTTTTGCTGACTCCCTGTGACATATCTCTGAGGAGAAGCCACATGGACCTACCCTGATGCAACTCTGGAAGCTGGAGAAGCCATGGGGAGACCCCTGCCAACAATGAGATATTACAACACCACTGGATCCAAAGACTTTCTACTCACTGGCCTGAGATCGTCCTGAACTAGGCATTATTGCATGTGTTTTGTGAGTCTGAAGAGGATTTTATAGATTGGTATCAGACATAAGGGCTAATATCAGACTTATGGTCTTGATCTGGACTGGGCTGGGCTGTCTTTTCAATATTCAATTGCTCTTGTATATAAACCTCTTTCTTATTCACATATAAGTGTTTATGGATTTGTTTCTCTAGTATACCCGGACTAACACATGGCCCTTATAACAATCCATACATCAACTGTATCAAGCATATTTGTATATATATGTTGCCATCCTCATTTCCTTTTTCTCCCCTCCCTCCTCCACCTTCCTACCCTCATGGACCCTTGATCATTTATAAATTATTTTAATTTTCATATTCACGTACCTAATTTTGAAATACATTTTTAAAGGAAATGGGCCAAGAAAAATGGAGAAAACACTCAAGAATCGATTGAATATGTTGGTCCTACCATCTATTAATATACTTTACAAACCAGGGTAATGTGACACAGGGACAGTAAGAAGCCAATGGATCAAATGTGAAAACAGAAACATACATGTTTACAAATCTATCAAATGGTATTAAATAATTGGTGCTGAGAAAACCAGATATCTGATATTAACTATTTACCTCCACGTTGTACACAAAGATCTGAAGGGGAAAAAATGTTTACACATGAAAAGCATATCTTTACTATTAAGGTACAGAACGGCACTTTAAACAAGACAGGAAATACAAGGGGTACCCCCCAAAAACCAGAAAAACTCCACTGGGTGGAGCTTTCATAGAACACATTTTTCCCGCTAGGCCAGCATCAAGCAAGTCGCTCTGAGTTAGTGCACCCAGTGGTGTCACCTGGGAAGGCTCTCTCTGGTCACAGTGAATGTTTTCCTAAAAGCATTTTCGCTCAAACCTCAGTTTTTATGATGGCTGATTTAAGAGAACAGGATGTGACTGAGAAATTCTGTTTCCTGCTTGGGAAAAATGCCACGGGAACTGTTGCGATGTTGAACACAGCCTACAAGGACAGTGCTATGGGAAAAACTCAAGTGTTTGAGTGATTTTCTTGTTTCAAAAAAGGTGAAATGTCAATTAATGATAAACCTTGTTCAGGATGTCCATCAACTTCCTGAAAGAACAAAAATGTCAACGCATTCCACCAGGTCAGACTGTTAATCAAGCTTTCTATTTAGAGGTTTTGAAAAAAAATAGCCTAACAGTGTGCAACAAAAAGGCCTGATTTGTGTCAGATGGGGACTGGTTTTGCTGCCACAACAATGCTTCAGCTCATGCAGCCATCCAGTGTGCTTGTTTGGGGCAAAAAACAGCATGCCTCTCTTACCCCATGCACCTGACCTACCTAATCTTGCTCTATGCAACTCTTTTTGCTTCCACCAATAAAAAGAAACATGAAAGGACAGACAATTGAAGACCATAGAGGAGATGAACCAAAAAAATGTGGGAGGTGCTGCCAACCATCCAAACAGCTGAGTTTGAAAAATATTTCCAGGAATAGAAGTGTAGATTTGACAAGTGTATTAAGTATAATGTGAGTACTTTGAAGGTGATACGGTTGTTTTGTAAAAAAATTTAAAACATAGTTTTTGGAGGAAAAATTGTTGTTGGGTTTTTTTTTTTTGTATACCCCCTCAAATATACAGACCATAATGTAAAGGCCAAAAAATATAATCATTAAAAATAACTTTGGGACAATTAAATTTATATATGTACACAGACACACACAAGGTATAAAAATGTGTAACTTCATTAACTGCCAAATTCTGAAGAAATATATATTAATTTCTACAATGTGTCAAAATGTGGGTGACTATTTGGAAAACAACCCAGAAATTTATTCTCACACACTGTGGGGGATAGAAGTCAAAACCCACGATGCTGACTGAGCCATGTTTTCTCTCAAGGTACTAAAGGAGGAATCCTTCCTTATCTCTCCGAGCTTCTTGGAGTCCAAAGCACTCCCTGGTTTGTAATCTCTACCTCCATCTCATAAGAGTATCTTCCCTTTGGGCCTATGTATCTTTACAGGAAAACACTAGTCATATGGATTGGGGCTCATCTCTTGATGAGCCTTGGTGCAGAATCGCATTTCCTTTGCTGTTCCTTTCCCACTGCTTTTCATATATGACTATGGCTAAAGGAGGAGTCCTTCCTTGTCTCCTCTAGCTTCTGGGAGTCCATGACATCTGTTTGGTAATAACATCTGCCAACTGCGATTTCTCGCAAGGGTGTAGCCACAAGTTCTAAGGGTTCAGACTTCAATACTTCATTTTCAGAGGAAAGACAATTCAACCCATAACAGGGGAGAAAAAAACAAGTGAGATTGGAAAGGGCAATAAAGACTTCACTTAAATTGGTAACATATTTCTTAAATAGAAGATTTTAAGGAAGTAGGTAAAAAAAGGTTATGATTCCAAATGATTGGTGGAGGGATGCTAAGAGACATGCTGTACTATCAAAATTTCTTTTGAAAGTATTCCGCTTTTAATAGAAAATTGTCTCTCTTTTTTAAACCAAAAATAACATTGCCTCATTTTCACAGACACCTCCATTTTATGCATAGACGCTCCTCCACTTAGGAGTGTTCATAGATCTAGAAAAAGCCATGCACGCAACATTGCAAAGCAAACTCAGCTCTGCCCACCACCAGCAGCAGATGGCATTGGAAGCCCTGCTCATCTACCTGTTAGTACAGTGGTTCTTATTCCCGCCCCCACCAGACTACTGCAATTAGTAATATGCAATCAATAAAAAGAACAATGATTACTTTTGATAAGTATTCAATGTTAAGAGTACAATTGTGTTGGGAATGGAGGAAGAATATTTATTACTTCTATATTAAGACAGGGTTCTGCATGAATTCTACCCCTGTTTTCATTTTTACAGAGGTAATTGCTGAGAAATTTTGGTCACATAAATAAGTAGATGACAGCATAAAAAGGTTTTTTAATTTTTAAAATTGCAATGTCACTTGATTCATTGAATTCCTTATGAGTTGCCTGTCAAAAAATTAGAGAGAAATCTATCACCAAAATTATTTTCAATGACCCATCAGTTGATAATTCAATGAGCTCCTTCAGTTTTGCTGATAGAAATGTAAACCACTTGACATGCAAAGAGATGTGCTACTCTGCCATCAGAATAGCTTACTTTCTCTCCATGGACCGGTATTCACAGTATCCCAAAGTGGCTTCCACATCGAGGAGCACTGCGCCTCATCAGGACTTCAATAACTTAGAGGTTTTTCTTCTTGTGTAACTGGGAGAATTAAGAGTTACAAAGTAGGGAGATGATAACAGAAACTCAAAAAGACCCCTTATACAGTTTCTGAGGAAAATCAAAGTTTGGAAAGCACAATAGAGGTTGATGTAACATGATATATCGGGACTCTTTGTTTGCATGGACCTCCTACAAGTCTCAAGTTCAGCAGTTTGAACCCATCAGCCACTTCCTGGGAGAAAGAGCAGGCTTTCTGCTTCCTTACAGATTTACAGCTTCAGAAACGCACAGAGCAGTTCTATTCTATCACATAGGGTTTACTATGAGTCAGAATAGAGGTGATGCCAGAGAGTTCAGAGCTCTACGTCCCTCACTTAGGTTTATATTCATGAATTTTTCCTTGTCCTTAACAGAAGTCCTCAGAATTGTATAAAGTTTCGAAACCGTAAAATCTGACCTAATTCCTGTGAAAATATATTCAGGAAACTGAAGATCTAGATGTCCATCCTTCCAAAAGCTGTACATGCTCACACAGCTCTTGAACGTTTGCAGCACATTGGATCATGGAAAGACGGCCGCCATCAAGTCCATTCTGCCCCACAGTGGCCTTTTCACAACAGAATGCAACCCGGCTCGGCCCTGTGCTGTCTTCACTGCTGTTCCTAGGCTAGAGCCCATTGTAGCAGCCCTGGTGTGTAACCCATCGCCACGAGGGACTTCCTCTTTTTTGCTGCCCCTCTACTTTACCAAACTGGATGTCCTCATAAGACCGGCCTCTCCTGACATTATGTCAAAAATAGGTGAGACGAAGTTTCAAAATACTTACCATACTTCTTCCAAGACAGATTGGCTCATCTTGTTAGTAGACTGTGGTAGTTTCTATACTCTTCACCAGCACCACAATTTAAATGCTTCAATTCTTCTTCAGTTTTCTGTATTCAATGTCCAAACTTCACATGTATATGAGGCAATTGAAAATAACATGGCTTAGGTCAGGTGCACCTTAGTCCTCAAAGTAACATCCTTGCTTTTTAAAACTATAAAAGCTTTACTGAATGCAACTCACATTTTGGTCTCTGAACTGCTGCTTCCATGAGCATTGATTGTGGATCCAAGCAAGACAAAAATCCTTGATAAGTTTAACATTGTCTTCCCTGTATCATGATGTTACCTACTGGTCCAGTTGTAAGGTTTTTATCTTTTTATTGAGTTATTATCCATATTGAAGGTGGCAATCTTTGATCTTCATCAGCAAGTGCTTCAAGACCTCCTTACTTTAGCAAGCAAGGTTGTATCATCTGCATATTGCAGGTTGTTGATAAGCCTTCTTCAATACTGATGCCACACTCTTCTTCATATAATCAGGCTTCTCAGATAATTTATTCAGCATACAGATTGGATAAATATGGTGTGAGAATGCAACCCTAACTTTCCTGATTTTAAACCAGGCAGTATTCCTTTGCTCTGGTCACACAACTGCCTCTTGAACCATGAACAAGCTCTGCATGAGCACAATTAAGTGTTATGGAATTATCCTTCTCAAGGTTATCCATACTTTGTTATGATTCACACAGTTGGATGCCTTGGTATAGTTAATAAAACACAAGTAAATATCTTTCTGGTATTCTCTGCTTTCAGCCAAGATTCATCTGATATCAGCAATGATATATCTTGTTTTAAATCATCTTCGGAATCTGGCCAGAACTTCTGGCAGGTCCCTGTCAGTGTACTGCTAAAACCATTGTTGAATCACCTTCAGCAAAATTTTACTTGCACGTGATATCAATGATTTTGTTCTATAATTTGAGCATTCTGGTATTACCCTTCCTTGAAATGGGTACAAATATCGATCTCTTCCAGTCAGTTGACCAAGTAGCTGTCATCCAAATTACCCCCACAGACAAGTGAGTACTTCCACTGCTTCATCAGCTTGTTGAAACTTTTCTATTTGCATTCCATCAATTCCTGTCACCTTGTGTTTTAGATAATGCCCTCAGTGCAGCCCAAACTTCTTCCTTCAGAACCACTGGTTGTTGCTCACATGGTACACCGTGAAACGGTGGCATGTTGACTAGTTCTTTTTGGTACAGTACTCCGTGTATTGTTTCCATCTTCCATTGATGCTTCCTGTGTTGTTCAATATTTTGCACATGGAATCCTACAGAATGCATCTTGAGGCTTGAATCTTTTTTTTTTTTAATTAGTTCAAAGTATACTGATCATGTTCTTTCCTTTTGGATTTCTTATTATAGGTCTTTTGCACATTTCATTACAATATTTGGCTTTGTCTTTCAGAGTTGTCCTTTGAAATTTTCTATTCGATTATTTAACTTCATACTTTTTCCATTTGCTTTAGCTCCATTATAACTAAGAACAAGTTTCAGAGTCTCTTTTGACATCCACTTTAAGCTTTTCTTTCTATCCTGACTTTTTAATGACCTTTGCTTTCTTCATGAATGATGGTCCTGATGTCCTTCCCATCAGTCTTCTGTCATTAGTGTAGAATGTATCAAATCTCTTCTTGAGATGTTCTCAAAATTCAGGTAGGATAGGCTCAAGTTCATATTTTGGCTCTCATGGACATGTTTTAATTTTCTTCAGCTTCATTCTGAATTTACATATGATAAATGATGCTCTGTTTCACAGTCAGCACCAGGACTAGATTTAGCTGCTGATACTGAACTTCCCCATTGGCTTTTCCTACAGATGTCATCAATTTGACTTCTGTGGATTGCACCTAGAGTAGTCCATGTGTATAGTCCCCTTTTGTTTTGTTGAAGAAAGGTATTTGCTATGAATAAGTCATTGGTTTTACAATATTCTATCATGAGGTCTCTAGTTTCACTTCTATCACCAAGCTATATTTTTCAACTACTATTCCTTCGTTGTTTCCAACTTTTGCATTCTAATCACCATCAATTACCAATGTATCTGATTGCATATTTGACTAATATCCCACTGAAGTCATTAGTAGAATTCTTCCATTTCTTCATCACTAGTTTTGGTGGTGGGTACATAAGTTTGAACAATAGACTCGTCCTCACTGACATGGAGCCAATACAGACTCATAGCTACTCTACTGGACAGGGCAGAACTGCCCCTGTGACTTTCTGAGACATAGCTGTTTACAGGAGTAAAAAGCCCTTTGCCTTTCTCCCTCGGCGCAGTTGGGAGTTTTGAAGTGCAGACCTTACGGATTGCAGCCCAACTCGTAACCCCTATGCCACCAGGGCTCCTTAAATTTGAATAATAGTTGAGTTGATTGGATTTCCTTGTAGGTGGATAGATATAATCCTCTCATAGCAATGTACTTCATCATCGATTTTGCTATATCCATTTTGACAGCGAACGCCACACCATTCCTCTTGAGTTATTTCTGCTATAGTAAATTATATGATTTTTTTCTGATTCAAAATGGCCAACACCAGTTCATTTTGGCTCACTAGGATATTGATCTTTATGCATTCTATTTCACTCTTGACAACTTCAAATTTTCCTATATTCCCTTTGCACATTCCAATCCCAATCATTAACAGAGTTTTGCAACTAGTTCTCCTTATCTCAAGTTGTGCCCCAACAGCAAATGGAGACTCAGAAGGCTCTCCACCCACAGGTTTTACCTGACTCACATCAATGTTCTACTCCACTCTGAGAACTCAGCTACTGTAGTCACGTTTCTGGTACCCTCTGACCTGTCCAGCACTATCTCTGACAACGTTCTGCTTCCACTCTTCAGGCCTTCCGTTTCTGACAATGTTTAGAAACTACGCATAAAGCGTTCAGTGGCTCCTTCCTCTGCAGTGGAGAGCTGAATCTTTCTTAATTGCCCATTCTTCGTCTGGAAGCTCCACTGAAACCAGTTCACGTTGGATGTCCCTGCTGGCATTGAAAATGCCAGTGACATAGTTTCCAGCATCACAGCAACACACCAGCCACAACAGTACAACAAACTGATAGACAATTGGTGATGTGATGCTATATAATCCTAAATTTATTATCTTTTCCTCTTGAGCTGTTACTAATTGCCTTTGTCCCTTAATCCGAAACTCACTGCTTTCCCCTCAGTCTGGAGGGTAGTGGTATCTCAGTGGTAGAATTCTTACCACCCGTGAAAGAGAAGGAGCCCAGGTTCTGGCGAATGGTCCTCAAGAGCAGTACCACTTATCTGTTAGTGGAGCTGATGTGTTGCTGTGATACTGAATGCATTACAGTGGAGCTTCCAGGCAAAGGCAGACTAGGGAAGAGGCCTAGCCTGTGGATCAACTTGGTCCCATTTTGTGTATACGGGGTTAGGTTGAATTAGGATAAGTCCACAGCAGCAAACAACAATGTTGCTATATTTTCATTCATTGCACTAGGCTAAAAGTGATTCCTGTCTATTTGTAAATCCAGATCCTTTAACGCTTAGGAGTTTTCATGAATAATTTGGTTTATGAACTAGTCTCCATTTTCTCTTTTCTCATTTCTGGAACTAGAACTTCTTCTATTCAGATAGTGCAGCTTCATGTCTAGTTTTTCTCCTATCTTTGCAAATCTTACACCTATACTTCTCTCAGGTAGGCTTCCTTGATCGTAGACTCCTAATGCTTCTATTGCGCTTTTTCATGTCTGTTATCACTTTAAAATTTTCAAGAACTCTTTTGTTGTCTTCTGTTCCTTTTACCGTGAAAGGAGGATCTGTCCAGTTGATTTAAGGTTTACTACATGTAAGGAATTCTGACAGCACAGTGGTGGACACGCTTGGCCATCTGCAAGGTTAACAATTCAAGGCCACCAGGTCCTCCACTGGAGAAGGATGTTGCAGTTGATTCCACAATGCTTACAGCCGGGGAAATGCTGTGGGCAGTTCTGCTCTGTCCCACAAAGTTGGTGTGGGTTGCAGTCTAATCAATGGTGATGGGTATACATGCAGGAAAAGCCACTTATTTCAGGTTTGATGCTGTTTAATAAGCATGTATAGTCATGTGACCACCTCCATAAACAAGACATGAAATACTTCAATGATCTCACAACCTCTCATATGCCTATGTAGTTGATGCCCTTCTCCAACCTAACCCAGGGCAGCCACTAATCTGATTTCTACCCTTATCGTTTAGAATTTTCAAGAATGTCATGGTACTGGAATCAACATATAGCCTTTTGTGTCTTGCTTCTTTCACACAGCAAAGTGCATTGGTGAGTTGTCAATGTTATTGTATGTAATAATTTGTTCTTTTTATTGCTGACCAGTGTTCTATTGTATGAAGAACCTGGAGGCTGAGTGTTTGGCTGCTAACCACAGGATCTGTGCTGCTCTGCTTTGGTAAAGACGTACAGCTGTGTGGAAACCCTATGGGGCAGTTCAATACCATTTGTTTACCCATTCGTTAGTTAATGGTCATTTATGCTCTATATAAATCTTCATATGGACACAGTTTCATTTATCATAATAAACGCCCAGGAGTGAGATTGCCGGATCATAATTCTATACAACATTTCCAACTTCTTTGCAAATATATCCTTTTGCATTTCCATTAGCAGTTTATGAAAATTCTAGCAGCTTTGCTCACTGTCAGCACTTCATATTGTCTTTTTAAATTTTTACCATTTTATTCAATGTATAATAATATGCCATAGACCAGAGGATGTACACTGGTACAGAGAGGAAGTGAAAACACAGGGAATCCAGGGTGGGTGATCCTTTCAGTACCAGTGGTGTGAGTGGCGATACTGGGAGTGTAGAGGGAGAGTGGGTTGGAAATGGGGAACCCATTACAAAGATCTACATGTGACCTCCTCCCTGGGGGATGGACAACAGAAAAGTAGGTGAAGGGAGACGTCAGACAGGGCAAGGTATGACAAAATAATAATTTATAAATCATCAAGTGTTTATGAGGGAGGGGCAGCAGGGAGGGAGGGGGAAAATGAGGAGCTGATGCCAGGGTCTTAAGTGGAGAGCAAATGTTTAGAATGATGAGGGCAATAAATGTACAAATGTGCTTTACACAACTGATGTATGTATGGATTGTTTAAGAGTTGTATGAGCCCCTAATAAAACGAGAGAAAAAAAATGCCAATGTGGCTTTAATTTTCCATTTCTTAATGACTAATGGTCTTAAGCATCTTTTCATATGCTTCTATGCCACCTGCATGTTTTTTCTTCTCCTCCCCCCCACCACCCCCAGGAAAATGTCTACTTACATCCCTTTTATGTAATTGAATTTTTTTCTTATTTTTGAGCTATAAAATTACTTTATACATTCTGAGTAAAATTTTTTCTTCAGATATTAGTTCATTTGCTTTTTAAAAAAATGCTTTCTATTTGTAAACCATTTCAAATTTACAAGGTTACAAAACTAAAAATAATGTAAAAATCCCTATTTCTCAAAGTCACCAATTGTCGACTTCACCATTTTACTTCACTGGCTGCCCTGCCTCCCTCTTGACCATCTTGGCCCTCCCCCAGAGATGGATGTCTGATCAGAACCAGAGTTCTTGGTTATAGTGGTGCAGCCTCAGTCTTGGCAAGGCCTGCATGTCAGACCTAGGCTTTGAGGTCCCCTTGTAGTTCCTGTCCCTCTCTACAGGCCAGCCAAACTGCCATCGAGTTATCTTTGGGTAGGAGAGTTTCTTCCTTTCAGATTCTTGCTTTTATTGATGGAGGACTCTGGAAGTGTCAGGTTTCCTGCCCCTCCCCCAGAGGCAGACAGCTTCTGCTTCTGTCTCTCTCCGAAGAACAGTGGGTCTTTGGGACCTGGAAGCAAGATAGTTTCCAGTTTCCCTTAGGAGCTTATGAGCCTTTGAGCAGCAGGGCCATGAGTCGTGTTCCTCCCATTGACTATCTCTCTGTGATGCTCACCTACAAAACCCAGGGAACTCTGCTCAGGTCTCCTGCCCCGACTCCCTCCTTTTGGAGATTACCTAGTAGAGGTGTGTCCAAAGAAGCTTATGAGAGAATCCTTTTCTGAGAGTCTCACAGAATACCTCACTCGCAGTCCTCGTGAATTTATTACAGTGCTAGCTGATCTCTTTTTCCCAGCTTCTCAGACAGCAGTGTCTTCTTCGCATATCCTACTGAGCAGTCCAGGCATTCCATCTCTCCTTAGTGAAGCTTTGTCTTTTTTTTTTTTTTAAGTCAGTTCACTCAGTTGCTTTGTGACCTCGGCGCTCTGATGAGTCCAAGAAAACCTAATGTTTTGTCTATCATTCAGCTTTATCTCATTGTAAGAATGGAAACTACATTCTCTTGCTGTTTTCTATCTCCCAGGCCTTATCTGCTCCTTTTAGAGGATTCTGGTCTTTCCCAGCTATTTAATGACAACAATTTTAAAGGGAATCAAAGCTGTTGTTATTTACCAACTGTTATGGATTGGAGTGTGATCCTCCAAAAGATATGCTACCCTGCGCCTGTGAATGGGACCTGGCTTGGCTATAGGGTCTCTCTTTGAAAAAGTTATTCAGTAAGTTCTAGCAGCTCTGCTCACAGTTAGCATTTCATATTGATTGGTTTATTTTTCATTTTCCCATTTTAGCTAATGTATAATAATATGCCAATTTGGCTTTAATTTTCCATTTTACTAATGACTAATGGTCTTAAACATCTTTTAATATGCTTCTTTGTCTTACCTGTTAAAGGTAGGTCTTAATCCCTCTCTGAATCGGTGTCCTGTAAAAGAGGAGATGAGGCATAGAGGCACGCAGGGTTGAAAACACCATGTAAAGAGGAATCTACAGCCAAGCATCTCCAAGAGATGTATGGGCTACAAGCAGCTGGAAGATTGGGAGGCTCTTCCCCTAGAGCAGGCAGAAAAGACAGACCAGCTGACATGCTGAATTAGATCATGTAGCTTCCAAAACTGTTAGAAAGTACGTTTTTGTTCTTTAAAACCACTCACTTTGTGGTACTTTGTTACAGCACTAGGAAACGAACATATAGCCACTGTACACACAAGGACTTATACAAAGTATTAGAATTAATCAGTAAAGCTAGCCTGGTACGATGCAATATCCAAAAATCAGTTCTATATCTAAATGCAGTAACAAACAATTGGAAAACTGTAAAACCATTTATAATAGCACTAAATAATAGAAACAGCTGTATATCTAATGAAAGCTATGAAGGAATGTCTACACTTGGCACATAAAACCATGCTGAAAGAAACTGAGGAAGATCTCGATTAAATAAAGCTATGCTATGTTCATGGAACGGAAGATTCACTATCGTTCAATTATCTCTTGTTCCTAAGTTGATACTCAAATTCAAGAAATAACACCCAAAACATGCTAAGTTGTAGAAAAAAATACCAAACATTATTATGACTTTAGGGTAGATAAAGACTTCGTAGACAGGACCAAAAAGCACAAGCCATAAAGAAAAAAAATCGATAAACTGAACTTCATTAAAGTTAAAATCTCTATTCTTTAAAATGCAACATTAAAAAAATGGTAAAAATGGCAGACTGTGGGGAATATTCATGCTAATTGTATAGTAGGAAGGATTTATGTCCAGAATATATAAGTAATTAGTATGAGTCAACAATAAAAGGACAAATCCAATTTTTCTTAAATATGAAAAGATTTTAAATAGGTATGTACTAAAGGAAGATACACTAATGACTAATAAACATAAATGAAAAGGTGATCAAATAATTAGTCAATAAGGAAATACAAATAAGAATCACAACAAAATATTATTTCACATATACAGTAGAATGACTATAATTAAAAAAAAGAGAATCAAAATATCGAATATTGGCAAGGGCTTGGAGCAAATCTCTACTTTGCTGGTGAAAGAATAAGACAATACAATCACTTCAGAGAAGTATGTGGCAGTTCCTTAAAAGTTAAGCATACATCTACTCTTGAAAAATCAATCTAAAACCCATTGGCATTAGGTTTGATTCTCACTCATTGAAACACACCAGAAGTTATATAGACGAACTGAGTTCCATTGAATTTCCTTGGCTGTGACCTTTCTTATTGCTGGGTTTTCTTCCATAGTTAGAACCACCAAATTTCTGGTTAGTAGAAAACCCCAAACCATTTGCATTACCCACAAACTCTATGGCCAAGTAATTACTCTCTGTGTGTGTATAAACATATCCACACAAAAAAAACCCTCAAAATGCCCAAAATATTCATCAAGATTATTCATGATAGTCTTATTCCTAGTGCCCTGACCTGGAAATAACCAAATGTCCACTAACAGTAAATTACATAAACCATGGCACACCATTACAATGAAACAGTCCTCCTCAATAAAATGGAACAAACTACTCACATGTAACAAAATAAATATCTTTCAAACATTATTTAAGCAAGAGAATATAGTAAAGAGTGCAGAGGGCGTGGTTTTACTTAGATGAAATACAAATACAGGCAACAGTCATCTTTGGTGACGGCTCTATGGGATGATGTTTCAAGGGAGTAGGAAGGCAGCCTCATGGTACCAGAGGTTAAAGCTTGGCTGCTGCCTGTAAAGTGGGGCGCTTCAAACTCACCAGCCACTCCACAGAAGAAAGCCTTAACAACACGTTTCTAAAAAGATTACCGCCTTGGAAAGCCCATGTGTAAGAGAGTCTATACGGAGAAGTGAAATTACTTCCCATGGCTCTTCTATCCACAGTCTTTCTATCTCTAGCAAAAATGAATGTGTGAGGGCATGCAAATAAGTTACAGAGGACTCTAATGATGGATTTGGCTATTTTTATGGTTCCACTGTGTATGAAATGAGACAGTTCAGAAGTGGGAACTAAGAATTCCACCATGACCAAGAAAGAGGAGCAAGAGAAAAACTGCACCAAGTCGCGGGGAGAGAGGGCAAAAGAGCAGTGGTGAGACTGAGGGAGAGGCTTTCGGGCGCCCAAGAAGAAAAAAGCCGAGTGCCTTGGGACAGGAGGCTGGCTAGCAAGGGGAAGTGCCCTTTGGGCATTTATCAGGGCTAAAGGAGCTTGGTAACACCTGTGCAAGGCAGAAGTCAAGAGGTCATGTGGCTGTGAGGCCAAGGAACAGAGAGAGGTGCCTGCTGGCGCGGTTGAGAAGAGGTGCTGCAGCTAAAGGTGTTAATTTTTTTTTCTTTTTTATTAAATACTTTTATTGAGGGCTCCTATATCTCTTATCACAATCCATACATTCATCCATTGTGTCGAGCACCTTTGTACATATGTTGCCGTCATCATTTTCAAAGATTTTCTTTCTACTTGAGCCCTGAGATCAGCTCATTTTACCCCCTCCCCTGCCCTCCATCCCTCCTGAACCCTTGATAAGTTGTAGATTATTATTTTGATGTCTTATATTGTCCTCTGCCCCCCCCCCCACCGCCTTTTCTGTTGTTCGGCACTCTAGGAGGGGGTTATATTTTGATCCTTGTGATCGATACTCCCTTTCTCCCCCCACCTTCCCTTTATCCTCCTGGTATCTCTACTCTCACTATTGGTCCTGAGGGGTTTCATCTATCCTGGATTCCCTGTGTTGCAGCTCTTATCTGTAGCAGTGTATATGAGGAACTGTATTCTTAATTTTTCTGATCCTGACTTGTAATCTGTTAGCTTCCCTGACAAACCCCTATAATCATAAGCATTCTCTGTGAGGTTGTGTGGCTATTGAACTGAGAAGTACTGTGCCATGGAAGGGAGAGTTAGTGTCAACACACAGTCAGTGGAGTCGGAGGGTGGACTGCTGCCTTGTGGGAATCAGCCTCTGGCTGCTGTGAAGTTGGATTCTCCTTGCCCTTTGTGTAGCTGGAAGAGACCAGACATGGCCCTAGTACCCTTTCCTCAGACTTTATGTATCATGTAAAAGGGCCAGTGCATTATTTATCTTCTAAGAGAAAACTCTATTTGATAGCTTTACTACCCTAAAATGTGTACATGTTCCTTGAGACTTAGAAATGACACAACTATGCAGAAAGCTTAACATGCCGTCCCTTAGCGCATCCTCCTCGCACTAAATACATCACTGTACAATAACTGCTATTAAAACTTTTTTAAGTCAGAAGAGGGAAGTAAATGGAAATAGACTCTAATTTTCTTTAAAAAGAAGCTATTTTATCAATAAGATCTAGAAAGAAAAGCAGGAAATCTAAAGGATTATGGCACTCCAACAGGAAACCCCCTCTTTCCACTGCCTGCCGCCTTACACTTTCTTACACTCATGGACTAATATATAAATTTCTAATAGGCAAAGCAGGTAAAATCTGTAAAAAGTAAAACTTCATTTAACATCAGTTATTGATCTTTATAGTCTTAATTTAAGCAATCCTAATTATTGCCCCATTTTGTGCTGGAATCTGTATCAGAAACGAGACAGCTAAGATTGAAGTGCATTTGCACAAGGCGGCCTGAGGTGGGAGGCTACATTGGGAGCCAAAAGCTTCTTGGAAACATAAGGGCATACGAGACATACAGAATAGGAGCGTGGATACCAGTGGCTTGTCCCACATGTCAGTGTAGCCCTGTACGTAGCAGAGGCAAAGGAAACACTTTGCTCACATGCGATATTGCTACTGTTGTCAGAAACCAGAACTGTGCCCATCAGCAAGCAACTGTATTGTAGCTTCAATAGGTTTTTGTGGGCTTGCCTGGAAATTCAATCACCATGCATAAAATTATTTCTGTGGTAAAACATGTTTCACAGAAATGGAAACCTGACCTATGAAGCAAGAAACAGGTTTTTGGGACAACTAGGCCTCCTTGCCGAAACCCAATCAAGTCAGTGTTCTGAGACACGTGAGTAAATGGGGAATGAAATTGTCTCCCTAACAAGGTTATTCAGCTGGACCAGCAGGAGAAAGAACCACTCTTTCAGAAACGGAACGGCATCGAGGGCACATGGACAGAGACTTACTTTCCTATTTGGATGCTGACGGGCCCCACCCACTTATGTCTATGTCTCACCACTTGTTAATATGGCTGCGCTGCTAGATAGCGAGGCCGCATGAAGCTTTCCCTCTAGGTAATTAAGCTGGTCAAGTGATCTTGACGAAGGTTGTCACTGGCATGGGGACATCAGGGGATTGTCCCTTCATGGGCATAGCTCACGGAAGGGCCCAGGAGGTCATCGGAGTATCAGTACAGAGGAGTGGGGCAGAAGGAGAGCTTATGTTCTCATCAGAGGAACACCGACACCGGCTGAGCCCACCCCCCCTTAACAACCCAAATCCAAAAAATAAAAATTAAGTAAAACAATAACTTAATAAGGTGACCAGATTTTAACATTGGTAAAGCGGGGACAAAAGCGGGACACCATTGATAAAACTCATATCCTGGCGAAATAGCCACATGGCAGCCGAAAGCCGTATACCCTAGCTTGTCGTGCATTCTTTCCAAAAATCGGAACTTTTTTAAAACGCCGCGGGACACAGGAAAAATTGTTAAAAAAATCAGGACTGTCCCGCCAAAAGCGGACGTCTGGTCACCTTATTAAGAATGTACTTAAAACAGAAAGTAATATTCTCATCGACTCTTTGGTTGGGAAATATATACACTGCACTGGTTTCCTCCTGCCCCAAGTTAAAGTTTTCATTCGCCAGTCTGCCACTGCCTTCCTGCCAAGCAGCGATTCTGCTGTCGAGAACTTTTCAAAATGGAATCACCAAGTAGGAGTCTGAGACTCAAAGCACATATTCTCCTCGGTAAATAGAGATTCGTACAGTAAAAACCATTATCTTCAATCCAAGGTTCCCACACAAGCGACATTACCTGCCAGTGGTGGACCCCGCTTGCATTTCACTTCGTCTGGTGCCGCTGTTCCTGGTGGGTTCTCTGAGGCCAGTGTCACGGGTGGAATCTTTCCTTGGTCACTTGCAACATTAGGGAAAAGTTTCTTCAGCACTTTTCCAACAAACACTACAAAGGCAACCAATCAGCAAAAGAAAAGAGTGAGTTGTAGCAGTTTTGTACAAAGAACACATGGCTTTAAAAAAAAATAAAAGCACAAACATATCCTAATATTACCACCCTTTGACCATGGAGCTGGGGCCCTGCCAAGTACTGCATCTCAGAGGGCCCTACATGGACCCACTTCCAACTGGAACTCTTTCCAAGGAACAAGCAATCCAGGACTTCCGTGTGTGTGCACACAAGAAACATGGAGACCAAGGTGGGACAGGGGAGAGCACATCTGTTTCATGGTAAAGACATTTTCCTTCCAAATGTTCTAATCCCCCCATTGAATTGCTATGTCAAATAAAGACTTTGAACTATCTCAGAATTTGCTGGTTTGAAATTTCTGCTACCAAGTATGCCCCTAGGAAAGATAGGTCCAAGCTGTAGTCGACAGCGAGTATCCCAACTGCTGGTCCAGGAAGCAGCTGTCATGAGAAAGACAGGCTCGTGAGAAGACCAGCAAGGCAAGTACAATGCGCCCTGTTTCCAACAACTCACGGGAAGAATCCCAGTCCTGTCTCTTTCCAGTATAAGCTGAGCATGCTAACAACGCTAATTAAGGAAACAATTCCGGTATAACTAAGATGGTTTTAACAAGAATGTGGAAGATTTTTCACCCTACTTATTTTAGTTTCCATTCTGCTTAAAAATAGGGGAAGGGGGGGAAAAAACAGTTGCCATAATGAATAAATATTTCCATCCTGATTTAAGTATAGTTAATGAGCAGGCACTAATCTCAAAATAGCATATGAGAAAAGGTGAGGATAAAAGGTTAACAAAATTAATTTGTTTAACCTTATTATACATAGAAAGGTAGAAATAGGGCGTGGTTTGGGAGTAATGGAAAATTCTGAGTTAGTAATAAAAATGCCTACAGAAGCAGAGACAAGAACTGATGCATTTGAATTTCAGTATTGGCGAAGAATGCTGACATTACCATGGACTGCTAGAAGAACAAACAAATTTGCCCTCCAGGAAGGACAGCCAGAATGCTCCTTAAAAGTGAGGATGGCAAGACTTCATCTCCCCTACTTTGAACATGTTATTAGAGGAGACCAGTCCCTGGAGAAGGACATCATGCTTGGTAAAGGAGACAGGCAGCTTAGTCAAGAGGAAGGCCCTCAGTGAGATGGCTTCAAACAGCAGCTGCAACAGGAGCTCAAATATAACAATAGCCGAGATGATGGTGCAAGACCAAGCAGTTTTTCTTTCGTTGTACACTGACACTGCAGTCACTCAGAGATGGAACTGACTTGAGGGCCCTGAACTTCTGGATAGCATGCTCTAAAACCTAGATTCTGATGCGAGTAAAGATCTGTAATAACTTATAAAGTCTGAGAAGATAAACTGAGAGTGGTGTAAAGTTAAGTAGTGAAGAAAAGTTAACTCTACATGGGAATATTAATTGTGAAAGGACAGACTTCTTAATTTCAGTAGATTTTTCAAAGAAAATAGATTAAAAATAACTTGCTCTTAACGTGTTCTAGCTGGAAAGAATAAAATCTGTGTTTGCTTATTTCTTTAAAGAAAAAGGCTCCTGGTGTCAAACAAAATTTCTAGTAGTCTTTTCAGATAATTTAATAAAAGCTAAACATTATTAATAGAATGACGACTAGTATGAATCTTTGCAACCCCGTAACATCCAACAGATAAAATAATACCTCTTAATGCAAGAAAAAACGGTAACAACAAAAAACCTCTAGTTAAATGGAACACGTTGACTGAAATAATATCATATAGGGCCACAGGACTGACAAGGCCTTGTAAATAAGAACAGCTCTGGTGATGCACAGGTTAAGCATTGGGATGTCGACAGAAAAGTCAGTGTGTCAAACCCACCATCTGCCACATGAGAGAAAAAAAAGGTAGTTTGTTCCCATAAGGATTTATGGCCCCAGAAATCCGATAGAGCAGTTCCATGCAGTCCTAAGACTACTACGAGTCAGAATCAACGCAATGGGAGGAGAGTGTATTTTAATACAAACATCCAGTTGAACTCATTTTTAACTTCAAAGTTTTCCATGCGATAAAAGTGGAAAACAATCCCAACACTCATACTGCACTAGGAAAATAATTATCACTGGAAAAAAACTTACCCGAATCAATCATTGACGATTTAACTAAGCTTCTTCAAACAAATAAAAGTATGTTCCCATTAAGAAAACAGGACTGAAATACAAGTGAGATCATAAGACTATGTTGAAGAACAAAGATTATGGTAACATTCCCAGTGTATTCAATTTCCTACCCTAAGCAAATTATATTTACAGCTGAATTAATAGCTGCTTTCACTGATACTGTTAAAATTAATGTGGCAAATCAAAGGATTTGATGGTGACATATTGTTGACAAGCTTAACTACTTTAAAAAATTAAAAATCACTTATGAAAGACACTATTGCCAGTTCAAGGAGCCCTGGTAGCATAGTGGCTGACAGAATGAGCTGCTAACTGCAAGGTCAGTGGTTCAAACCCACCAGTTAGTCCAGGAGGTGGGTGTGGGTATGGGTGGAATTATGCTATCTGCTCTCTTAAAGATTTAAAGTCTCAGAAACCTAAAGAAGCAGTCCCGTGCTTTCCCGGAGGGCTTCTACGAGCCAGAATCAACTCAATGGCAGCGAGTACTGACATTTCACTTCTGCATCCTACACATCCTACATTTAAAACTTAGGAATCAATCCACCAGCACATCTTGCAAAGACCAGAGAATGCGAAAACCTTTTAGATCTCTGTAGCTTTTTACCACATGAAGAATCTTCTTTCTTAGAGACATCAGCATGATTGTGGTAAGTGGTTTCCCCCTTCTCTGGAGGTTTAAGATAACTAGAAGTCATTCAAGATCTGGGGGTCTGGGTGATCAAGGCCGAATGGCCATGAGACCACAAACAAGTGTCAAAGGGCTTTTGGGAAATTTCTCTGCAGGTTTCCTTTTCTGAGATTTGATCCCAAGTCACTTACTGAACTTTTCTCTGGCATTAGTGTCTCCAATATCTCTAGATCCCACTCTGGTTAGTAACTGTAATTAGGCTCCAGATACAGTGAACTTGACCACCACAGGCATTACCACACTCCTAAGTCCTGACAATGAACTCATGAAAAGTACTGCTTCAATAGGAAAATACTTATTGCACTCGCAGTCTATGTCTCCCTTGTGGTGTTGTTACTGTAGTTGTTGGGTGCCATTGAGTCAATTCTGACTCAGATCAAGTCTATGCACAACAAAAGGACCCCTACTCAGACCTGCAGCATCCTCAATACGGTTATAATCGAGCCCACTGATGCAGCCTCTGGGTCAATCTGTCTGTCCCCTTGAGGATCTTCTGATTTCTCACTCACTCTCTGCTGTACCAAGCATGATGGCCTCAGTCAGGGACTATCTCTCCCGACAACACATCCAAAGTATGTGAGACAAAGTCTCGCCATCTTTGACTCTAATAAGCATTCTGGCTATAAGTTTCTAACACAGGTCTGTTTGTTCTTTTGGCAGTCCATGGTACTTTCAGTGTTCTTCACCAATATAATTCAAATGCATCAGTTCTTTTGCTTTATTTCTTATCCACTATCCAACTTTCATGTGTACATGAGGCAAATGAAAATACAATGCTGTGGGTCAGCCATGTATTGGTCCTCAAAAGGACACCTTTGCTCTTTAAAACTCTATAAAGAGGTTGTCTATAGAAGATTAGCTCGATGGATTGCGGTCTTTGATTTCTTGACTGCTGCTTCCATGAGTGTTCACTGTGGATTCAAGTAAACAGAAATCCTTGACAACTTAAATCTTTTCCCTGTTTATTATGCCATTGTCGATTGGTCCAGTTGTTAGGAATTTTGACTTCTTTACACTGAGTTGCGATCCACAGGTTGTTAATGTTTTCTTCCAATTCTGATGCTGCCTTCTCTCCAGATTTGTTGCTGTTGCTTGCTACAGTCAAGCCAGTCTGACAAATAGTGACTCTATGTTTGAGTATGTCAACAGAATGAGACATGGCCTGCTCCTCAGCCATCCTCACCAGTGTTTTCATGCTTGAGCTCCTTGTTGCAGCCACTGTGTCTGTCCATCTTGTTGAGGGTCTTCCTCCTTTCAGATCTAGAGCATCTACGTTACCAAGCATAATGTCCTCCTCCAGGACTCGTCTCTCCTGACAGCATGTCTACAGTACATGACATGAAGTCTCACCATCCTTGCCTCTATGGAGCATTATGGCTATTCTTCTTCCAAATCAGAACGGTTCTTTTTTAGTCCGCGGTACTTCCAATATTCTTCACCAGCACCATAATACAAATGCATCAATTCTTCTTTAATCCTCCTCATTCAATATCCAATTTTCTCATGCATATGAGATGACTGAAAATACCAAGTACATCTTAGTCCTCAAATTAACATTCTTGCTTTTCAACACTTTAAAGAGGTCTTATGTAGAAGATTTACTCGACGTGATGCATCCTTTGAAAATTTGCTGTTTTTAGGAGCATTGATTGTGGATCCAAGCAAGACGAAATCCTTGACAACTTCAATCTTCTCTCCATTTATCATGATGTTATCTATTGGTCCAGTTGTGAGGATTTGGGTCTTCTTTATATTGAGTTGGAATACACATTGAATGCTGCAATCTTTGATCTTCCTCAGTTAGTGCTCCAAGTCCTTTTAACAGGTATGATTGTGTCATCTGCATATCACAGCCTGTTTCCAATCCTGGTCTCACATTCTTCATATAATCCAGATTCCCTGATTATTACCTCAGCATACAGATTGAATACATATGGTGTGAAGGCACAACTCTGACATACACTTTTCTTGATTTAAACTGTGCATTATTCCCTTGTCCTGTTTGTATAAATGCCTCTTGATCCATGTACAGTTTCCTTTGATCTCTTGTGCATTTGCATAATGAAGTCTTCTGGAATCCCTGTTCCTTTTATGGCCATACTTTCTGATATTCTCTGCTTTCAGTCAACATCAATCTGACATCAGCAATAATAGTCCTTGCTCCATGTCCTCTTCTGAATCCAGCATGAATTTCTGGAAGTTTGCTGTCAATGTACTCCTGCAACCATTGCTGGATGATCCTCTGGGGAGTGGTGGTACTTGCATGCAATATTAATATTTTTCCATAATTTGAGCATTCTGTTGGGTCACCTTTTTTAAAGGGAGCACAAATATGGATGTCTTCAAGTGAGTAGGCTAAGCTGTTTTCCAAATTTCTTGGCCTACATCAGTGAGTATTTCCAGTGCTCCATCATCTTGTTGAAACATTTCAGTTGATATCGCATCAATTCCTAGAGGCTTGTTTTGGGCTAATGCCTTCAAAGTAGCTCGGACTTCTCCCTTCAATACCTTTGGTTCTTGATCATATGCTACCTCTTGAAATGATTGAACGTCAACAAGTTCTTTTGGGTACAGTGACTCTGTCTGTGTATTCTTTCCATCTTCTTTTGTTGCTTCCTGCATCGTATATTTTTTTGCCCTTAGAATCTTTCAATATTGCAACTTGAGGCTTGAATTTCTTTCTTTAGTTCTTTAAGTTTAAGATATGCTGAGCATGTTCTTTTTTGGTTTTCTAAGTCCAGGTCATTGCACATTTCATTATAATATTTTACTTTGTCTCCTCGAATTTCCCTTTGTAGTTTTCTGTTCAGCTCTTTGACTTCCTCATTTCTCCCACTTGCCTTAGCTACATTATGACTAAGAGAAAGTTTCAGACTCTCTTCTGGCATTCATTTTTATCTTTTCTTTCTTTCTTGTCTTTCTAATGATATGTAATGACATCACATGTCACTATTTGTTTTCCTCATGTTTGATGTTCTTAATGACATCCCACAACTCATCAGTCTTCTGTGTTCAATGTGCTAAACCTGTTCTTGAGGTAAACTCCAAGTTCAGGTTGGGATATACTCAAAATTGCATTTGACTCTCGTGGATTTGCTTTCATTTTCTTCAGCTTCAACCTGAACGTTCATATGAGCAATTGCTATTCTGTTCCACAATGTGTCCCTGGCCTGGGTTTAGCTGCTGATATTGAGCTTCTCCATCATATCTTCCCATAGATGTGATCAATTTGATTTCTGTGCATTCTACCTGGAGAAGTCTGCATTTACAGTCATCCTTTACGTTGTTGCAAAAAAATGTATTAGTGATGGAGTCATTGTTCTTGCAAAAATTCTATCATGTGATCCCCAGCTTCATTTCTATCATGAAGGCCATATTTTCCAACTACTGTTCCTTCCTTTTTTTCAAACTTTTGCATTCCAGTCTCTAATAATTTATATGTTTGATCAATTTCAGACTGAAGATATTGATAGAGCTCTTCAATTTCTTCATCAATAGCTTGAGTGGTTGGCCTAAACTTGAATAGTTTGACTGAATTTCCTTGCCTGTGAATAGATATTATCCTATCACGGACAGCATTGTACTTCAAGACAGATCTTGAAATATCCTTTTTGATGATGAATATGATCCCATTCTTGTTGATCATTTCAATCCCAGCATAGTAAGCCATATGATTTTCTGATTCGAAATGACAAACAATAGTCCATTTCAGCACATTAATGCCTAGGGTATTGATCTGTAGGCTTTCCATTTCATTTGTGTTGACATCCAATTTTCCTATATTCATACTTTGTATGTTCCATATTGTAATTATTAATTGATGTTTGCAGCTGTTTCTTCGCAGTTTGCTTCAAACTCCCATTAGCAAATGAAGGTCACCATCCATGGTCAGCTCTGTTTGAGCAGGCAGTTTTCCTCAGTCGTATTTTGAGTGCCTTTGACTTGACAGGCTCATCTTCTGTCACTATATCTGACTACATTCTGCGGCTATTCATGAGATTTTCAGTAACCGACAATGTTTTGATGCAATCCATAGCAAAGTTTTCGGTGGCTAATTCCTGTGAAGTAGACAGCCTATTCCTTCTTTGTAGTATGTTCTTAGACTGGAAGCTCTGCTGAAACCTGTTCAATATGGGTAACCTTGCTGGTATTTGTAAATACCAGTGGCATAACTTCAAGCATCACAGAAACAAATAAGCTACCATAGTATGACAACTGATGGTCTCTCTACATAGACAATGGAAGTCAAAAAGCCCAACACTCCAGTTCTTAAAACAACTACCTCTTTAGTAGAGGCAGGGTTAAAAAGGAATCCCTGTGGTCCAAGAGTGGACTCCATTCATTGTACAAGCATCATCCCATGGGACAGTTGACATATAAGAAGGACCTCTCAGACTGTTGTGGGGCAAATCATGTTATGAGCTGAGATTCCTGTTTACAGGAAAGCTGCAAACAGTTGAGATTCCAATCAACTGCTGAACAAAAATACTCAGCTGTAGCCTCTTGCCAGTTCCCAAGGCTCACTAGTTTTATCATAGGGAGTGTCACCTGTTTCAAGTTTGCTGTAGCTAAAGATGCGTCTCCTAACTGGCTTGCTCTATTTTAACTAAATCTAGTGCATTAAATGCAAAGGCTGGCTACTGATTGTTTCAGCTGCTTTATTTTGCGTTGTGAAGCAGTTTTGTAACACTAAGACACAAATGTTACTTGGTGAGTACACCGTCTTACGTCTTTCATGACTTAAAATAGTACAAACCAACTCTCAAAAGTTTGTTCCCTTTTCTCAAGTTGAAAAAGTCTACCGCCAGTGTTTAAGAAATCTCACTGAATAGCGGAAGGGACTTAGCCCAAATTTAGATTGAACTGTATGAAAACATAGCTCTGTCCACATGGTTTAAGTTATGTTACCTTCCTAAGCTTTATCGTCCAGGAAATGGGCAGAAATAACCCATGCCAGGGGCATTACAAGTTTGCATACATGTATGCAAACTTTGTTTCATGTACTTTAAACACGTACTTTAAAGAAGAGAGACTTGACCTTGGAAAAGAATATCGTGCTTGGTAAAACACAAAGGCAGCAAAAAAGAGACAGACCCTCGAGGAGATGGATTGACAGTGGCTGCAGCAGTGAGCTCAAACGTAACAATGCTGAGGATGGTGCAGGATCAGGCAGTGTTTCACTCTGTTGTCCGCTGGGTCACTAGGAGTTGGAATTGGCTCAACAGCACCCAACAACAACGTGTTTGGCTGCCCACACAGCACAGTGGTCATCTCTTGGCTTCTGAGTCACGCGTTTCATTCATTCGCCTCCCTTTTTTTCCTCCCTTTCTTTGCCATCTCACCACATAAGCACTGGGATCTTCTTAGAGGATGCTTTTGGATTCCCGCCCCTCGTTCTACACAATCCATTAGGTTGGTCTTCACTTTCTCACACAGTTTCAACAGTCAGCTGAAGGGGTACAACCTTTTTTCCCCCAATGATTTTATTAGGGACTTGGACAACTCTTATCAGAAAACCATTTTGTAAAGCATATTTGTACATTTGTTTCCATCATCATTCCCCATACATTTGCTTTCTACTTGAGCCTTTGGTATCAACTCCTCATTTTTCCCCTCCCTCCCCGCTCCTCCCTCTCTCATGAACCCTTGATCATTTATAAATTATTGTTATTCTATCATATCTTACACCGTCCGACGTTGTCCATCCCATAGGAAGGAGATTATATGTAGATCCTTCTAATCGGTTCCCCCTTTCCACCCCACCCTCCCTCCAACCTCTCAGTATCGCCAATTTCAGCACTGGTCCTGAAGGAATCATCTGTCCTCGATTCCCTGTGTTTCCAGTTGCTATCTGTACCAGTGTATATCCTCTGGTCTAGCCAGATTTGTAAGGTAGAACTGGGATAATGATAGTGGGCAGGAGGAGAGGAAGCATTTAGGAACTAGAGGAAAGTTGTATATTTCATCATTGCTACACTGCACCCTGACTGGCTCATCTCCTCCCTGCAACCCTTCTGTAAGAGGGTGTCCTGTTGCCTTAGATAGGGTTTGGGTCCCCACTCTGCACTCCCCCTCATTCACAATGATATGATTTTTTGTTCTTTTATGCCTGATACCTGATCCCTTTGACACCTCGTGATCACGCAGGCTGGTGTACTTCTTCCATGTGGGCTTTGTTGCTTCTGAGCTAGATGGCCACTTGTTTATCTTCAAGCCTTTAAGACCCCAGATGCTGTATCTTTTGATAGCCGGGCACCAAAGCTTGCTTGAGCTCTAGTCACCTACGTCCAACAACTTAAGAGACACATTTGCCTTTGGTGTTCCTTTACCAGTAAAACAAAACAAAAAAGTGGCTTTCAATTGTATTCTGACTCATGGTAGCCTTATGCTTCCATGGGATTTCAATGGGTGGTTCCAAAGAAGGATAAAGCAAGTCTTCTTAGGTGCATGCAGGTGGATGCAGGACTTTGTGCTTTAACAATTTAAACAATGAACCGCATTCTCAACCTCATGCCCACTTCTGGTTATGGTATCCCTGGCTACTGAGTTCTGTCCATTACTAGTCTCACCATACTGTTTAGGTTCAGGCTGCATTTTGGCTGCCTCAGTCCAAAAACCAAAGTGGACTGCATCACTCTGTGTATAAACTGCCATCCACATCTTCAGTAACCTTGCTTTTTGTTTAACTTTCGACTTTGAAATTATTTTAGTTAACTGAAGAGTTACAAAAACAGTAGAGTTCTTCTATACCCTCCACCCAGCTTCCCCTAATGTTAACATCTCACACATTAATGGCATAATTGTTAAAAGTCAGCAAATTAACATTGGTTACCATACTATAAGTTACTGCTTTTTATTAACATTTCACCAGTTTTTTCCACTGATGTCATTTTTCTATTCTATCTATCTGTCATGGAGCTGTTGGTGGGTTTGAACTGCTGGCCTTATGGTTATCAACCCAGTGACAAACCCACAACACCACCAGATCTCCTGATATCCATACACAGCTTATAAACATTATACTCAAAATAACTAAAATAACTGAGGTGCTACAAACAGTATTCAAACAACTGAAGAAAATAGGAAAACTGATTATTCATCAAAATTTTTAATGTAAATATAGCCAAGAATGTAATTGAAATATAAATGTCTGGAAGTTCAGCATTATAGCAGCATGCATGCCTTCACTGACTGACAGATGGTGGCTGTATATGAGTGTATTAGTCCCAGGAAGAAAGGCCTGGTTTTCCCTCAGGGCAGGCAAATTTCTATCCCTGAACCCCCCTCTGCTCCCCACCCTCTGATTTATATCATGGTTGATATTAGCTGTCTATTGGACTCATGGAACTCTCCTGTGTGTCTTTCAAAAGTAGACTGCCAGCCAAATTTGTCTTCTAAGGCACCTCTGGGTTAGATTTGAACCACTAACCTGCTGGCTAGTAGTTGAATACTTAATGACAGTCACCATCTTACATGTTTTAAAATTTATAAGCAAAACATACATCTTTTCCCCACAAGACACTTCTTAAGGCTATCTCTGACATCCAGCCACTTCCAAATAAAGAGCTCTTGTGTAACTCTGACTTATGTGCTGGTTTGCAAATAGCAAGTTAGCAGTTCAAACCTACCAGCCTCTCCCAAGGAGAAAAATGAGGCTCTCTGTCAGCTCCCATGAAGACATATGGTCTCAAAAACCCTACCTATAGGGACACTATGTATTGGAATAGACATGAAAGTTTTGAGCTTTGTTCCATAAATATTTATTACCAAAGAATTGAGTTCAAAAGTTCATCTCTACTTGGGTCATAAGTGTGTTATAAATATCATTACTGAAAAAATGAACACTTGATACACAATTACTCTTTTGACAGGAGATAAGGAATGACTTTGATATTAAATATTAGCAAATGTTCATTTTATTTTATATTATCTAGGATCCATGAATTATTTATAAAGTATATTGTAAGAAGGCACAAGAACAGATGATCCTGAAGAGATGTCATAATAGATAATGTTCTCTTATAAAGCAGGAACTTCTATTTTCAATAAAAAGTTTAATTAATAAATCTTACCCCAATTTAAACTCAATATCTAGATATAAAAAATAAAATTAATTGGCTGACATATATGTGCCTAATACTTTCAGCTACCATAACTTAAAGTATAAAGTCTTATAAAAATAATGGGGTAAAAGAAACTATAAGATCCAAACTCCCCATAGCCCTACAGGGGACAACACTGGAGACAGAGTGTGGGAATTGCGCCCAATCTGATCCCACCACACCGAGGCAAAACACTAAGGGCATGCAACAGAACAGCAAGGGGAACCGAGCAACGAAGTCCCCAGGGAATACCAAAAATAGACTTTGGGGCCAGGGTTTGGCACCCCATCAGACTCAACGGGAAAACACTCAAAGGCCAACAAACAGTACTTGAACTAACTACAGGCTTTTCGTTATTGTTGTTGTTTTGTCATTGGCTTTTTGGTGGTGGTGTTGTTTTGTTTTCTTTTGTTGCTTGGATTTGCTCTGTCTTGTTTTTGTGCATGTTATTATCTCTGCAGATCTGTCTAAATAAGATAGGCTGGATGA
>NW_022103906.1:2605306-2610557 GCF_000313985.2 Echinops telfairi
GGACGATAGAAAAGTGGGTGAAGGGAGACAGACGTCAGACAGTGTAAGATATGGCAAAATAATAATTTATAAACTATCAAGGGTTTGTGAGGGAGGAGGGAGTGTGGAGGGAGGGGTAAAAATGAGGAGCTGATGCCAAGGGCTTAAGTGGAAAGTGAATGTTTTGAGAATGGTGAGGGCAACAAATGTACAAATGTGCTTTACACAATTGATGCATGTAGGTATGGGTTGTGATAAGAGTTGTATGAGCCCCCAATAAAATGATTTAAAAATTAATACCAATAATTTATAAATTATCAAGGGTTTGTGAGGGAGTAGGAAGCAGGGAGGGAGGGGGGGAAATGAGGAGCTGAAACCAAAGGCTCAAGCAGAAAGCAAATGTTTTGAGAATGATGATGACAACAAATATACAAATGTGCTTGACACAATGGATGTATGTATGGATTGTGATAAGAGTTGTACGAGCCCCCAATAAAATGATTTCTAAAAAAGAATGGAAAAAAATCAAAACTCAAAAAGTTAAAACATCCATACTTGTTTTTAGTAAATTTTATTTTTGAAAGCAGTTTTATATTTATGGAAAAATATAAGATGGTACATAGTCCCCATACATAACCCTTAGAATATCCTATTATTGATATCTTTAATTAATTACAATTAAATAGTTACATTTGTTATAACTTTAGGCACTGGATTGCTAACCCCAAGGTTAAGAGAAGGTGAGGTTGTCTACTCCCATAAGGATTTATCATTTCAGGAATCCCATATAGCATTGAGTTAAAACTGACATGATGACAAAGGGTGTTTGCTACAACTAATGAACTAATATTGATACATCATTATGAACTACAGTCCATAGTTTATTTAGATTTTCTTTTGCCCCAGTGCTTCCTTTCCTGTTCCGTGATCCAATCCAGAACACTATATTATATTTAGTGTTCATGTCTCTTTAGACTCCTCTTTGCTGTGGGAGGTCTACAGATGCTTTTTGGTTTTGGTGACTTCGACAGTCTTGAGCAGAGCTGGCTGAGGATTCTGGTGGCACAGTGGTTACAGTGCTCAGTTGCTAACTGAAAGGTCAGTGGTTCAAGCCTATGGCAGTTTGCCTTGAAAACAACTCTATTTAGGTCTGTAGGGTCATTATGAGTAGGAACACATTTGATGGCAGTGGGCTTTTTTGGGGGGTGAGTTAGGTATATTTTAGGTTGCCTCTCAAGTACTTGATGTTTTTTCTCAGGATTAGAGCTATGGGTTTTTAAGAGGAAGATCACAGAAGTAAAATGTCTTTTTCTTTATAGTACCATATATACTCCTGCATAAGCCATTTTCAGCACATTTTTAATGCAGCTTTTGTGGTAAAATTAGGTGCCTTGGCTGATATTCGGGTTGGCTTATACTCAAGTATATATGGTATATCAACCAACCACCTAACCAACCAACTAACCCAATGGCATCATGTAACATACAACTCATAGTGACCCTATATTAGGTTCTGAGGCTATCAATCTTTACAAGAACAGACCACCCTCACCTTTTTCCTACAGAGAGTCTGTTGGATTTGCTCTACCAACATTTCCATTAATAGTAGCCCAACACCTAACACAGAGTGCAACCTGTTATATTTATCGTCTTATATTTTATTAACAGTTTATACTACTAACATTATTTATGACCATTGATATTGGCCTTGACCATCTAGCTAAAGTTGTTCCACCAGGTTTCTCCACTAATAAGTTGCACTCCCATCTACCCTACTTTGTCATACTGAAGAAAGTCACCTATGTAAGAACTAAGGAGTTATGCATCCTCTCCTGTAGGGAAGACTGCTTAAATATCTTAGGGTTTCCTAGAGAAATAGAACACATATCTATGTATCTATCCACCCTACCTACCTATCCTACCTGCCTACCTACACATTAGGGGTCAGCATAAATCGAATGCCCCAAATGTGGAGATTGATCCAGTCTTCACATGTCCATTCCTCCATCTTCATCACTAAACAACCCTGCTGCACTCACTCTCTCTCTCTCTCTCTGACACTATCCATTCAGAGCTCAATAAGATCCCACAAGCAAGACACCATCCTTCAGTCTGTTAAATAAGCAGATGCCAGCTACTGGATTGGAGGGTCCACGTGACAGCTCAACCTTCTGCCATGACTGGCAAAACTTTTAAGAGTAAACTACACTTACAACAACAGATTTAACATAAATGAAAAGATGCCTAAGGTTGAATACAAATGAAAAGATGCCTAAGATTGAATACAAGTGAAAAGATGCCTAAGGTGAGGCCTGGGAAGCTCAGGTGCCACACACACACGTCTCTCTTGAGAGCAGATGTTCATTTGGACTAGGAAGGTCCCTGAGCTCTCAATGCCCAGGGCTTTATCAGCCTGACCTGTGCAATAAATGAAATTTACCTGTAAAACAAACAAATCTGTCTTAGAAGAAGCAAAACCGGAATGCCCTTTAGAAGTGAGGATAGACAGCTTTTTTGTACATGATATCAGGAGAGACCAACCACTGGAAACGTACATCATTCTTGGTAGAGCAGAGGGGCCGTGAAAAAGAGGCAGACTGTGAGGAAGATGGATTGACACAGTGGTTGCAACAATGGGCTCAAATAGAATGATTTTGAAGGTGGCTCAAGAGGAGGAGTGTTTCCTTCATTTTGCTTAGGGTTGGAGTATCAGATCAGGGCCCCTCAATGACAAAGCCTGGGCGATAGGGTCCTTGAAGGCAGGCTCAGGGTCATCTACCCCAGCATTCGCAAGAGCTCCAAGTTGGCATGTACATCAAATAAACACTGCTTATTGGTCATAAAAGAAAGTCAAACACTGAGATAATTTGTTGTGCCAGCCGAAAAACACAAGTGGGATTAACTGAAGGGTGGAGAGATAAATGACTCGGTGAGCCTCGCCTTTCTTGTCTCTTGCTCTTTGATCATCAGACCAGTGTGCGGCTGCCTTGCTTGTTCTCTGCCTCAATTTATAGGCTACACTACCTGTGGGATGCCTAACCTGTGGACTGTGTCTCTGTAAGTTGAGGTCCCTTTAAGACATCTCTGAAGCTGGGGACTGGCAGTTAAGACTGGTGGTTGGGTGACAGTTGGTGATCTGCCTTGTGGTTGGCTGCTGTGCTGAGATATCCTAGCTCTCTCTATAGACAGAGGAAGATCTGGCAGCAGACTAGACTTGAAGGACTGCTAGTCTCTCACAACTCTCTCTCACGGGAGTGAGTTGCATTGAGCCATTTGTAGTGCTTTATAATTTAACTGTTCATTTCTTATATTATATATTTATCTGTATATGATTTAACAGTTCATTTCTTGTTATATATCTAATTATCTTTATAAATAAATATATTAAATTATCAGGAATTTGGTTTTATCTCTCTAGAGAACTCTGTCTAACACAAACATCTTCATCCGACATTGGAGGCCAACTTCACATTCTCATTGTTCTCACACACCTCTCCTTTTCTGGCAGCAACAACACGTTTTAACTTGAAATGCTGGTGTCTATCAAAAAGCAATTACTAGAAAATAAAAAAGCAGAGTCGGGAAGTACAACAATATGAAGACTAGCCTGCAGAAAAACAAATCCAATTGCTAAACAGACCAGGCAATCAGGACTGGGAAATAATAGACGCAGTAAAAGGTCAACAGGAAGAAAAACATCCCATATAAAATTAATGCGTTGAAATGCCAAGGAAAACACAAGTCTCCTTTTCATGGGGGAATTTAACAATTTTGACATAATTTTCAGAAAGGCCTGCTACCTAAACTTGCTATTTCAATTTAAACACATAAACCAAACAAACATATTTCTGTAAAGTGTTCTTTAAGAAAGTGGATACTTAGAATAAACTATAAATACACAGAGTACGTGAAAAAGTACCACTACTAGGGTTCCAGCCCCTACTGAAGAAACAGTGTAGAGATCGCATCTGGCCTCGTCTGGCTCCCAAGGCTAATTGTCACAAGACAGAGGCAAACACACTTCTATCCTCCATCCCTTTTCACCCTACTTCCATCAACTATCCCTCCCTTCAGCTCCGTCCAGTAATTCATTGCAATGGCCACACCAAACTCACAGACCAGACTTATGATTATGTAGTTTATTAAGGAAATGAACAATTTGCAATTCAGGTGAGAAATGCTCAGGATACAGTTGTGCAGTTAGGACAATTTCTTCTCTGCCATGTCCAAAGTCGGGTCTCTTTCAGGCCCTTTGTCATTAGGTATGACCTCCATCTTGCTCAGGCAATATTAAAAAGCTCTTTTAGAGCTGCCAATAAATGCCAAAAGGCATTTCTGCTATTCTGCTATAAGCCTCAAACTTAAAGTACTCAATTTCAACTTCATAGGTCAGCAAACATAGCTCCCCCAATTAAGTGCACAGGAGCACCCCACTCCACAAGCCAGTCTCCTGCCCCAAACCACTCAGTTTCACTTGTTCTATGGGGCTGTGATGTCCAATGCTCTGTTTCATACTCTGGCTCCTGGTTCTGCTGCTGCTGCTCCTCTGCCATTCCTGTGTCAAAGCTGTCTCCTAGATCAATGAGGAAGTGATGTAGTGAATTAATCAGTATTGCTCTTCTAGCCATAGCCTTTGTTACTCCCATCAAACTACCTTCATTTTCATGATAGTTCTCGTTTAGAAGGTGGGTGAACATACTGATTACATTGTATGATTTAGCTGTGAGTGGTTATTAACAATATTAATTGTGATTTACATCCTGCTGGGTCTAAAATGAGTCACTTCAGAAGCAGGAATAAGGGATGTCTCAGTGCCTATAATGAAGTAGAGTCAGGAGTGGGTCACATCCCTTGAATGTAGAGTGCCCTGCATATAAACCTTGTTGATCCAGGAGACAACTCTGATACTAGGAGCCAAAGTATGAATTAGAACAGTGTGTTTCCCTGCCCAAAGAGCAAGTAAAGCTGAGAGCTTGGGGACATGAGACTGGCTAATGGAGCAGTGTACCTCTGGACACTTAATTGGGAACACAGTTGATGACCTATGGAACCGGAGCTGAATGCCTTAGCATTGAGCATTATAGTGGAGTAGCATGCTCTTTGGGCATTTAGTAGTACAGTGAACCCTCGCCACTTCGCGCTTCGACTTCCGCGGCTTCACTCTATCACGGTTTTTGGGTAACAGCGCATGCTCTGTCATTACTGCCACTGATTGGCTCATACTGTACACGCTTCTGTCTGCATCGCTACGTATCGGAGCTACGTATCAGAT
>NW_022103906.1:2611894-2663098 GCF_000313985.2 Echinops telfairi
TGTCCTCTATGCTCTAACTACGAAAATATTTGATTTACAAATAAGGAATCCTACTTCGCGGAATTTCATTTATCATGGTAGGGTCTAGAACCGATTAACCGCGATAAACGAGGGTTCACTGTAGACCTAAATGAGCTTTGTAACATTAACCAGCAGGACAGAGAGAAGGCCTGCCTTTAGACATGGAAGGGAAGAATCTATTCTGAGTGAACCACTATAGCCCAAGCATTTCTTATATGTAGTGTAACCTGTTTGCTTCCCTAATAAACCTCATACATGTGAGAATCACCTGGGTTCTTTGTGGTCATTGCAATGAATCATTGATCCCAGCCAGAGTGCCATGGGAGGCACAGTTGACAACTGTACAGGGTAAAAAGCATGAGTGGTGCAGGCATGCATGTCTGACCTCTGCCTTGTGGCAGTCAACCCTGGGAGCTGGAGGGGGTCACATGTGGTCTCCACACTGTTTTCTGCATAGGTTCGATGAGAAGAAATTTCCGAGCCCAAAGGAAACCCTCTACCACTGGTTCTTCCTTCTTGCTGGCTGTGAGATCCTGCTTCCAGTTTCTAAGATGGTTCATATCATAACTAGCAGGATGAAAATGACAATTAATGCTGTTAAGAATCATTCACAGCTGAATCTTACCCAGACTTGTCAGGCAAATAAAGGTCATCTGATGGGAGCAACAAGGGCTAAAGGAGCCATATTAAATCAATCTCTGCATTGCACATGCATAGCTCTACTCATCCAGAGTGTGCTAAAGCATATTTCTGTGATAACTGCAGACAAGTTCTCTCAGCGATACACTTGTCTTATTCTCGTTAGGTTTCAAATTAAAACAGTGGTTTTGGAGGGGATCAGCTGGACCAGTTAAGTTCAAGGCAGAGAGGTCAGCTCAGAAAATAGTTATGGTGATTTTCGGGGGGGGGTTCTCAAGTAGTGATCTTCATAGATTTCTCCAAGGATCCATGACAATCATGGGAACTTATTATGAAGAAGTTTTTCTACAAAAATGAAACAGTGTTGTTAAGAAAAAAGTCATGAAGTCCCATCTATCCTATATCTTTGTTTTGCCCTTCAGACTCCTTTGTCCCCCTAAATTCAAAGAACACTGATTTGAGTTCCCCATTGATGCCAAAATTGCCATTTTGACATGGTACGCATAGAAGAGTGCAGAATTCTTCTGGAAAGGATTGAAGAAACAGAAACAGTGTTTTCAGAAGTGTACTGACCTAGATGGAGCAAATGTGAATAAAAAAGATATCTTCCTATTAAGAAATTTTTTTGTTTGTTTATTTAATAAAGGTTTCTCTGATTTTGTAGCATTGCATTTTTCTGACTGGCTCTCAATTAAACTTCAAATAAATAAATAACAGAAAATCTATTGCTGCTGGAGGAGTCTTGGTGGTTATGCATTGGGATGCTAACTGCAAGGTCACTAGTTCAAAACCACCAGCAGCTCCACTGGAGAAAGAGGAAGTTTTCTCCTCCTAGAAACAATTACAGTCTCAGAAAACCACAGGGTGCAGTTCTACCATGTCCTATATGGTTGCTGTGAGTCAGCACTCCAAGGAGGTGAGTTTCTAATCCTGGTGGAAAAGTCATTCAATTTTGAATTCTTCTTCAATGCAGTGATTTGATTTAAATCTAATGGCTAAATATGAAAAAAGGAAGATTTTGTCACATTTTTACCAAAGGTGTTAATAGCAGCATTTCAAGAAATTTTCCTTTGCAGTGGTGTTAGAGCAGAAGCCTAAAAAAGTTGTGAAGTGTTTAATAAACTCCTCCAGGTAAAGAAGGCTAAATAAATAAGAACGTGTCACCAACCTTCCAGGATATGGCCTAGCCCAGAGAAAGCGTCTTGATCATAGGACTTGTCGTGTACATTTCATTCAGAAACGATCTGATTTTTAAAATTTAATTTTTAAAGGTAACTTTCACAGAAATGAAAAAATGTATGTATATATTTTGAGAACTTTAAAACTCATGATCTTTGAGACTATCAAAGAAGTTACTGCAACAATGTCTCATCTATTTTTCTTTTCCTTAAAAATTTCACTTTTACTACCAAAGTAGTACATCTTCCCACTGATTTCTGTGTATACTCTTTATTTTGAAACTGGGGTCAAACGACACATTTCTTTTTGTTAAATGTATATTGGACATCTAGAAAGCTTTTTTTCAAAAAAAATTGCAAGTGATGTCCATTCATTTGTGATCCTCTAAATATTACAAAACTCTGCTATTATTTTTGTAAACCAGCATGTTTTAGAAAAGTGTGACCATAAAGGGTAAAAATAAGTCCACAACTAATTTAAGAATATTAGGCATAGAATCAGGACAAAAAGACCACCTTATTTCAAAAAGTGGATGTTAATTGCAAGTAGTAAAATTGATGGGGCTGCATGCTTATAGGAATTACATTAAATGAGGGACCACAAATATTAATAAACCATTTTAAAATGTGGCAGCTTGTTATTTCATTATAAGATACATTATGCAGAACAAGTCGATTTATGCTATACTTTTCGGGAGCTTTCAATTAATGGACTTGTAAGTAGAAAAATAATTATCTAGAAGTGGAAACAAGGGTTGGTAAGTTGTTTGAAATCTTACTCAAATAAAAATTTCTACTCCAAATTATTAAGAATGGGCATTAATAGAAATATTCATGGTGACCAGCCTATAAATGGGTTATCCTCCTTACCTTATTCTAATAGGTGAGTTTTTAGTGGTTTAGTAGTGAGGACCTGGGAATCTCCCATGCTGTGGCCTAAGAGTGAAATCAACTCCATGACGAGATCGGTCGTGGGCAGCAAAGCAGTAGTAAGAGTGTTAGAGAGGAGTGCGGCTTCCTTGCCCTGGTCACAGCCTTGATGCAATTGAAAGGAAGTTTCCTTGGGGATGTAATACACTCCTGCTTATGTAGACTCTGCGGGAAAGATTGTTTCTCCTTGCTGGTCTGTAACCTGCCATCCGTCTCATTGATACCCAGTTCCTGGAGTGTGAGATATATTGCCTGCTGACCCTGGGAGCTAACAGTGGCCTGCCGTTTTGCCTGCCAACCTTGGATTCATTCCACTCTGCAGCCATAAGTCTGACCTGTTGGCCTTGGATTCATCAGCCGCAGGAACTATGTGGGTCAGGAAAAGTGTACAGCTTAACATGTGACACACAGCCTTGAACCAGACTAAAATGACCTATGTGAGTGAATTTCTTCATAGAAATTTATTTCTCTATATACAGTGTTTTTGCTTCTCTAGAGAGCCAAGCTTAACACATTTGACCTGGTAATATATTGGTGGTAAAACATTACCACTAAAAGTAAATTTTTAAAAAAGCATTTCATTTTTTATCCTGAAAAATTCCTACAACTAACATATACTAACTCAAGTTATTCCTTTCACAATTCATTTTAACAGCCACTTTGAAATTTTTTGTATTATTTTATTTCTTGAAATCACATATTTTGATTTTTTTCTCAATATGTAAATACTTAACTGAACATCTGCAATAGTGTCTTCCAGTATTATATACATCGTGTTTATATTTTTTATATTTTATTCCTACAATGAGACAACAGATTTACCACTTGCCTAAAATCTGGGAATAAACTAGTAAACTGTTAATAGCACTGCATCACTCCACAGAGAGAAAAGCTGAGTACAGTGTGTTAATTCAGTAAATGATAGTTACTTAATGGTTTTCATAATAGCATTATAAATTGGAAAATATTTAAATAAGAGTTGGCAAGCTTTTGAAAATATTAATTAAAAGAAAAATAGTAAAGTTAAGCCCAAAACTGATACACAAATGGAACATTGTTAGACTCTTAGACCATGACCAATTAATATCATGTGATGTAGAACATTCATCTCAGTAGTACACACATAGTATGTCTTCATGTTCTTCCAGGATCACAGGGGGGACTTTTGAAGATAAGTTATCTAGGCAATAGTGAGCTTAAATAGCCTGGAATTGGTCATTTTCCTTTAAAAAGTCTATTACGCCAGCAATGGCAAACTGGAGAGGGACAGCAAGTTTCACATGATTGCCAAAAGAACACTTCAGGATCTAGCCCAAAGTGAATAATATTGCCCTCTTGGGGTGCTGGAATGATCCAGTGGGCTGCAAAAGCAGATACCTACACTTTATCCTAGATTATGAACTATCTTATAAAATTTTTAATTGTTAGGGGGACACTGAATAATTTTTTTATTCTGAAAAGGGGGCAGTACACCAAATACATTTGAGAATCTGTGATCTATCCTGTGTGACATTGTGAGTGATAGGGTAATATCCATAATCCTATAAGGAACATCAGTTAGTATAACCTGTATTCAAATATATACATCAACCACCAAGGCCAAAGATGAAGAAATTCAGACTCTGCAGTGTAAAATTGAATAAGCATGCAATCAAGGTGCACTGTTAATCACTGATGATTGTAATTCCAAACTTGGAACCAAAGAAGGATCACTAATTAGAAAATATGGTCTTGGTAATACTGGAAATACCTTTTTTTGAACAATATAAAGAATGATTATACACATGGATCTTGCTAAATGGAATAAAGAGGAATAAAATTGCCTACACCTCTGGAAAGAGATGCTAGAAAGGGATATCGAATACAATCAGTCAGAACAAAGTCAGTGTTTGACTGTAACACATACCACTAATTGTTCACAAGCAAGTTTAAGTTGAAGCTATAGAAAAAATTAAAACAAGGCTTCAAAAATCTAAGTGTGAGTATATGCAACCTGAATTGAGACCATCTCAGTAAGAGGTGTAACACATCGAACACTACTGACGATGTGTCACTGAAGACAAGATGATTTGTGAGATGACATGAAGGACCAAAGTAAATATCAGAAAAGATTCTGAAACCCCCTCAAGGAAAAGAGTGAAGAATGAGGCAAAAGAGGAGGGACACAGTAGATTTCAAAGGGCAGCTTGAGAAGATAAAGTATTAAAATGCACTGTGCAAAGACCTGGGATCAAAAAACGAACAGGGAAGGACATGCTTGGCATGTCTCAAACCGAAGAACTGAAGAGAAAGAATCAAGTTTCAAGTTATAATATGGAAGGACTCAAAATATTCAATGATGCAGGAATCACTGTACCTAAAAGAATGGGTCAATGTTCAAGGATTTCAGGAGGTAACATACAGCATATGACCATGAGGGTATTGAAAGAAAAGGGTCCAAGCTGAACTGAAGGCAGTGGGGGGCGGGGGAGGCTCCAGGAATTGACAGAATCCTAATTGAAATGTTTCAACACACAGAGGCAGGGTTGCATTTGCTCATTGATCTAGGCAGCAACATTTGGAAGAGAGCTACATGGCACCTGGAAGAGACCCATATGTGTGTCTAGTCCAAAGAAAATGATCCCACAGGATGCAGAATTCAACAAACAATCATTAATACCAAACATAAGTAAAAAACTGCTCTGAAGATAATTAAAATATAATAGAAGCAGAACATCAACAAGGAACTACCAGAAATCCAAGCTGGATTCAGAAGAGGAAGGGCAATGAGGAGTATCAACTGGCAACAGGTTAAGTGTTAGGCCTGCCCCCCACTTTATGTCTAAGGAATTCAGCAAAGACCCGTCCACCAGCCTGTGGCTGTGGCTGCCTCCTACCTGAGTTACTTCTTGTGGCAAACCATGTGGAACGTGGACATTTTCAGGTAAGGGTTTCGGAAAACGAAAAGTGTCATGCAACTACTGTTCAAGGAAAAAAGGATGAATTACATAAAATTAAGTACGGAATAAACATCAAAGTCATACTTATGTGTTGATACATAAAGTTGGGCTTTTCCTCTTGACCAATAAATGACTGAATTTCTAACTGTTCCAGAAACTCCAAAAAAAGGACCAGAACAAAGACGGCCCCACCCAGTCCACACCAAGATGACACCTAGAGAGGGGTTTTTCTTTCCAATATCTATGTACTGATGTGCTTGACACAATGGATGGATGGATGGATTGTGATAAGAGCTGTATGAGCCCCCAATAAAGATTTTTAAGACCATTTCAGAAAGCAATCACTATAGCAATTATTTACTAAGTGGTTACATAGACCATTTGTTTAGAATATGGGGAAATAATGCTTTTGAATGAGTTCCAAAGAGTGTAAAACAAAGAAAAAGGAAAACAAAAAGTCAACAAAAAGGATACTAATCCGTTCCTATAGGCCTGAAACTCCAAAAGGAACTTTGGCTGACAGTATATGTTAGTTGCAAGGCATGATTGGGGAAGCACATGCACCTTCCAAGTCTAGCCCTGTTTCAGGAGTTCTTGGGGCACCCTTGCTAGAACCATGTATGAAGCTGACAAGCCCCAACTCCATGGGTCAAGCTTCTTGCCAGAGGCTTTACCTGAATTCGTGTGGTTGCTAGGACTGATTAACCACAATTCAGCAGGTTGAGCCAAAGTCTGGTGACTAATGGGGTTGCAGGCAGTGGCGAATCCCAGTCGACAGGTCTGGGAGCGATATCCTGGCTTTGAGACTCAGAAGTCAGAGAATGATGAGTTGGATGCAGGATTGAGAGAATGAGTTTTGCCACAACAGGTATGTATATTGAATGCAAGCCCTATTCCCCCAAGGAAACATCCCTTTCAATTGGTTGGCTACTCAGATGACAAATGGAAAGTGATATTACATACTACTACTAAGAATCAAGGCCTAGGCAAGTTGACATGCAAGCTTAACAACCATCACGGGTGTTCAGAAAGGAGCCAGAGAACCACCAGTTAGAGAGGTTGCAGAATTGCTGAATTGGCAGACACTGGATTCAAGTCACACATTCCACCATTTAATTAAGTAGTTAACATGGGGAGTCAGAGAGACAAATGCAATATAGCTTCTTCTTCAAAGAGCACATGTTCTTTTGAGAAGATTTGGACTGCAAAGCAGATAAAACCTAATGCAGTCCATAATATACTTCCTGATTAAAGTGCTGACTCTGCTCTTGGCATCACTGGTGCCTGTAAATGCCAAAATATTTGATTTAGTATTTAACTATATGAGGGGGTATGGTGGGCGACGAAAAAAGCCTGATTTGTGGCAGATGGGGGACTGGTTTTGCCACCATGACAATGCACCTGCTAATGCAGCCATCTCAGTGTGCCAATTTTGGGCAAATAATAGCATGCCTCTCTTGCCTCGTGCACCTTACTCACCTTACTTCACTCCATTCGACTTCATTTTGTTTACAAGAATGAAGAAGGACATAAATGAATAGTAATTTGACAATACAGAAGAGGTGAATAAAAAAATGAGGGAGGTGCTTTCAACCATGCAAACAGATGAGTTTGAAAAATGCTTCCAAGAATGGAATCGCAGATTTTACAAATGTATTAAGTGTAATGGAGAGTATTTTGAAGGTGATAAGGTTGTTTTGAGGGGGAAATTGAATAAATTGCTTTGGGGGGAAACTCTGGGGTTTTTGTGGGGGGGAGGGGGGGTTGGTGCCCCCTCGTCTATTAATCCAGTCTCCTAGAAGAATGGAAGCTTCTTTTTTTTTTCTAACCCTAACCCTAACCGTAATGGAAGCTTCTTTAACAACTTAAATTATGGTATCCTTCATGTGATTCGCTTAAGTTACATAGAGTAGCTTATTGTCAAAGCTGCAGGTTAAACTCAGTCTTTTGAGTATGACCCAGGAGTTAATACTGTTCATGCATCTTTTCGACCTAAAATAGAGTGCACACAGAAGTATGTTAGAAGTACTTTTCAGGTAGTCTTGTTAGGAAGGGAGACGTAAAACTAATATTTTGTCTCCCACTTAACCTTTTATACTGTCAGAATTAATCCATTCCTCCAGCCACAATGTTTTTAAATGACTGAAATTTTATATGACAACTTTGTTGCATGTCTAAAATGAAACAGAAGTATATTTCAAGGGAAGATATCTTAGTTCTGTGAGTTGAAAAAGGTGTTTTAGAATTGACTAGTTGAATAGGCATATTAGTATAATTTATTGCACCTGAAAGAAGATTTGATTCTAGGGCTTAATAGTCACAGAGATATGAGAAAACTCGAGAAAAGCAAGTGGGGAAAACCAGTCGGGTATGCTATAAAACAAGGAGAAAATATGATATGAAATAGCAAGAGCTTCCTCAGATAAAAATATAGGAGAGCAGAAGATTATTACTGTGATAGTTACCATGGTAAGTCTGTTCCCAAGAACTTTAATATTTAATTAATAGAGAAAATCAATCCTATTTCTTACGGAAGATTATTTTCAAAAGAAGTTCGGGCCCTCATTAAAAGAATTTCTATGTTCTTTTTGGAGCCTAACAACAGATTGTTTAGAAATTATGCTAATTTAAATCTATTAAATAATTTCATTTTAAAAGTTATTAAAATCATAACTCGCTATATTTAATGCACTGTGAGAGAGTCAGTTCCAACTCACATTGACTGTATGTCTATTCTGACTCATGGCAACCCTTTGTACAGCAGAACGAACCACTGGCCCTGTGTCATCCTCACAATTGTTTTATGTTTGAGCCCATTGTTTCAGCCACTTTATCAGTACATCTTACTGAGGGTCATCCTTTTTTCCAAGGACCCTCAACTGTGCCAAACGTGATACCTTCTCCAGAGCGACCAGCTCTGGAGAACCTGTCCAAAGACTACATGAGCAGCCTTCCCGGCTTCTAAGGGGCACTCTAGCTGTGCTTCCTCCAAGACAGATTTGCTTTTCCTTTTGGCAGTTGACATTGCTTCCAATATTCTTTCCCAATATTATAATCCAAATGCATCAATTCTTCTCTGATCTTTCTTAAGCATTATCCAACTTTTACATGCATAGGAGGCCACTGAAATAAGTCTTTTGTAGCAGACGTATCCAATGTAATATACCATTTCACTTTTAAGACCATTTTATTGAGAGCTAATTCAGATATCATATCATTCCATTGTTTAAGCACAACAAATAATATTTTGAAATTGCTACCACAACAGTTTCAATCCATTTCATTTCTTGTCTGCTGTTCACTTGGCCGTTCATCATGTATCCAAGTACAATGAAACTATTGACAACTTCAATCTTCTCTACCTTTTTCATGATATTTCTATGGGCTCAGATAGGAAGGCTTTTGTTTTTTTTCTGTTGAGGTATAATTCACAGTGAAGGCTGTAGTCTTTGTTCTTCACAATAAGTACTACCTGCTTTTCAATTTCAGCAAGCAAACTGTGTTATCTGCATATTGCAGACTGTTAATGAATCAACCTCCAATCTTGATGTTGCATTCTTCATCACAGAGTCCAGCTTCTCAAATTGTTTGCTCAGCATGCTTATATGTATACATAGGTATGGTAAAAGAGTACTACCCAGATGTACACTTATTCATAATCATAATTGTGGTAGTTACATAAGCCGGTGTCAATTTGAAAGGATTATAAGTAAAGGGATGGAGTCTAGTCTGTCAATCGGACCATAGCCAATAAGGCCTCTGTGTGGGGTTGGCCTTCTCCTGAGAATTCTGGTATTTCCTCCTTGGAAGTGGGAAGACATCCTTTCTCCCAGCTCACTCCCTTGAAGATGTTCTACTGACAAGACACATGGCACTATGCCCTGGGAGCTGGAGAAGCCACAAGAACCTACCCTGATGCAACCAGACCTCTGAAATCAGAGACGCCATAGGGAGACCCTGCCAGCACTGAGATGCTTACAACGCCACTGGATCCAGAAGACTTCCAACTCACTGGCCTGTGATCTTCCTGAATTCAGTGTCATTGCACATGTTTTGTGCATCTGAAGAGGACCTTATAGATTGGTATGGGACATATGGGCTAATATCGGACATATGGGATAATATCGGACTTATGGACTTGATCTGGACTGGGGTAGGGTGTTTTCTCAATATTCAATTGCTCTTGTACATAAAGCTCTTTGTTATATACATGAGTGTCTATGAATTTGTTTGAGTAATGACTGGAGAGGAATAATAATGAGGATAAAGATAGTGTGTATGGGTTTACGTGAAAAGGGGAGTGCATCTTCTCTTCTACCATATCAGTTCTAAAGCACTACCAAGATAACAAATTAAATTTATCCTACCTTTTATTCTGATTAAAAAACTACAACTTTCAATAAGCACTATGATGAGTGAGTGAGGCAAGTTACAACACTGTATTACCAACATATAATTATATCCATTTTTCAGATAAAGAACATATTCTCATAGTTATCTTTCTTTCCATATATTTATATTTTGAGTGAAGAAAACAAAGTTAAAATGTATTCAGCATCACGTTTTAAGTGGTAAATTCCTGCAGGTCACCATCCACGAGTCTTGAAACTTGTTAAACCAGGGGCACTACAAAGCTTACCTAATTAAAAGATACTATCTGAAGGAGCCATGTACCTTCCTACAAAAGCAGTGTGAAGGCCCTATTTGGCCTCCTATGGCTTCCCTATTGCCATGAGGCAGAGGTCAGACATGCATCCACCCTCCATCTTTCTTGAACTTTCTGACACCGGCTGTTCCTCCCACTGCTGTGTTGGTTTTGATAATCCGTGCTGAAGATCATACAGAACTCACAGACAAACTCAGGATTAAGAGGGTTTATTGGAAGAATTGAAAGGTTACCACAAATGAAGATCAATAAGCAGTAAGGATATAGTCACTGGTATGAGCCATACTTCTCCACAGCCAAGAGCTAAGGTTCTGTCTAGCCCTCAGCCTCTCAAACAGGTGGTACCTTAGCCTCTGCTTCCGGGACCAGGAAGCCCACTTGTGGCTCTGTGTCACAGTCTCATAGGCTAGATGCTGCTTCTCTGTTCTGTCTCAGCCTCTGATATTGTCCTGGCTCTTTTGCTCTGCTCCATAGTCTCCGTGGCACAGTCTGTGATGGCTCTGGTCTTGGATTCCGTCACTTCAGACAGATATGCAATATGCTCTTCTTCCAGTGGTGCTGGGATTTCTGTTTCAAAATGGCTCTTGCATACATAATGGCTTTGATGATGTTGTGGGTTTTATCCTTCTGCAGGCCATTATCCCTAAAGGTTTTCACTTGATTCACACTTTGTGCTAACATTAACACTTGATCCTGTCCACGGGCATAGCAAACAAAACCAAAAGCCAAAACCAAACTCGCTACCATCCACTCAATTCCAACTCATAACCACCCTCTATGGAAGCGTAGCACAGCCCCTTTGGGCCTCTGTGACAGTAACTGTGGTAGTACAAAGTTTCACCTTTCTCACACAGAGTCCCTGGTGGTTTTGAACTGCTGACCTCGCAGTGAATAGCCCAACTCAACCATTGTGCCACCAAGGCTCCAAAATGGTATTTGAACCACAGACAGAGAGGCCAGAATTATACATTCCATAGGAATGATGGCTAAAAGCACTATATTAATTGAATACATCTCAGCAAAACGAAACCATACAATAGTTCACGCTCTGCCCCGTATTCTTTTATGAGGCTTGCAGCAGCTGCTAACTGTAAGATCAGCAGATCAAACCCACCAGTTGCTACCCAGGAGACAGATGAGGTTGTTGCGCCCACAAAGGTACAGTCTCAGCAAATCTAAAGAATTCTTGTTCTACCGTGCTCTATAGTGTCACTATGAATGGCTATCAACTCGAAGACAGTGGGTTTGGGGTGCTGTCACCCTAGACTTGCTTGGAAATCCCAGGTTGAGCCATGGACCTCTGGGCTCTGAAAGCACGCCTGCGTCCCCCGCCCCGCCAGGCGGTGGTCGTCCCAGCAGCTCCCAGAGCCCTAGCCAGACAGCCGGAACACACGGAGCCTGCGGGGACTTGGGCCAGAGAGTCGCCGCGGGCGGAGCCTCCAGCAGCGGCCACCTCGGCGTTCCGGTGGCCTCGGCCGCAGACACACCCAGGCCTCGCTCACTAGTGAGAGAGCTTCTCTTACCTTGCTTCTTCAAGTCGGACATGGCTCCAGCGGTGGGCCGACGCCTTAGTCTGCCCCCGTTTTAGCTCCTGATACACCATCCCGAGGGCAAGTTCATAGACCCAGTCGCTTCCGGGATTCCACTTCTCTAGTCCCGCCCACATCACTAAGATTGTCCAATCCAGACCCGAATTTTCTGCCTGCAGACTATCAATCATCCGCAAAGTGGCTGCAGATTGGCTTTTATCTGAGGCTGTTGAGAATTGTCTCTAAAACCCCACCTTCGAGTAGCTTGCTACTACTGAGCATGCTCAATTACTTGCTAGAGTGAAGTGGAGAAAAAACGAGTAAAATTAAGTAAGCACTAAACGTTTCAGATTAAACAAGTTAAACGGGGGACGGGGGTAAACGCCTGGCTGTATAGAACAGGCGACTTTCAAACTTTTGTAAAAGCATTTGTCATATTCTGAAATAACAAAATAGATGTTCTTGCTATCAGTGATACTAGTCTGCCAGTATACTAATATCTATTCTCTAATGTTCTTGCAACTCTAAACTCACTGCCAACGACTCTGTTGGATGGAGTAAGACTGTCCCTTGTGGGTTTGCGAGCTTGTAAGACTCTCCAGGGTAGATCAAACTCAAACACTGCCCTCGAGTGGATTCCAATTCGTAGCAACCCTATATGGCAGCATGATTGTGCTTGGGGATTTCTGAGACAGTAAATCTTCACAGAATTAGAAAGCCTCATCTTTCTCCTGGTGATCAGCTGGTGGTTTAGAACAGCTGTTCAAGTGGTTACCCCTCCAACGTTATCCGAAAGTGCCACCAAAGCTCTCACGGGACTATATCATTTCATCTTTCTCCTCAAGAGTGGCTGGTGGTTTCAAACTGATGACCTTGCAGTTAGCAGCTCAAAGCAACCTACTATTTTGAAAATGTTGGTATAAATTGAGTGCAAGAAATTAAAAGAAGCAGGTGCATTGGAAGGAGAAGCTTTTTAGTGTTTACTCAAAAATCACTTATTCTAACGAATTTAGGATGTGAAGCGTGAAAAGACAATCATGGAGAAGAAAACTTGGAAATATGAGGAGAGAAAGGATAAGACATAGGGTCTCTCTCTTTGGCTCTTGTTTTACACTTACCAGCAGCCTTGGAGAAACCCACAGGGACAGTTCTCCTCTCCCCTAGGGGGTCGCTATGAGTCGAAATCGACTCCAGTTTACAGTTGTGTTTGGAGCAGTGCTCCTGCATAGTGGGCTTCTCTTTGAGCTACTAACTGCAAGGCTGTTGGAATCCACCAGCAGCTCAGTGGGGGAAACATGAAGCTGTCTGCTTCCGTAAAGATTCACACCTTTGAAACTCCAAGGGGGCAGTTCTGCACTGAGCTATATGCATGTGCACTATGAGGCAGGATCAACTCGATGGCAGTGGATTTTTAGATTTGGCTGTCTACCCTAAAGAGTCCTGGTGGCAATACGCATTGAACTGCTAACCCCAATGTCAGCACACTTCGGAAGACAGGTGAAGGCCTTCTGCTAACCACAAAGACTTACAGTCTCTGAAACTCATGGAGGCAGTTTCACTCTCTAATAATGTCTCTATGAGTCAGATTTGGTCAACGGCCTTGGATGGGGCTGCCCACTCTCTCCTAATTCTCACCTTATAATTTCTGATATTTAGTTGAAAAACAGTCATCAGAGAGTAACACTGGACAAAGCTCCCTCTAATCCACATGTGTCTGGATTCATCTTTTTTACTCCTCTGATTATAATCATGGAAATGACTACATCTACCCAAGTAAATTTATTTACTTCATATGTATGTGAAAGCTGGACAGTGAATAAGTAAGAATGTAGAAGAACTGATGCATTTGAACAGTGATATTGGGAAAGAATATTGAAAGTATTGTGGACTGCCAAACAAACACACGTCTGAAGGAAGCACAGCCAGAACGCTCCTTAGAAACCAGGCTGTTGGGACTTCATCTCATGGGCTTTGGAAATGTTCTCTGGAAAGGCCAGTTCTTGGAAAAGAACATTATGCTCGGTAAAGTGCATAATGGAAAAGCGGAAGATCCTCAATGAGAGGGATTGATACAGTGGAAGCAACCATAGGCACAAATTTAACAATTGTGAGAACGGTCCAAATCAAGTAGTGTTTCCTTCTCTTGTACACAGAGCTCTTGTGAGCTGGTGCTGACTCTGCAGACCTAAGAAGAACAAAACAACAGAGACCAGAGATGAGTGCCTTTTGGAGGTGGGGGAGGGGCGGGATAATCAGGTGGCAGAAAAGCAGGATGCAAAGTGAGGGTGTGTTAGTGATCAGGGAAAGCATTATTGAGAAGGTAAATTGAGCAAAGATTTAAAGGATGTAAGAGAGTAAGCCCTAAAGAATCTAGAAAAAGAGTTCAGAGAAGCAAAGACAAGGAATGTTCCGGAAAATCACCTGGCACACAAAAGTTTGCTGTTGCTGTTGCTACGTGTCGTCCAGTCAGTCCCAGCTCATAAACAAACTGCACAGCAGAAGGAAACACTGGTTCTGTGCTAACCTCACAGCTGTTAAGTTTCAGCCTATTACTGCAGCCAAGGTGTCAATCTAGCCTTTTGAAGATTTTCCTCTTTTATGCTGACCAAGCATATTGTCATTTTTCAGGAATTGGTGCCTCATGATGTCATGTCCAAAGTACATGAGACAGAGTCTCACCATCCTTACTTCTAAGGATTCAGGCCATCCTTTCAGAACAGATGTTTGGTGTTCAATATTCTTCTCCAACACCATAATTCAAATGCATTCATTCTTCTGTCTCCCTTACAATTGCCCAGACTTCACATGAAGTTAATGCATTTTTACTTTTCTAAAATTTTAAAGAAGGTTCTTGCAGGAGATTAGGATTTGTTTCCTCTATATTGAGTTGTAATTCGTGGGGAAGGTAGAATTATTTCACCTTCATCAGTAGGGGCTTCAAGTCCTCTTGGCTTTCAAAAAGAAAAGTTTTGTTTATCTGCCTATCACAGGTTAGTGACCCCCTCCTCCAATCCTGATGCCAAATTCTTCTTCACATAGTCCAGTTTCTAATAATATAGGAATTGATCAAGCATAGTGAAAGAATACAACTCCAATATATACTTCTCCTGATTTTAAACCACATCGACCCCCTTACTGTATTCAAATAACCACCTCTTGGTCTATGTACGAGCAGTCTTGTGGGGTCGTGGGTTTGTGTTGAGTTGCTAACCAGAAGATTGGAGCTTGAATTCACCAGGTACTCCAGGGACAAGATGAGCCTTTCTGCTCCTATAATGTTTGACAGCCTTGGGAGTCCACAGGGGTCAGCTCTGTTCTGTCCGTAGCATAGCTATGAGTCCAAATTTACTGGATGGCAGTGAGTTTGGTATTGAATTGGTTATGCATAGTTTCCTCATGAGCACAATTAAGTGTTCTAGAATTGCTATTATTTCTGTTATTCATAGTTTATTATAATCCACATAATATTATTCAATAAATTCTACATTCTTTTGGGTCACCTCTCTTTGGAATGGGTACAAATATGGATCTCTTCCAGTGGGTTGGTCAGTTAGCTGTCTTCCAATTATTTTTGGCTTGGAAGAGTGAGTACTTCTAGCAATACATCAGATTGGATAAACATTTCAGTTAGTACTCCATTAATTCTTGAAGTCTTATTCTGTTTTGGTCATTTCAGCTTGGACCTCCTTCTCTCCAACATATTCTACCTTTTGGGATGGTTTTGGGAAGTAGGCAACAATGCCAGTATGACTGAAGCACAGTGACCAAGAGGACGTGAAGTAGAACGTTGGAAAAGAAATAGCCAGTTGTGGGGAAAATTGTGTAGGTTATTACGTACAATTTGGCTTCTCCAAGAAATGTGATGAAAAATCATTTGAGGATTCAGAACAGAATAGATTACATCTAAAGAAGTTACCTTAAGCGTACATTTAGGTAGATTTTAATGGGAAGAATCAGGAAATTTACTTTAAGTCGATTGCAATAAGAAACATTGTGACCAAGGACAATTAGAACAATGCAGTACGCAAAGACAGTGTTCTATGTTCTACTTTGGTGGGTAGAGAATGGCATCTAAAACACTCAAGAGTGGTCATGTAAGGTACAATTATTGAGTTCTCCTCATCTGAAATGGGGGGAAAGAATTAAATAGAAAAGGATTAAATTAAATAGAACACCACAATTTGTTCTTGTGGTAATGATTGTACAAATCTTGATGTGGTTGAATGAGTGGATTGTATGACATGTGTATGAAGTGCCAATAAATCTGTTTTTAAAAAGGAAACAATTTATTCAATGGACTATAGGACCAACACCAACATCAGCCCCCATGACTCTGAGACCAGAAGAATTAAATGGTGCCCCGCTACCACTACCAAAGGCCTTGTAAGGGTTAATAGTAGTAGGTCTTGGAGAGAAATGTGAAAAACAAAGCCTCAAAACCCTAAAAAGAACTGGCTTACTCGTCAGAGACTAGTGGAGCCCCTTCGACTATGGCCTTTAGTCACTTTCGGGTCTGGAACGGAACTCACCTCCATGAATCAATTATCAGCTACATGATAGACAGGTCTATAAGGTTAACAAGGATACTAGGAAAGCAAACACATTTAGAATAATCATCAATTTGATATCAACAAGGGAGCATTTACTCAAGGACAAAGTTCAGAAGGTAGGAAAGGTTGGAAAAGGAGGAGAGTAGGATAAGTGATATTACATCATGAGGATTGTGTTCAATGATATGAAACAAATGTCTATGAATTATTGAATGAAAAACAGATTTCCTCTGCAGATTTTCATCTAATTACAATAAAAGTTAAAAGATACACCGTTTTTTAAAAAAGAAAGACTGTCAGGACAGATAAACCCTTCAGGAACAATAAATGGAATAGGAATATTATGAGGGTAGGAAGTAGGTGAGGGGAGAAGGGAGAGAAAGGGGGAACTGATCACAATGATCAACATTTAAACACACACCCCTTCTGCAAGGGAGACAAACAACGGAACAACAGAAACACGGGTGAAGGGAAACAGCAGACATTGTAAGATATGAAAATAATAATAATTTATAATTTATCAAGGTTTTAAAGTGGGTGGAAGGGTGTGGGAGGGAGGGAATAAAGAGGAGCTGATACCAAGGGTTCAAGTAGAAACAGTTTTGAAAATAATGGCAACATATGTATAAATATGCTTGGTACAATTGATTATGGATTGTTATAAGAGCTGTAAGAGCTCCCAATAAAATGATTTATATCTATATAAATTATGTATATAATATATATAGTTATATATAATACAGAAAGACAGTAAATAGGCCCAATGTGGTAGCATTAAAGGTTGGAAGGATGTAATGAGATTTTGGATATTTTTGAAAATAAAGCCTAAAAGATGTTGTGGCTCGATACTTTGAGCTGTGAGAGAAAGGAAGTCTATAATAATTCTGTGTTTGGGATTTGGCAAGGTTCGAGTTATGTTGGAGGTTCGAGTTATGTTGATGAGTTATGTTGCTATTTGGAGGCTCAAGTTATGTTGATGAGATGGAGAAAACTTTGGGATGCCATCTTTGGGCAGCGTTGTACAGTTTAGAAATGCAATGTTCAAGATGTTCATTAGACATGGATATTTTGGTTTCAATTAAACTGTTAAGTGATTTGACAGCTCAGGAGAAAGGCCGTGTGTGTGTGTGTGTGTGTGTGTGTGTGTGTGTGTGTGTGTGTGTGATTTAAACTGAACTATAGGAGATTATGAAAAGAATAAGCATGGACCGAGAAAAGAAGTGGTCTAAGGACTCAGACTTGAAGCACTATAACTTTTTTAAAGTGGAGAGGAGCTGAGAGAGACTTCGCTACAGAATTGGGAAAGAGTGAGATTGATGAAAGATGAGAACAGTGAGCTGTTAGGAAAACAAATCAAGGATGTAGAGGAAGGAATGATCATTTGTCTCAAGATGAGGACAGGTAATTGATCTTTGACAATTGGATTTGGTAATGTTGAGGCATTAGTGACCTTGATTAACGTAATTTTGTTGGTATGGTAGAAGTAGAGGCTTGACTGCAATTAAATGGAATTGAGGAAGAGAAATTGGAGGTATTGAATATAGATCAGTTTTTTTGTGGATCAGTGAAGCAGAATAGTAGCTGTAGAGGACACAAGGTCCGATGAGGTGTTTGAAGATAACTAAACAAGCAAACAAACAAAACAAAAAAACCCAAAACTCACAGCCACTGAGTCCACCCACAGCCTATTTGTATATTGGAGGAACTGAACAAGTTGAGGATTAAATATCAATAATGCAGGAGAAAAATGGGATGCATGTTGGAATGATGTCCACGATTAGGTTGAATTTTCAGTTTGCTCTCTACTTCAATATTCCAAGCAGTATTTACACATTCCCTGCAATTTCTCTCCTTGAAAGAAAATTCTCCAGAAACCTCATATTCCCTTCCAGTTCTATTCCACTAATCTCCTTAACATCCAAATTTCTTGAAAGAATTCCCTGCAAACTTTGAACTTTGATACCTTAATTGACTCTGTTGCATAGTCCCTGTGGCTTCTATTTTTATTCGTCCATTGTAACTAACTGCTCTTGTTACATTTACCAGTGACCTTCATGTCACCAATTGCAGTACACTATTACCAGTTTTTAAATGATTCTTCCAGTAGCATAATCCACCTCATCCCCAAAGCAGACTTGGGAGCCATTAATGACTTACATCCTTTTCTCTTTCTGTAGAATTCGTTCAATAAATGACATCAAATGTATTTTACTTGCAAAATGTCTTACCTCTACCTTGTTCATGTCTTCCTCATCTCTTATTTTTGTTTCTTCAGGCATTTTATAATTGGTCTCTCCAATCTGACTCTTATTTTCCACTCTTGTTTCTCACTCCCACTGGACCCTTCTCTTTTCTCCTCAAAGTAATACCACACTCAGTGGATTAGAGTTCAACTCAAGGTAATTAAATATGTGCCAGGGTAGAACTGTATACCATAGTATTTTAAATGCCTGCTATTTTTCAGATATAGATTGTCAGGCTTCTGGGTGGGTGTGAACCTCTAATCTTTTGGTTAGTAGCAGAGCATGTTTGCACTATCTATCCATGGAGTTCTCATAGCTGTCCATTTTATACATACATGAGTCTATTCCAAACAAATCCTGTTTAAACACGTCTCTACAATCAGTGGATGGCAGCAGAGAAGTCCTCTCAGCAATATACTCATACCTGTTTTAGTTTTATTCGGGTGCTTTTAGAGAAAATGGGCCAATCGAAACAGTGGCCCATGAAGTGATCTGCTGGACCAGTTATGTCTGAGACAGAAAGGTCATCTCAGAAGGTTATGGTGAATGGGTTTTGGGACTCCAAAGGGGTATTGTTGGTAGATTTTCTCAAAAGACAGTGCAATCGTGGATTAGGAAGATGTGTAAAGAAAGTGGAAAACAGCATTGGAACAAGGACAGAAAAGTTACACTGAGATTTTCACACACACACCCCGCATCATGACAATGCATCTGCTCATTCTTTGGAGGTCTTTCATTGGGAAATGTTTATCATCCACCTTTCAGCCCTGATCTTGCCTCTTCTGACTTCTTTTTGTTCCCAAACTCCAAGAATATTGAAAAGGAATTATTTTAGTTACTTGAGGGCTCCAGACTGTTTTAATGGAGTGTAAATCAAAGCAGGCAGAATTCTTGGAGACAGGTTAGAAAGAGGGAGGCATCACCTTCAAACGTAGACAGACCCAAATCAGGATGTGCTGAGAAAAAGTAACTTCACATTTTGTGTTTAATGAAGGGTCCTATTTTGTAGCAATACTTTTTGATTCCATCCTGTACTTGGATACCTTTCAAACTTTTTTCAATGTCCTGAAAAGCTCCTAAGATGCTCTCTAGCCTTATTTAAGTTATTCTCTCTTTTACTCGTTTCATTTTGTTCTTACTTAAATTTCTTTTTATCCAAGGATCAAGTCATCTTTCAGGGTCTTGGACTCAAATCTGTGCTTCTTTCTGCCTGCAACTCTCTTTCCTCATCTTCCATTCTTTTCTTCCATAAATTCCATGCCTTCTTTGTCTCCCTCTTCCTACTCCATCTCTCCAGTTCCCTGGCATCAATTTCCTATATAAACAATTTACACCCAAGACGAGGTTGCAGGATCTCCCTGCAGGAGGGCCTACAGAATATGACTGCCTCCAAGAATTCTTCCCTGAGATCACAAAGTATAATAGTTGAATTGTTAACATCTTAAATAGCACCCTGTATTTTCCCTTGCAAGGAGTGGGTGTTAGTGAGATTTGTAGCATTATGTGTACATTAAAAAGAAAAAGAATGACTCCCTCCCTAGATGGAAAGTCCTATGGGTTCATTGCTATTTCTTTTTTTCTATTCAGCTCCTATATTTAAAGCACACGATTGCTGTTGTTGCATGAATGAATGTATAAAGTAGGGGGAAAAGAAGTGAAAGCATGGGGGAAATTATGGAAAAGAAGAAAATAAAGAAACTAACCTGAAAAATAAAATAAAATGTTGATGTTTTGGTTATGCTTTGGTATACACATTCATAGCTGAGACAAATTGGAAGATGATTTTCAAGAAAATTGCTGAGGAGAAATTAGATTGTGGTATGATTTCTTAGGTTCATCTTTGTATAACCCTCGGTGCTTTGCTTTGCTTGAAAATATTTTCAAGCTTTGCTTGAAAATAAAGTGGAATTGATTAATAATTGAGTAATAAATTATATGAAGAAATCTCATGGAGAGAGTGCTTTTGTTTAAAGATTGTTTAGGAAATCCTGGAACAGAGTGGTTTGTCCCATTTCAAATATATATTTTTTATCACTAGATTCACTGTGATTCTAACTTCTACCCAGTTTTACTTTTTCTAATTGCTTTCAGGCTATGGGACCAGGAATTAATACACAAAAAGAGCTGGGGGGGGGGGGTATAGGTGGTGTCTCTGATTACCAGTATTTCTCTGTGGTCCCTAAAAGCTTTGCTTCTTCCTTCAGTCAGATCTTGGAAGCACAGCCCCATTTTTAAAATTAGGGCCTATGAAAATAATGGCCATTGTTGCTACATTTCTCATAAAGATGCAGGTTCTCAACACAATTGAATTTTTCTTTGATTTGTGTCTTTCATGATTGCAACCCAGTAAAGCGGCAGGGCTTATCTATTTAATGGGCTCGGGTATAAACAAAATTATAAAAATATGATTTTAAGGGTAATGCTGTCCATGGGAATTACACTGGCCATCGGTGGAGTCCTTCTTCCCTGGCAGGTAGCACAGGTAAATTTCATGTACATACTGGAAAGTATGCACGTGGCAACAGTGACAGACTCCGTTTTACAAGTCACAGCATCAGAACGTTTTATATTACCAGCTATGCCTTTGCAGTGAAATTCTCTTACAAATAAATACCTTCTCCCATATTTACAGTGTTCCTCTTATCTCTCTGCCAAGTGAGCATCTTGGTTATCAAGCCGACTTTAAACTGTACATTAATCCCACACGTGAATGAAGCAGCGCCTTCATGTCAGTCCAGAGGGGGCTGCACCTTCCCAAATGTGGAGGAGTGTGCTTATCGTATTCTGGTGCTAACTTTCAAAACGCCTTTGAAAGCTGTAGTACATGTAGCAGTTGAGGCGCCCGGACTCAGGATGGTCGGCATCTTCTCGGGAAGCCATCTCTTCTCTTTCTGTCCCCGCGTGACCTGTCCCGCTTCTCTGTGCAACAGGTGGTCGCATTGGAAGCGCTGCCGCTTTCCACAAGGCAGCTCCTGCAAAGAGCTCCTCTTTGAGCGCTCCTGGGGGTTCCGCACTAGAACCGGGCATGCTCAGTAGCCAAAGCAGGTTGGGATAGCGAAGCCGCAGCTTTTGCGCTACAGTTTCAGAGCACCAAGAGGAACGGCTCTGGACCTTCTCTAGATGGAGCCCGGCGAGGATCAGCCCCCCCAGTGCGCCGGTGCCTCCCGGGGCGCGGGTGTGCGCAGGCGCCGACCGTGAGAACCCGTGCGCGAGGCTCCGAGTGCAGCTCTGAGAGCGCGGCGGCGGCGGCGGCGGCGGCGGCGGCGGATCCCGACTACCGCTCAACGCCTGCACTGCCGAGCCTCTGCCTGCAGCCGGCGGCGGTACGGCACGCGGCGCACCGTTTCTCGCTTACCTGGCTTAAGGGGGTCGCCACCTCACCATGTCACCCAGGACCCGCTGAACTAGTAATGCCTGAGAATGTCAGCGTTGAGAAAGGTAAGCGCTGCGTGCGCCCGGAGGGCTCTCCGGTACCTGGGAGAAGGAACGGGAGAAAGTCCCGAGGCCGGCGAGTGCCGTCGAGCTGGGCGCAGGGCAGGCTTTTTTGGCCGTGAGGGGTTGTTGTTGCAGCTGTCTCCGGTGATTGGGGGGCTGCCTTGGGCATGTTGGGGAGTTTGTAGAGGGGCGAGCACCATTTGGCGTGGCTTGGGGCCAGTAAAGTCTGAAGGACACACTGGAAATCCCTGGAGGGGCGGCTTGGGCGCGGAGAGGTGGTGGCGGTGTGTGGAGGTGAGAGAGGGAGGCGGTGGGCGTCTTCTGCCACTTCTGGGGGCGTCGGCATTGGGCGCCCTGGCTGCAGCGCGGACCAGTTGTCCGCTGCGACCTGCACGCTCCCTGAGGGGCTGGAGTTGGGCCAGGGAGACCCCAGAGCGCCCCATAGCCCGGGTCCAGGTGCGCCATCCAGGAGCGTCTCCCGGCCTCCCGAACGCTGCGGGTGCCTGTGATCCCTGGGACCGAGATGCAGCTTGGTGGCCACAAAGAGCCGAAGGAGCCCCTGAGGGTGGGGGATCCAGGCACCAGGGCCTGGGGAGATTCATCCCCCGCAGCGAGCCCAGAGCCGGGGGACTTGAAGGGCTTGCGCGCTGGTGGTCCGAGGGTCCCCGGGACGTCAGGCTCCACAGAGGATGGAGGAAGCCGGACGCCGGGAGCCGGGCGCTGCCAGGGGTGTGAAATTCCCAGCTGTGGCCAGGCGGTTAGAAGGGGGCTGCAGGAGAGATGTCAGTAAGCAAGCGCAGCCCGAGGGGCAACTGGCGAGCCAAGGGTCTTCAAACCTGGCACTCCTGTGGGTAGTCCAGAGGGAATGGGGCACTGGGGTTAGCAAACTGCATTTCCGAAAGAAAAACCCGAATCCTTCATAGTCCCTCCCCCCCTCCCTGAACAGTGCCGAGGTGGGAAAACGCCGACGGGGCCTGGGAATGAATGAAAGCTCCTGTTGGAGAGCCCAGTTGCGCTTGTGGTCTCGGTGGGGCAGAAGGGGGAGGGGGTGGCAGGAGGCAGCTTCTGCCGTGGTGGCGGTGGTGGTCTGGAGGAGGTGGGCGGGGGACCAGAAGGGGTGCGCGCGGGGGTGCAGCGTGGTGTGCGCGCCGGGAGGGGGTGGCAGCCGCCCCGCTCTCCAAGTGTGAGCGCAGAGCACTGGGGCTTTTTTAAGGGTGGTTGCTATGCAAGGCGCTACCCAGCGCCGGATTTTGTAACTAAGCCTCCCCCGGCAGCGGCTGTTGCTGTTCGCTGGGCTTGTTCGCTAACGATTGCAGGAGAAATAATGAGGATGTAATTATTACAGCCCTGGCGCTGTCAAGAGGTGGGGGGCGGAAGGGACAGGCAGTCTCTATGGGCCAGGTGCGCGTGGTCAGGGGTAGGGGAACCCCTCCTCACCTCTGCCCCCCATTTTTTGCACGGGATGTTCGGTACCACTGAGAGGCTTTGGAGCCAAACCGGACTTGGGGATCTGAGGTGGGGGTGGGGCGGACTTTGGGAGAAAGAGTTTGGTGATGAAGGGTGTGTTGGAGTAAGAGGAGAAGAATGCAGGTAAGTGGGCACTGGAAAATAAACAGTTCCTGAGGGCTGTTTATTTGCCCTCAGGAACTAAAAGACATCTTCCCTTCCATTTGGCTCTTCCACACTTCTTAGGGAATTTTATCCCAGCTGCTTGTATGCTGCTTTTCTCAAATGAATGGCGATTCTGGCAGCCAGGGCTTCGAATTCTGAATTCGTGACTTATCAGTGGTAGCTGTCTTGTATTGATTAAAAATAAAGCTATTGGCAGTGAATTCATCCTGTGTTTATTAACTCTGCCAGCACTGGCTGTGGGTGGTTGTAGAGCTCGAAATATAAAACACTACTGTTTTTTTGGTTCTCCCCCCCACCCCCACCCCTGTCATCTCGGGACTTAGAGGCAGGAGAGACCACAGGTTAGAGATTTAAGAAATAGATTTCCTTGAAGAAATGTCCCCTTGGTGGCCTTGAATTTTTACGAACGGTAACCAGGTCCCTCTGTATCTTCATGGAACAATGCATTTGAGTGGAAGTATATGGACTCTAGCAATCTATGATTTCAAAGAGATTATTATTTCTTGATAAGCCTGGGTGGCGCTAAAGCCACTGGCCACAGTGAGGAAGAAACGACCTGGCAATTTGCTCCCCTCAAAGACTTCAGACTGGAATATCCTACCAGCCATATACTCAGTAGGAGTCAGCATTGATAGGGAAGTACACCACCACAGCAGCAAATAATAACTTGTTTGTAGATGGCACATATTAGTTGTATTTGTAATTAGAAAATAATTTGACATCTCAGCACGGCCTGAAGGATTCAAGATACCATATTCAAAAGGATTCTTTTTTTTGTATGTCTCAAAGGTGACAACAGGATCAGTTAGTCCCCTTTGGAAGAAACATCATTTAGATTTGAGGTTAATATATATTAACACAATTTTGATTTGATTTTCTTTATTTTCTCTAAAAAAGATAATGAGTAACCAAGGCAGAAAAGGTGAAAGAATGAAAAAAATGATAATTTTGGCAGGTCAGCTTGTTACTCTGATGTTTCTTTAAAAATGTCATTAATCAGGATTTTCCAGTAGCCAAATTGTCTTGTGCAGGCGGCTGGGTGACTCACAGTTTTGGCTCTAATAGTAATTGTAGAGTATGCATACCATTTCCTTTTAGATGGTATTTTTTCCATTGCTTGGAAGAGAACAAATTAGAATATTTTATACCCCACATCTGGCAATATAACTAGCAGACTATGGGGAGTTCTAGCTGCTCAAGCACATCTGGGCTGTGAGAATTAAGAACCTACAATGAAAGAAAATGGTTAAAATATAGTCCTATCTAAATCAAATTACTCTTTCCTGCCATTGCTTCAGAAATTATATCCAATGTCATGAATTCAATGAATGTGGGATCTATTCCTCAATGGTAGCCTAGCGAGGGTGCCCTACTTTGTATGTGTAAACCATTCCTGCCTCGTCATGAACTCTCCCTCAGAATTTTCTGTTCTTGGGTAAGAAGTCAATAAGGTTTGAATGACTATTAGCCTATCATCTCAAATTTTATATTTCATTTTAGCTTAAAGGGTAAGCTTAATAAGCAAAATGTGTTATACATGAGATAGTCCAAAGTAATGCACTAATTAGAGCATTCTTGTGACAAAGATCTTTTCCCAGAGAAGCATTCAAAGTCAATTTTTCATACTGTCTGTGTTAGACCGGGTAGACTAGAGAAACAAATTTGAGGTTAATTGACATTGACACACATGTGTATAAGGAAAAGGTTTATATACAAGAGGAATCATACATTAAGAAAACATCCCAACCCAGTCCAGTCCAGTCCAAGACTATAAGTCTGATATTAGCCCATATGTCCGATATCAATCTATAAAGTCCTCTTCAGACTCATGAAACACATACAATGAAGCCAAATGCAGGACGATCATAAGCCAGTGGGTAGAAAGTCTTTGGGTCCAGTGGCGTTGTAAGTATCTCAGCACTGGCAGGAGTCTCTCTGTGGCTTCTCCGGCTTCAGAGGTCTGATTGCATCCGTGTGGCTTCTCCAGCTCAGGGCACTAGTGTAGTTCCATGTGTCTTGTCAGCTACAATGTTCTCCAGGGAGTGGCAGAGAGAGAAGTGTCTCTCCCTCCAAGGAGTAAGTCCTGGATTTCCCAGAATTCTCAGGAGAAGACCATGCCCACACAGAGGCCTCATTGGCTATGATCTGATTGATGGGCTAGCCTCCACCTCTACACTCTTAATCCTCAAATTGACAATTATATAACTACCACACTGTCAAATATTTATTTTTCTTTTAAAAAACTTTGCACTTACATTATATTTAACCCAAGTGGTACTGGAGACAGAAATAAACATTATTTACTAATATTTGCACATGCTTTTGGTTTCTTGTGATCTAGTTGATTAACAATATTTCCTTTATTATTGTAGAATTCAGATTTTGTTGCACTCTTTTCCCCTAATGACATGCTTTCCTATAGCAGTCTATTGCTTTTCTTATTTTCCCCACTTTGTTTTTGCAATTGGTAGAAATTACAAATAAAATATTAAAAGCAAAAGTATTTCACAGCATTTAAATTACATTTGATTTCATTTACCCAGAACCGACAAATATTCTAGAGCCTAGTGTTTTTTATTTGTTGGGGGATTTGAATTTCTCTATTTTAACATATTATTTTCCATAATATACTACATGATCAAAATGAAGAAATGCTGTTACTGTTTTATAACTATATTGGGGGGGAAATTTGATATCTCGCCTTCCCAACAAATTGGTTGATGTATACTTTGATTATAGGTTTTGAAAGGACATAAATTAGATGTATTGTTTATTGACTCTTGGAATGAATACACCAAGATCATTAATTGACTACAATAACAATAACTATGATTCATCATGTTGGCCAAATGAGAGTCATATTTAGAGTATTGCCAGGATGTCTTAAAAAAAATGTGTAGGCTACCCTATAGGAAGATAGTGGGTAAAATGTCTATAAGTTATTCTTAACCAAACATATTTTTTCTACTAGTTATTTTTAATTATATAAGCACATTCCTACCAATTGCCAACTTCTCTATGTTTTGTTAGATTAAGCATTCAGTCAATGTTTCATATTGTTGTCTAGATATGTGTGTGTACAAAGACAGCATAGTAATTTCATGTGAACTCATGACAATATTCTAATTTTTAGGGAAGCTAAAAGATGGACTTTGACATCATCCAAGTGTAGATAGAGATGGTAGGGTTTGCAGACTCCACTTTAAATTCCGGATCTGATGGTAGAGGGGTTGTAACTTTTAAGCTCAGCTTTCTTTCCAGGACTTAATAGCAATGACACATAACAGTAATCTCCTTGGCCAACATAAATTTAGGTTCATATGTCAGGGTCTTCTTTTTCTTTTTTCATGCCAATAGTAGATGAACTGGTTTCATTTTCCTAAATGTTTATAAGTGCTTGCATTTCCCAATCATCAGCTCAGGGTTTTCTTATACTGTAGCTTCATTTCAGCCTCAGGATTATCAATTGCCTATTTCTTTAGCTGTTTTGACATTTCTTGTGATGGGCATCAGTTGCAGTTGCTCTAAAGAGAGAGTATGTCTCCTTGATGTGTTATTATATATATTCTTGCTGGCTGTCAATTTCATGTGTTCTTGAACTACATTACTACCTTGCCTTTCTTGATGGGCCCTCAAGACATTAAACTTATTTGGCTTATTATAGCAAACTTGTATTTGTCATCTAACATGAATTCACACTTCTAGTATAACAGAATGCTGATTTTCTTTTTGAATCATCTTTTACCATTTTTAGGGCTTGATTCTGTATGGCCCACTGTTCACTTCAGAAGTGGACTCCTGATTGACTAAAATAAGTCAAAGAATCCCTACCCATCCCTGAAAAATAATTGGATCAGTGGAGAGCATGACACTTAATTTGAGCTGAGCTGATGAAAGTTACACTCAGGATTTTCATTTGCCTTTTAAGTAAGTGAAATTCTTTGAAAGTAAAGTTAAATATAATGTCTGATGTTGTTGCCATCAACTTCTAACTCCAAGAAAAACACCTGATTTAAATGAAGCCAACACCAACATGTGAAAGAGCAGGGCAACACTTGGAGATAGAAACAACTTGGACTTGAAAAACATTATTTGAACTGCAGTCAAATTATTCCTGGAATCACCATTGTCCCTTCATTTTCACTTATGTAAACAAAGTTCTCTTTCAAATAGACCTCTCTGTCCTTGACAACCAAATATGATGTGTTGTTTTCATATTTCTCTAACAATTTTCATTCTAAAACCCCTGTTGCAGAACCAACATTTGGTTATCTTAAGGTTCATTTTTTGTTTGGTGATGCTTCTTATGTGCATAATCCAATATACGGTATAGGCATGTATCTATTTTTGCACCCCCCCGACCCAGACCTTGCCAGAGATCCAAACACTGATCTAATAGATGCTTTTCTTCATTATCTTCAAAATAATCATACTCTGCACAAAAGAAAAAAAATTAAAATGATTTCCTTAAAAGCAAACAAACATAGCCTTACTATCCTGAATCAGTCCCTGAGATAGCTTATTGTCCCAACACCCACTTGCTTTCCCCTGCCTCCCCCTCTCCCATGTTTGTCCTATCGAATGGCTGTTTTGTTTGAACTGGGGACTTCTCATTGAGCACCCAATGTTTAACCCATAGCACCACCAGGATCATTAAATTATATGTAACACAGAGTCTATATCATAATCCAGGAGATATAAAAATGTTCCTCCCTATATTTGATGAAGATTTTTCCTGCTATGTTTGTGCAACACTGACATGCAGTGTTTTATATTGGTGATACAGGGCAGTGGTTAAAAGTGAGGGCTCTGGAGTTAAACTCTTTAGGCAGCTGAGTGACATTTAGTAATTTGACATCGCTGTATCTACTTCCTTATCACTAAAAGAGGGACAATGTGCTTTTAACTTGAAAGAATTGTCATGAAAATTAAATGTATAACTGTAAAGCATGTAGAAGAGTGTGTATCAAATGACCTTTTTATCATGAAGGGATACAGAAATGAAGTTGAGATACAGTTTGAGCTATCTTAAATTTGAAGTAATCATGTCAACCTCTGATATCCCATAGAATTTTGATATTTTTATTTATATTGTTTTGTTTTGTTGTGCTGTTGAGTCCATCTCTTCTCATTTTCACTGATCTACAATGAAATGGAACACTGCCTGGCTTTGGACCATCCACCCAATCAGTGCTCTATTAGAGCCCATTGTTAAAGCCACTGTGTCAATCCATCTCCTGAGGATCGTCCTCTTTTTCATTGACCCTCCTATTTTGGCACTCATGATGTCCTTCTCAAGGGACTGGTGCCCTTGAGAACATGTTCAATGTCTTGTCATCCTTGCTTCTCAGGAGCACGCTGGCTGTACTTCCTCTGAGAGATTGGTTATTATTTGTAATCTTATTTATATATCCGCTTTGTTAGGACTTTCCAAAAGTTTTGACTCAACCACAGAAGTACAGGAGCAGAAATTTTCATAAAATAGAAAATTAGAGCAAGAATGTAAGGTAACCTTGAGCGTTAATATGCTTCTTTAGGCATTAGATTTGCCTCTGGTTTCTCTGAAACTCATAATCACCTGATCAGGGTGGAAGCTTTTGCTCATTTTTCAATAAAGAAAATCATTTCCCTAGTGCTAAGTCACAAAATCTATTTCTTCTGATAAGCTCAAATTTCCCAAGTCTTGTTAATATTTTATATATCCCACAGTTTTGCATGCACATATCCAATACACCTATGTGGACCAAAGATAAGTGATTGTTTTGTTCTGAATGTGATACCGGTAACTGTGGTCATTATAACTTGTGTCTCCAATTCATTGAAACTTACTCTCTTCTCTATTCCATCTTGTGCTTGGTCTGACTAGAACTACTCATGCTTCCAGTTAGATGTTAGAAGGAATTTCTAAAGCTGATGGTGCCAGGCTATCAAAAGGTATAGTGTCTGGCGTCTTAAAGGTTTGAAGGTAAACAAGCAGCCATCTAGCTCAGAAACAACAAAGCCCACATGGAAGAAGCACACCAGCCTGTGCGATCACGAGGTGTCGAAGGGATAAGGTATCAAGCATCATCAGAACAAAAAAATCTTACCATAGTGAATGAGGGGCGGAGTGCAGAGTTGAGACCCAAAGTCCATTTGTAGGCCACTGGAGATCCCCTTACAGAAGGGTCTTGGGGAGGAGACGAGCTAGTCAAGGTGCGATGTAGCAACGATGAAAAATACAGCTCTCCTCTAGTTCCTAAATGCTTTCCCCCCTCCCCATCATGATCCGAATTATACTTTGCAAGTCTGGCTAGACCAGAGGATGTACACTGGTACAGATAGGAACTGGAAACACAGGGAATCTAGGGCAGATGATCCCTTCAGGACCAATGGTGTGAGTGGTGAGACTGGGAGTGTAGAGGGAGAGTTGGTTGGAAATGGGGAACCGATTACAAAGATCTAAACGTGACCTCCTCCCTGGGGGATGGACAACAGAAAAGTGGGTGAAGGGAGACATTGGACAGGGCAAGATATGACAAAATAATTTATAAATTATCAAGGGCTCATGAGGGAGAGGGGAGCAGGGAGAGAGGGGGGAAAAATGAGGACTGGATGCCAGGAGCTTAAGTGGAGAGCAAATGTTTTGAGAATGATGAGGGCAATAATGTACAAATGTGCTTTACACAATTGATGTATGTATGGATTGTGATAAGAGTCGTATAGGCCTCTAATAAAATGATTTTTTTTTTTTTTTTAAATGATTTTTTTTTAAAGAAGGAATTTCTTCCAGTAAATCTCCCTCATGTGATGAGATTGAATTTTGGTAACCACTACATTGTAATTGGCCCTTTACTTGTCTTCTAGATTTCCATTTTAGAATGCTAACTCTTGAAGAAATTGTGCCTTGTGATATTCATCCACAAACACTGAAACAAGAGACCCTATATACCTAAACTATCTCTTGGAATGAATGAATGAGCAAACGAACTACAAGCCTTTCACCACTTCCTCCATGATTTTTCCACGTCTGACCCTATTTACTTTTCTCTCATTTTATTAATAGCATTCTTTAAATAGTATTCATTGCTCTTTCTATTTAGATCCCAAACAGTTTATTTTATGTGTGCTCTTGCAACTCTGCATTATTTTTTTCTGACTAGGTATAGGCTAGCATGATTCCATGTTTTTACCATACCCAAATTGCTTTGGCTCTTTGCTCTTTTCCTCATATTTGTCCTTTCAGATATAGTTTAAGTGTTACTTCCTCTGTGGCATGTTTCCCAGAATTAAATCATCCTTGTAGACCTTTGTTTGTGTTTCTCTTAGGGCAGGTTCCATATAAGCTGGTTATTTGTGATCCTGACGTTCTCCTCGAGACCAGGTGCCAAGCGCTGTCCTCGATGCTGGGGACAGAATTTGCAGTTCTATGAATTTTGCTGAAGGATTTTGAGTCTTATTACTCAATATATACTTTAATGACTAAGCAAACACATAACCATTTCATTCATTATTTTATAATAAGAGGTTTCTTGAGTGAAATGTTTTTACCCATTGCTTCTCTAGGTTGTATGTCTGTGTGATTGTGATGTGAAACTTTACAAGCACATGGATGTATTTGGTATACATATTTAAATATCCTTGTGGTATAAATCCTTTGGATTTTCAAAATAATTTCCATTAGGCTCACATTTTTTGTAATATTATGGAAACTTCTGTACAATTTCATGAACATCTGTTTTCTGATAAGAACTTTATAGGTACTCTATTGTTGTTGTTGTTGTTGTTAGGGATCATCAACTTGCTTCCAACCCATAGCAAGCCTGTGTACAAAAGAATGAAACACTGCCCGATACTGAGCCACTCTCGCAATTGTTCTTATGTTTGAGGCCATGTTGCAGTCACAGTGTGAATCCATCTTGAGGCTCTTCCTGTTTTTTGCTGATCTTCTACTTTACCAAGCACAATGTCCTTTTCCAGGCACTGGTCTCTCCTGATAAGATGCCCAAAGTATGTGAGCCAAAGTGTCATCATTCTTTCTTCTAAAGGACATGACTATACTTTTTGTAAGACAGATGTGTTTGTTAGTTTTGAAGTCCAGAGTGCTTTCAATAATATTTGCCAGCACCATAATTCAAAAGCATCCATTCATGTCTCTTTGGTCCTCTTTGTTCAATGTCCAGATTTCACATGCATATGAGGCAATGGAAAATACTATGGCTCAGGTCAGGTGAACTTTAGTCTTCAAAATAACAATCCAACTTTTCAACACTTTAAAGAGGTCTTATGCAGCAGATTTACTCTTATTTATGTCTATTCCAAAGAAAGAAGACCAAATAGAATGTGCAAATTATAGAATATCCTGCAACAATTTTTCCTGATCATCATCCAACAATAGTTTCAGCAGTACATTGATAGGGAGCTGCCAGAAATTCAGGCTGCATTCAGAATTGGATGTGGAACAAGGGATATCTTTGCCTGATATCATGTCAGATGGATCTTGGCTAAATTCAGAGAATCCAAGAAAGATATTTACTTGTATTGAATTGTTATGCAAAAGCATTAGACTGTATGAACTATTGAATTTAACTATAAATGACTTTGATATTTTCATAAGCAAAGAATGTTATATTTCCAAATTTTCTGATATTTGGGTCTGAAACAGTGTTCTCAATTATGGCTATAATGAGATTCAATTATAATGAGATTTATTTTTGTTGTGAAAGATGAGTTACATAGCACACAAAAAACAAAACTCCATAAATAAATGTATGCTCAGTGAATGAGTATAGATCATAACACTACCAATTCTCATCTACAAATGCTGAGATTGACGTTAGTTGTGATTTTCTTATTTCTCATTTATTTGTGTCAGTATGGCATTGATCTATTGTGACATAAAGTTCCACACAAAATGACTTGTTAACTTGCACAGTGAAATCATAAGCAGAATATTATTAGGGACCACCTTTCTTCCATCTTCATTGTGTTGACCTAATTCCCTGGTAGTTGCCCATTGACTGTCACTGTAGAACAGTGATTTGCTTGATAAGGCTTTCTAGCCTTTCTACATAGTCTTTGTAATTCCAATTGATTTTTTTTTCTGATGAGTCTAGGTAAGAGAAGATGCTGAGAGAGTTCAAGATTCAGTGTGAGTGATTGTTAACAGGCTTGTTATTATAAAACTTGGAACTCTAAGAGGGCATTTGTCTCTTGTCCATCCCACTTGGCTTAAAATGCACCATTTCAGAAGTAGTGGAGGTGATCTTCTACATCCAAGAGGAAAGAGCCAGGAGTGGAGTGTGTCCTTTGGACCCTGAGATGCCCATGCATTGAACTCTCTTGATCCAGGGATGGAAAACTGAGACACCAGAGGAGCCGCAGAACTAAGTACCAGAGCATGGGACAGTAGTGGGCTTCCCAGCCCAGGGAGTGAACAAAGCAAAGTAAGTTCAGGCTCACCTGTGGAGTGGGGTAGCTCCAAGCACTTGATGGGGTGGGGTGGGGGGCGGATTCGGTTTGCTGACCCATGATGAAGGTGAGCAGCTTTGGGCTGAGGTTCATGATGGAGTGGTATGCCCTTTGTACAATAGTGTCAGCTTTAAAAGATCCTTATAACATTTCTTGAGCAGGACAGAGGCCAAAGGCAAAGGACCAGACAGGGGCCTGTGGGCATGGCTTGGAAGAAGCTGCCTTGACTGAAGAACTGTGTCTTCAGGACCATTTCTGATCTTGTCAGTTTCCTTAATGAGCAGTAATTGTGAGCATTGTCTGTGAATTATATGTGACCAATGCAATGAATTATCATCATGGTAATATTTTATCTTAAAATAATTAAGACCAGACTAGTCCCAAGGAATTAGAGATTAAAGATGTCCCAAATGTACAGCTCTTCCATGAAGCTATTCTGCTCCATTTCCCCACCTACTCCTCCCTTCAGAATATTCCCTTACGTTCCCGAGTTCTGTGATTCACTGCAGCATCCCACAGAAACTTGGGTAACTTTAAGGAAATGTTTCATGTGGTGGGTGTTGTTCCGTTCCAAATCCGAAGGTCAGGCAGAGGCGAGCCAAATGCAGGGTCCAGAGACAGAAGCCAAAATGCCCACAAGTGACAGCAGGTCTTCTTGCTTCTAACAAAGCTCGCTCATGGGAAAAAGTATGGCTTTTTAGGTGATGCAGTGAAAATTATATCATGGCAGCAGCATGTATACTCAGTGCAAGGAACCCAAAGGCTAGGGTCTCAAGTTACATGCTCCAATCAAGTAGTCTTAAAGATGCTTATGGAAACATAGGTTGTGACTTGGTTCAGACTTCCATCGAGCTGATCTGACTCAAAGTGATCCTAGAGGATATAGTAGAACTGCCACTGTGAGTTTTGGAGACTGTAACCCTTTAATGGGAAAGTCCCATATTTCTCCCATGGAGCAGATGGTGGTTTCAAACTGGTGACCTTGCTGTTAGTAGAACTTTGACAGGGCTTTCCTTACTTCAGAATTGTGACCATTAATAGTATGGTATTTCTGAATGACCATATTCTAGTCTACGGAATCATGGGCATCAAAAGTCACAAAAGCAAAGCACCTCTTCTTGTCACTGCCTCGATCAGTCATGATTTCAATTACTTCATATTCCCCTTATTGACCAAAATAATCTCCTAGGTGGTGCTATTCAATGTCCCTTTTGATGCTACCAACAAAGATCTTTTTCACAGTTAAATGGGGGCACCTGGTCTTTGCGCCTTCTCATGAGACATCCCTATTTGCTTCCACAACTCTTCTATCTACCTCGGGTGGCCTTACTTTCAGGGCTGCATCTACCTTCTTCACAGGAGAGTTTGCACCAAACCCAAGCCTTGTCGGGCACGTGTTTGGATCTCGCATTACCACACAGGCCGTGCACATCCCCCACTGCTCAAGCGGGCCCTGCAGACTCGCATCTGTTGTTTCAGAGCTCAATCCTGTGATGAAGAGTTTCCACAGCTGCCCAGGCTCTTTAAGAGACTCTGACTTAGACAGGGTGGGGGTGGGAGGACCCTAATGAGGCTTCCTTGGTGGCATCCACTAGCAGAAAGGAGTCAACTAGCCTTCTTCACAAAGTCATACTTACCCGGAAGGAACCTGATGAGAATGTGAGTTCAAGAAAAAAAAAGAAAAGAGCTTTGTGATCAGCTAATGGTTTCTGCTAAATCTTTCTTATTCCATTTTCAATTTAAAGTAACCTTTCTAAAAATTATTCAGCAGACTCTACCTCACATTTCATTGGCTAAATTGTGCTTTAGCCTATTGTGCTTTAGCTAAATTGTGCTTTAGCTTAATTGTGCTTCATGCCAAACCAGTGACTTGCAAGAGGAATAGGACTATCATTGAGCTATAAGAAGATAAGACAAAAAATATCACTCCTAGTTCATACATGCATGAATTTATTCCAAACAGAGATGTGTGAACATCAGACGATGGCTGCAAATAAGTTCTCTACAATCAATGGATGACTCCATAATAAATTTGTTTTTATCTATTAAGGCTCCTTAAAAATAAATGATCCAATCAAAACTATGGCTTCTGTGAGATCTGCACCAATAAAATTCAAGACAGAGAGGCTAGCTCAAAAGGCAATGGCTACTGGTTCGCGGAATTCTAAAAGGATAATATGGAGAGATTTTTCTCAAAGGACACAGGATTAGTGTGGGAGATTATTATGAAGAAATTTTAAGAAAATGTGAATTACGCTGTGAAAAAAAAGGCCAAGAAAGTCATGCTGTGGAGTTTTTTCCTCATCATGAAGATGTACCTGCTCGCTTGAGCAGTGTCGTCCTGAGGGAATGTCACTGAGACAGCTTTGCTCTGTCCACTCAATAGCCCAAACCTGGGTCCTTCAGACATATTTCAACATAAGTTTACAATTTGAGTCCCTCAAAGGAGAGTAAACTGACATTTTGATGTGTAAATTGAAGAGTGAAGAATGCTTTGGGGAAGGATTAAATGAAAATACTAACTCACTGTCATTGAATTGATTCTGATACATAACCCATTAGGCCAGAGTGGAACTATTTCAGTGGGTTTCTGAGAATAAATCTTAATGGGAGTAAAACACTTCTTTTTTCTTCCACAGAGCTAGTTGGGTTTCAAACTGCTGAGTTTTTGGTGAGCAGCCCCGTGAGTACCTCACTATGCCATTAGGCATGGAAACACTGCATTCAGATGTATGGATCCAGATGGAGGATGTGTTGAGAAACTAGAGTGTCACACTGATATAATTTTGTTCAATAAAGGGTTCCAGGATTTTGTAGCATCATTTTTTGACCTACCTTGGTGTTCCTAATTCAGAGTTAGGCTGGAGCTGTGCCTGCTTACCCCGTATGAGAGTGCATACTAGCGTCAAAAACAGAACAAACCAAACAAACAAAAAATGTACTTCTTATAGAATCCAGGAAGTCAAATGGCTGGTCTTCCACCATGCTGATCATGTTCTATTTTGAGTTTATAAGTTGCCTGTTGTATACAATGGTGAAGTAGAAGGTCAATGAAAAGGAGGAAATGCCGTTATTGGTTTCACATGTGACAGCAAATGTGATTGTGCTCATGCAGAACTAGTATTTAGAATAAACCGAACTCACTGAGATCAAATCAATTCTGACATAACTACCTTATAGGACATAGTAGAACTGCCCCTGTGGGTTTCTGAGACTGTAACTCTTCACTGCAGTAGAAAGCCTCATCTGTCTCCCATGGAGTGGCTAGTGGTTTTGAACTGCCCAACTGGAAGAACAAAGGGATAAGGTGTAATTTAAAGTCAAAAGATACATGTCAAGATTGTATCCTTTCATTTTACTTACTCAATCTGTTTGCTGAGCAAATATTCTAAGAAGCTGACTATAGGAAGAAAATCATGGCATCAGGATTGGCAGAAGGTTCCTTAATAACCATTAAGTGCAGATAATACAACCTGGCTTGCTGAAAGTGAATTCTCAAAAACAAACTCCCTGTCATCAGGGTGATCCCAATTCACAGTGACCCTATAGTGTAGGAGAGAACTTTTCCTTTGGGTTATTCATGGGAACTGAACACCTCATCTTTCTTCTGTGGGGTGTCTGGTGCTTGGGGGCCCATCCCTCCATCTCAGCCTATGGCTTGACCTCATCCTCTCTGTCTGTGACTATCTTCTGTCATATACATATTAAATCCCCTTCCACACCATTCTTTTAAGCACACTTGTGGTGGCATTTAGGGTCCATTTGAGCAATCCTTTTCTCAAGACATTTCACTTGATCATATCTACAAACATCCCTTTTCCACACACACAGGGAACATTCATAAGTTCTAGAGATTTCGGATAGGTATCTTTTGGGGGACCATTTTTTCTGCCTATCAAAAGGTCTGAACATGTTTTAAGGATCTCAAGTTTATTGCGAAATTGCTTTTTAATCTAATATATCCTGACAGGTATTGACTGTGAATGCTCAGTTCATTGCACCCTCACCAGTTCTAGGAGAAAGTAAAGTCAAGCAAGCATAAGGTGAATACCATAAAGGAAAAGGTTTTTAATGTAAAAAAAGTAAAAGGCACTAAAATACAAAGGAACAGGTAAAGGTTCAAAAGGTTTGACAAAAAATATTTAGAAACTTTTCTCTGCCTGTGTCAACAAAACCTCAAAGGCACACGTAGTTAACTTGGCATGCTTTCTTAGACAGAAAATTGTGTTAATGTTATTGATATATAAAGACTTTTTATGAGTCCATAAGAAGTAATAAAGGACATAAAAGGAAATTAAGAAAGGAGTCATTATGTATTTTGTTTAGTAGATATTTGAGAATGGCCAGAATCACTAATATATTTTTTTTTAAGAGAGAGAGAAATCAAAACATCATTTTTTACACCTTCAAATGGGCTTTTATTTAAAAATAATCACATACCACACATTTTCAATATTTAATTTTTAAGGCATCTAGAATATGGGTTCAATTGTTTTTATGTCTTATCTCTTCCCCAAATACCGGTTCTATGGAATTTTTTATTGGCCAACTATGCAGTTTCTAAAGGGGTCTGCTTGATATTGTCTCACAACTGATCTGAGAACATTTTGTTCTATCTTTCTAAAGAAATGTAGCTTTTTCTATTTCAAAAGGTTTAATGGGATAGCACTTTTAAAATAATTCAATCTGGCTAAATTTAACTTCTGAAAAATGTCCTATCCCACATAGATATATTCTGAAATAACTATTCATGGGCTAATGCTATTATGATTTGAGAAGATGGATTGGCTACATTTTTGAAGGTTGAAAGTTCGTTCCTATTTTTTTTCTAGAAGCAAACAGGTATCTTTATGTCAACTGAATGATAATATTTAGCTAGAAATATTGCAATTTTTGACATACAATGTAGAGAAACCCAACATCCTTACCACTGAACCAATTGGTGACATCATAATATACAGAAAAGATTGAAGTTGTCTAGGGTTTGCTTGCATCCACACTCAATGCTTACAGAAACAGCCATCAAGAGATCAAAGAACTCATTGCCTTGGGTGAATCTGCTGCACAGGACCTCTGTAAGGTGTTGAAAAACAAGGGTGTTACTCTGAGGACTAAAGTGCGCCCCATTCAAGTCTTGGTATTTTCGGTTGATTCGTATGCATATGTTAAGTTGGACATTGACTAAGGAAGACTGAAGAAGAATTGATGCACTTGAATTATAGTGCTGATGAAGAATATGAAAAGTACCAAGGACTTCCAAAAGAACAAACACGTTTGCTTTGGAAGAGGTACAGCCAGAATACGCATTAGTTGCAAGGATGTAGAGACTTCAGCTTGTGTACTTCGGACATGTTGTCAGGAGACACCATTCCCTGGAGAAGGACAGCATGTTTTGTAAAGTAGAAGGGCAGAGAAAAAGAGGAAGAGGATTCCTCTACACAATGGATTGATGCAGTGGCTGCAACGAAAGGCACCAACATTAGAACGATAGTGAGGAAGCTGTAAGGCGGCATTTCCTTCGGTTGCACATTGGGCTATTGTGAGTTGGAGCTGACTCGATGTTGTGGTTATACAACATTGGTGTATTTGCATTATCATTGCCAAGAAATAGTATTCCCCCCTACTTCATTGCTTAGTTCAGTGACTTATGTATCACCCCACCAGTTCTTTAGTTTTTATTGTTTTCTTTGAAATAATATTTGAATATTCAAAAAGATGAGCCACAGCTTTAAAATAGGAAGGTAGGGGTGGGGGTGGGGGGTGGGGTAAATCACCTTTCTGAATTCTATATCCCTTTCCTAAATTCTGAGATATATAAAAATGTTTTATTTAATTTTTCTTCAAAGAGTCATAGGATTACTCTTAGGCTGGGTTTTCCCCTTAATTCTTATGATAATAGCTTGGGTAGGTACACACTTTAATTCTGTAACTCGGAGGCAAAAGTGAGGCCACTCCTTCTCTGCTTACATTGGTGCCATCAATGCTTCATCATGCTCCTCCTTTGTCACATGGTTGGAGATCAGCAGGGACAGAGCATTCTATCTTGTTGCCCTACTATGTTACAGAGTAGGAGAGATGACACGCAGACGATTATCAAAAGGCTTGTTAAAGACCGTGAGAAAGAAGAAAGAAGTAACCTCTCCCGAGTTTCATTCACTGACACTTTGATCAGGGAATACGTTTTCTCTGTGTCAGGTCATGTGCTAGTTTTTAAAAAGGTAACTATGACCCCATTGTACCTTCCAGAGGCTTATAGTCTGGAGATTAACGTCAAATGGATGGTTATTGTGATGCTTGTCAAGCAGAAAGATGGAGCACAGGGCATCCTTTGAGTTCAGAAGCCTCAGTTGTGATCAGGCTTTTGTTTCGACACCTGTGTGTTATGTGTAAAAAGAGGTGGTTCAGAAATATAGGAAATTAGATCAGCATTCTGTTGTGTCTTATCTTCCTTGTTTCATGCTCTAGGACGTCTTATGCATTGAGTGCTGTGGTAGTTACATAATTTGGTATCAATTTGAGTATTAAGAGTAAAGGGGTGGAGTAGGTGGGTATGGCCTTATCCTGAGGATGATGGGAACTCCTATATTCCTCCTGGGAGGCCAGGGACACTCCCTTTCTTGGCTGACTCCCTGCGAGACATTCCTGTGGAGAAGACAAATTGAAAGAGACTGATCAACCCAGACCTCTGGAGCCGAAGAAGCCACGTAGAGACGCCTGCCAGCATTGAGAGGCTTACAACGCCACTGGATCCACAAGATTTCCCACCCATGGCCTATTATCTTCCTGCACTCAGCATCGTTGTATGTGTTTCATGAGTCTGAATAGGACTTTATAGCTTGGTATCAGACATATGGGCTAATATTGGACTTACGGACTTGACCTGGATTTGGTTAGAATGTTTCCTCACTATTCAATTGCTCTTGTATAGAAAGCGCTTTCTTATACACATTTGAGTGTCTATGAATTCGTTTCTCTAGTCAACCCAGGATAACACAAGTGCTATTAAAGTAAATAAGGGTTGGATTCTCACCAACTCCTTTTGAAATTTTTAAGTTGGAGAAATGAGGGACACAGAAAGTAAAATTATGTGATTGGTCAGAAATATTGGGGTTAGGCTATCGTTGAAGCTCATTAGGGTTCTGGGAGCTCCGATTTGTGTCTGTGAGGGCCAGCACCGCAGTGAGACTCTGCAAGATTAGGCAGATGTTGACAGTTTGACAACTGGGAACTTCATGGCTAATAATGTTATTGGAAATGTATGTATAGGTTGACAAAAATCCTCTTACTAAGTCGCTCAGTCATTCACAAGCAGTTGTTATTTGCTGTTAAATAGGGCTCAATTCATAGCAACCTCACGTACAACACAACAAAACTGTGCCTTATCCTGCACCATCCTCATTATTATTGGTACATTCAAGTTCATTGCTCTGGCCACCGAGTATGCAGACAGATATTGATTCCTTCCATCCAAGGGGGCTCTTCTTTCAGTACAATATTAAGCAGTATTCTCTTTTGCACCATAGGACTTCATTGGGTTATCCTCAAGCTACTGCTACTTAAAGAGAATCGATTTCTCAAGAAATTCTTAATTTCAAAAATATTTTTTGTTGTAAAAGTAGACTCAGGCTTATCCTGTTTTCCAGTTACTATTTTTAGAAGTATGATAAAATGTGGTCACTGTACTATTACTGTTTTCTCTAAAAAGATCTGGAAAAAGCAAACAAACCAAAAAATAACAAAAGACCCAATTGATTATAAGCAAAGAGAGTGTCTTTTCAGCTTGACTTATTTAGGTCTAGTATTACATATTTCTTCTGTCAACATGAAAACAGAGGTACCTAAAGTTAAAAAGCCTTTGCAGAGTTGGACACAAAACTTAAAAATTAGGCTCAGGTTGTAATGAGTTAGTTGTTCGACCATATGACTTCCCTCACAGGACACTGCACAGCTTTGTGTGCAATAACTACTCTGTATTTTACACCACAAATTTGAAAAATGCATCTTTTTCTTTAGAAATAATATTACGGCAAGCTAGGAAGTTCCCGTTTTCTTTAGTGTTATCTCTGGACTTTCTGGCCATGCTTTATTCATTACACTTAAATTTTGTCTGTAGGGAAATAGGGACATTCAGTCAATAGAATAAAAGCTATTTAATCACGATTATGCTGGTAAACATTTACTTCTAGGGATGAAAAATTGAAAGAGCTTTTAGTTAACAGAAAGTACTGGTAAAGATTATCTGAGTTCTGGGTAGATCCGTAGACTGCTAGCTACTAACTGGAAGGTTGGTGGCTCAAGCCACCCACTGTTTTTATGAGAGAAAGTTAAAGCTGTTTGCCCATATAAAGATGAAGAGTCTTGGAAACTTAATGCAACTGTTCTAACCTGCCCTATAGAGTTATTATGAATCAGAAATTACTTGATGTCAGCCAGTGTGTGTTAAGGAATTAGACTTTCAAGGTAAGGCTACTAAGGCACACAATAGCAGGGGAAATTAAAGAATCACCCATCCACTGTGTTAAGTTGATTCTAACTCACAGTGATGCTTTTAACAGAGAACTGCTCCAAACAGTTTGCAAAGCTGTGAATTTTTACACAGACTGACAGCCACATCTTTCTCCTGTGGAGAAGTGGGTGGCTTTGAAATGCCAACCTTTGGTCAGCAACAGAGTGCTTTCACCCGTGCCAACAGGGCTACCAAAAGGAACCACAGTAGAGGTGAGATGACATAACCAGTCATTTTAAGAGTCCAAACTTTTTTTGTGTATGTCCCTTTTAATTCATCTGTTCAAATATAGGTATAAAAAATTTACCAGCTCCCCAGATGGAGCTTTATATTTTGGACACGTGTGTCCTTTTCTAAGAAGATCTAAGATAAGAAAATGAGACACACACTCATTGTTTTCGATGAGTTTTCTAAACATGTACGGAGACTGCAGGACAGGCTTTACAGTCTTCCCAGGATAAGGGCTACCTGCCTTTCTGAGTCACAGTGCACATGTGATTGTAATTAGATAGAGGTTTTCATGACAGAGAAGTGCAGAGACTATATAAAGTGCACACCCTTTCATTCCCTACCCAACTGTTATCTTAGTCATCACCCACAGTTCTCTCAGCATTTCTGTGGATGTGAACATCTAACTTCCTGAGTGGATCTGAGTGAGGAACTATTATTATTATTTTTTAATGTTAGAAGGGAGGTGGTATGAGAGTTGTCCAAACAGATAGCTTGTCTTGCTGAAATTTGTGGTTCATCACTCTGATCTCTGAAGAGAATGGCTTGCTATACTGTACAATGTTTTTCTGAAGCTAATTTTGTGGATTTTGCTTAGATTTACATATAGTTGTACAATGCTTACCTTATGTACTTGCCAGATTCACCCTTAACATATCTCTGGATTTCAGTAAAATCCCATTAAACTTCACAGATTTCATTATACCTCAAAGGGACACCTCTCTTCCTTACACGCCTGCATCACAAATTTAATGTGGTCATCCATCTGAATTCATAGGCCAGAGAAACTGTAAGCGTAGAGTTTTGTCTGTCTGTCTGTCTTATTCTATGAAAGGTTGAATGAACTTTGGTCATAAACTAATAAAGTTCTCTCTTCCCTTAAAAAGGAATATCTTTAAGCCAGATGTTCAGAACCACCAAGTAAGATTTTTTAAATGGGTGTGCCAAATATACTCTTAATCCATTTTTAAATTTAGGTAAGAATGACACCAAGTAGGTGATCATAGCAATTTATAGTTATGAAATATAATATTGTTTGACATTACTTTGGCTGAATTTCTAGACATGTGTTCATTAAAACACTTTTGGTGCATGTTTGGTGGATACAAGAGTCCTGCAATTTAGTTTAGATTGCTAATGAATAATCCATTCATTTGTTGTGTTTCTTTCTAACTTCCATTGTGCTTGGCAGTGGGCACATGGTAATAAGATACCATTTCCTGAGACCAGAGGCTTTGTCGGGAGGCAAATATTAAATAGACATAAATAATGAAATTAGTAAAAATATTTTTAAATCTAGTAATTCAGTTGGATAACAGCTATGAAGGTAAAGTACTCTGAGTGCTTATGAGAGAAGTCTGAAGGATGAGTACGGAGGAAGTGCCATTTAAAGTAAGATTTAAAGAATGTAAAGGAATCAGGAAGACAATGTAATTTTAAGTTCTGGGTGAGAAGAAGGATATCTTCGAGGCCTAAGGCCAGAAGGAAGAATATGAACCAAAATAGAGGTGGGTCCTCTATAACACTTAGTAAAAGGCTCTCCTGGTTAGGACACTTTAGTGCCATCTGTTGGACCAATGACATACTGTACTGATGTAGTAAGATCAGGACACTACTACTTGTTGGGAATTTGTGACAATGAATATGCATCTGACTATGTTTGTGATCATTTTAGGGATGTATTTAATGTTGTATCATGCAAACCACTTTATCCAGTAAGGATAGAAAGGGACAGAGGAGGGGTGGTATGATAAAATAACAGTATCTACCTCATATGTTACTGGGGGGACTCAGTGACTTATAAATATATACAGTGGGTAGAATGGTGCTCAGAGTGGGTAGAATGGTGGTCAGTACCCTCAAATATTAGAAACAGCAACAACAACATTAAGAAAAACTCCACCATTTTGGAGTTAATTGTAACTCACAGTGAGCCAAGGAGGCAGAGTAGAATTACTCCATAGGGTTGCCAAGCCTGTAAATCTTCACAGCTTTCTCTTTCTCCCAGAGAGTGCTGAGTGGGCTTAAACTGCTGACCATTGCACAATCCACCCTTTAGCCCACTGTATCACCCAGAGCAACTTGTCAAGGAACATTGGGGCTAATATCATAACCACTATGTGACTGCCAGGGAGACAGGAAGTAAATCAAGAAGAGCATTTGAACTTATATTAGCTTTTGTAAACTGATAGTCACAAGTGACCATTGATGGTGTGGCTGGAATATGGTGATGGTGTAGTATAAATAATGAATAGATTAAGGGGCAATGAGAGTGACTGGGATGAGACAGAGGTTTGTGGCGAATGAACCTGGTGTCACAGGAAGGGGTGAGGAGTGATGTATTTAGGTAATTAGGACTTAATGATGTGTGAGGAAAGAGCACAAGGAGTGGATAGTCCCAGATTTCTGGCCTGAGCTGGGTGGGATTGCTGAGAGTCTGAAAGGGTTGGTAATCATGAACCGACTACTTGACAAGTTTACAAATCTGTTTATAGTTAGCATGGACGCGGTCTTACATACCGGAGAGGACTTTCACAGGCAGTCAGAAAAACTCAACCTGGCCGGCAAGGGTTTGTTCTTTAGGCATGGCTTGCTTTCCCTTCTCTGTGAATTTGTATTCATATCCAGTCTATCCATTCCTGAAGAGATTTTATCCAGTCTCTTGAGTCACATACAATAAAAGTTTATTAAAATAGGGCAAAGGCCTCACATTTCACAGATGGGGAAACTGAGGTTCAGACCTTGCCCAGCAAGGAATGGGGGCCAGAATTCCACGTTCAGTAAGAGCGTTCCTTCCACACCACCAGTTCTGCACCGACCGCACCCTCATCAAACGGTGCCTGAATTAGTAGAACATTCACTTAGCAGGTCTCTCCGCCTCCAATCTCTCTCTCGGCTTGAAACCATCCTACACACAGCTGCTGGGGTAATCTTTCTAAAGCCATTTTTATCATGTCACTCCTCTGCAGGCTGTTTCTGCTGCTTTTAGGCAAATCCAGGCTTCGCCTTTCTGGCTCTCAAGGCTTTCTGCAACATGCTCTCTTTCCTAGGGTTCACATTATGAACTTTGATCTCATTTTTGGCCCCAGAATTGTTGTGTGTTTAATTCTTTGTTCATGCTTCTTAGGGTCTTGCCACTGGATCTTTGCACATGCCTTATTACCCACCTATAATGGTCTTTATCAACTTATATTTTTTGGTTTTATTTACGGTGCTGTGTTGCTTTCTCTTTCATATCCAACAACTTTCTCCCTTGAAAGCTATTGCTATAAATATTTCCATTTACCTAACTCAGGCCAGTTCTTTACTTTTTGGTTCTTTTAAACAATTATTCAGTTTCTAATATTCATAAGCTATCTCATGTAAGTTACAAAATCTGTCATTGAAAAAAAAATTTAATCTGTCATTGTGCTATGAGCTATTTTTTTACTGCTAGAAAATGCATCACTATAAGGTCCTTTAAAAAATAAGATCCTTTAAAAAAATAATTTATGTAAGTAATATTGGATTTTTTAACACTATGTTTGAAGGAATGCTATTCTGACACCCTTGACTAGTTTGGAAACTCTTTCTTTGGACCCATTCATATTATCCTTTGGTGCCATGTACTGTGCACAGCAATCAGTACATCTTGTGGACTGATTAAATTGAGAAGTCAACAGGCTCAGATCGAGTTTAGAATTGAAAGGTACCATATATAAAATCAGATGTGTTTGATTTGAATAACTTTGGTTTCCTGGTTTAGGTTCATGTTTTTCAAAGAGCTTGTGTAATTTTGAAGTTAACAAGTCCTATACAATTCTCTGGAAGCTTTACATCCAATTTAATATGAAGTCAATGAGTAAGGGTTTTCTCCTTGTATATTAAGATCAAAGCATATGTATGCTCTATACTAGACTATCTTTCAATTAACAATTTAATATGTACTCCATTTAGATGTATTATTGTCCTGTCCAGAGGAGTAGCAGCAGAGTGCAGTGGCAGAACGTTAGATGTAGAGCCAAGACCTGGCTTTTCGACTTATTAGCTTTGCGAATGGAGCCATGTTATTTAGTCCTTTTAAGCTTCTGTTACTTTATCTGTGAAATGGGGATGATAATCATTTCATCAACTCACACAGGACTATTGTTAGGATCAATATGAAATTGAGGTAAAAAGCCTAAAGAGTCTGAGGTTATACAGCTAGGATAGCAGAAAAGCCAGGCTAAAAATTTGGGTCTGCTTATTCCTTGCTTACTGTGAACAAAAATTGATTCTGTCTTAGTACATTGTCTATGAATTTTTTTATATATATGTGCTAGTTAGCATTCTGTGTCAACTTGTCTGGGCCAGGATCCTCAGAAGTTCAACAGTTAAGATTTATCGACTCTCATGACAGCGTCTAACATAATGTAATCTCTATCGTGGTGAAATCTGTAACAATAAATCATCTGAAAGCAAGTTTCCCTGGGAGTGTGATTGGCTATCAAAATAAGTGGACATTTTAGAAAAGCTTGCTTGCTTTTTGCTGGGTCTGCATCCTGCAACTGCATTGTTATATGACCTCCAGTTCTTCGGGCTTGAATCAGTGACCTGCTGCATTACCTGCCAATCCTGGGAGCAGCGTACCATTTTACCTGCAAACCTGCATTCACTTCTAAAGCCAGCCTGGTGTCTGACCTGCAAATCTTGGGATCATCAGCTACTGCAGCTTTGAGTCAGGAGAAACCACCAGCCTGATATTTGATCCTCAGACTTGGAACTCACTCACTTCTCCAACTTTGTGAGCCATGATTTAAAATTCTTTTGCTATAAGCACATATATAATCTTCACTATTTTGCTTCTCTTCAGAATGTAGTTCAGAATAATACACATTGTAAAAGTGCTTTGTTAACTCTAAGAATTATATTTGTAAGGTAGTTTTGTATATCCTATGCTTTTGATAATTTTGTTTTATTTATGATTATGGAACATAGTATAGTATGTATAATATTGTGATTGAAAATTCCAGAGCATTTAATTGTCTTCATGCAGCATGTGTGCATAGATCAAGTGGCAGTCATTTGAACAGAACAAGAGGCACTGTGCTGTTGCAAATCAGGAAACATGTGTGTCAGGGTTGCACCCTTTCATACATAAAGTCTATATGCTGAATATATATCCTGAGAAATTAGATTATATGAAAAAAGAACAGGACATCAGGACTGGAGGCAGGCTCATTAAACCTGCAATCTGTAAGTCATACAACCTAGTTTGTTGGACACAAAGAGGACTTAAAGTGCTTACTATTGAAGATTAAAGAATATAGCCTTCAATATGGGTTACAGCTCAACATAAAAAAACCCCCACAACCTCAGCAATAAGCAGCATCATAATAAAATAGAACATATTAAAGTTTTCAAGGATTCCTTTTTACTTGGATCCACAATCAACACCTGGTGAACGAGCAGTCAAGGAATCAGATGACATATGCATTGGACAAATCTGCTGCAAAAGACCTCTTTAACATTTTAAAGTACAAAGAATTCACTTTCAGGATACAGGTATGTCTGGATCGAGTCATGATATTTTCAGTGGTCTCATTTGCACGCAAAAGGTGCATAATGAATACTGAAGACCAAAAAAGAATTGATGTATTTCAATTGTAGTGTTGCCAAATAATTTTGACTATGTCGTGGTCTTCCAGAAGAATGAACAAACTTGTCTTGAAAAAATATATAGTCACAATATATATATATCGCCAGAATGCTTCTTGGAAGTGAGGACGGTGAGATTTTGTCTCAGGTACTTCAGACTTATTATGAGGAGAGACCAGCCCCTGGGGAAGAACATCATCCTTTGTAAAGGGCAACCAGAAACGAGGCAGACGTCAATGAGATGGATTGACATAGTAGCTGCAACAATGGACTACAACCTGGCCTGGTGCAGGAACAGGCAGTGTTTCCAACTGCTGTGCACAGGTGTAGTATTAAATTTAAAAATTGGTGCTGGGGGAGGTGGGGGACCAGCCCCCACCGCTAGTACTCCTATTACTACTACTCGGATTCAGTAATACTACTTCAGGGTTCGGTAATGCACAATTGTACGGTTGAGATATATAAGTATTATATTAAAGTCATCTAGAGCATGAGAGATAATACAGTAATACAGTCAGGCATGTTACATGACAACATTGCTCACCTCAGCCCAGTTTAGTGGTCCACGTGGAGAGAGGGGGAAGGGAACGAGGGAAAGGGAACAAGGGAGAGGGGGAAGAAAGTCAGGGAGGTCAGAGTCCGAGGGGTCCGAGAGCTCTATATTGCTGACCCATGCCTATACAGTATACCTTTTGGGGGCATGCCAGCCCACTAATTACAGGTAGAGACATACGTCACAGGGAGGGGTTACACTATAGGGTACCCAGTAATGAGAGGGTGGTCTCTGGGTCTCCATAGAAACCATTATCAGTAAGGTGCAACCCCCTCCTACAGGAACCAAGCTAATGGCCTTAGGCTCCAGAGAGGTACCCATTGTCTCTAGCAGCAGGGAGTAGGGCTAGTGCAGCCTGGCAACTGATTGCCTTCAAGGGAGGGAATGCCTGCGCATCTGACCTCCCCCCACACACAGGGTTGCTATGAGTTGGAGCGTGATATATTGATGAGAAAGCAATTCTTAATCACTTTCCTTTTGTTCTTTGTCAGTGTCTAATGATGTCTAGGAGAGACATCTTTTGATTTAAAAATTCTCCAATATTTTTGTTAAATTAGCAGTATCTATGCAATTTTTCATTTAACATATCCAAAGTTTTACTATGTGTGCTTTTTCAAGCAACTAAAAAAACATTTTTTATGGTACAGAGGATGAATGGTGCATGGGGGAGGCGATTTCTGACTGGAGGGTGTGGAAGCAGCAGCCATTGAAGGACACTGGCTATGAAATTTGTGGCTTTGGCAAAATTGCAAACATGGCCAGCCCAGAAACTGATGCTCAATTCCAGTTCACTAGTAGAAAAAATGTTCCAACTCTTTTGCTCTTGCAGCTATAGTGAATTATGTATTGACCACATATGGGTGACATTGCTTTGCTTATCCTAAACTTCAAGTTAAGGCCTAAAAACCTTGCAGCTGTGAAAGCATCATAATGGATTCTCAGCTGCTAAGTTTTTGTGCCAGGAGAAACAAATGTCAACTCATCATGGAGTACTCAGTTTGTACAACAATGCATGAACCTGGGGTGGGGGGGGCGATTATATGGTACCATAATGCTTTTAAGTTTTTTACATGAATATTTTTACCTTAAAAAGGGGTCTCAAATGATGATTCTGAGGGTAAATAAACCAACATTCATACTACTGGGGTTCTGGTTCATGCATGTACAAATTTACTACAAACAAAATGTGTTTAATCATGTCTGTGCAGTCTGTGGATAACCCTAGACAAGTTGTCTCAAAGATTCTCTTGTCTCTGTCTCATTATGGTGCATTCCAAGAAACAGGTCTATTCATGACTGTGGCTTCTGAGGGTATCTTTTGGGTCAGTTAAGTTCAAGGTAAAGAGTCAGCTCAGAAGTTCTGGATATCATTTTGTGTAAGTCCCAAGAGGTAATCTTCAGGTATTTTTCTTGGATGACATAGGTTGGTCACTTTAAAAAAAATCATTTTATCGGGAGTTCATACAGCTTTTATCATAATCCACACATCCATCCATTGTGACAAGCACCTTTGAACATTTGTTGCCATCATCATTTTCAAGACATTTTCTTTCGACATGAGCCCTTGGTATCAGCTCCTTATTCCCCCAACCCTCCTTTCCTTAGGAACCCTTGATAATTTATGTTGGTATTATTTTTTCATGTCTTACACTGACTGATGTCTCTCTTCACCTATTTTTCTGTTGCCCATTGTGTTAGTCTTGGTAGTTTAAAGAAAGAAATCCACAGAAACTCATGTATAAGAGAGAGTTTTATATAAAGGTTAAGTGCGCATCAAGAAAACATCCCAACCCAGTGCTGCCCAAGCCCACAAGTCCAACATTAACCCATATGTCCAACACCAATCCACAAAGTCCTCCATCTCACAAAACAGATGCAATGGTGCCGACTACAGGAGGAAGCCGAGTCAGTGAAAGTATAAGCATCTCAGTGCTGGCAAGGTTCTCCACACGGGTGCTCCAGCATCCAGGGCTGCATCGGGGTAGGTCCATGTGTCTTCTCCTCAGGGATGTCTTGCAAGAAGTCAGCCTTCCAAGCTGAAGCAGGGAACTGCTAAGGCAGCTGCACCCTGGTCCGACCATTACAAAACAAGAAACCTGAGAACTAGAAAGTCGAGGCTCGCCAAGCCATTTATCCTGCTGCTCTTCAATTAACCCCACATGTGTTTATCAGCCAGGTTGGCACAATAAACTAACTAACTCACCCATCCCCCAGGTAGGGGTTATATATAGATCAGTGTGATGGGTTCCCCTTTCTCCCCCAATCTTCCCTTGCCTTCTTGGTATCGCTACTCTCATTATTGGTCCTGAGGGGTCCATCTGTCCTGGATTCCCTGTGTTTCCAGCTCTATCTGTACCCGTGTACATGCTCTGGTCTAGCCGGATTTGTAAGGTAGAATTGGGATCATGATAGTGGGGGAGAGGAAGCATTAAAGAATTAGTGGAAAATTGTATGCTCCATTGGTACTATACTGCACCCTGGGATGGTCACTTTTTAGGAAGAGGTTTTAAGAAATTGGAAAATGGCGTTGATAACAAAAAGGCTAGGAAAGTTGTACTGAGGAACTTTCCCCCATCATGGCAATGCACTTGCACATTCCATGAAAGTACTAAGAACTGTCTTATAATAAATTAAATGGGAAACTGTACCCCATATACCTTACTTCCCTGAACCTGCCTCTGCAGTCTTTTTGTTCCCTGTTCTCAAGAATATTTAAAAGTAACTATTTTGAGTTACTTTTTTAGATACCAAAACTGCCATTCCACCCACACTCCCACATTGTATAAACAGAATTTTGGGGCAAAGATTTAGAGAGATGAAACCACCACCTAGAGCAGTATATTGACCGTGGTGGAGGAGATGATGAGAAACAATAGCTTCACATTTGGATTTTGTTTAATTAAACTTGAATTATTTTGTAGAAATGCTTTTTTATCTTGCCCTCTGGGCATGATCAAGGGGAATGTAACAAGGAGGAAGTGCTGAAATACTGGTGGGGACTGAGCATGATAGTGGGACAGGAGGAGAATCAAGGGAAATAGAGGAAAGAGCTGGGATGAAAAGGGCATTTATAGAGGTCTAGATAAAGA
>NW_022103906.1:2664198-2682966 GCF_000313985.2 Echinops telfairi
GATGAGGGCAATGAATGTACAAATGCGCTTTACACAATTGATGTGTGTATGGATTGTGATAAGAGTTGTATGAGCCCCTAATAAATTGATTAAAAAACAGTAACAAAAAAAAAACTTGCCCTCTGTGTTAGACAGGCTTCTCTAGAGACACAAGTCCAGGACATTTATGATTTTATATATATAGAAAGATAGAGATAGATAGATAGATAGATAGATAGATAGATACAATATAAGAAATAAACAACTAATTAGTCTATGGAGCAGTACAAATGGGTCAGTGCAACTCATTTCCATGAGACAGCTAATACACTGGCAGTCCTTCAATTCACAAGGGCCACTGGATGCAAATAAAGGAAGCAGATGACTGAGTCCTCTATAGAGCAATTCAGGCAATCTGGCCACAGGCAGCAAACAGCAAGGCAGGCCATCAACAGTCAGCCAGATGACAGGGTCTGACAGTCCCCAGCTCAAGCAATGTATACACCAGTAGCGTGGTGAAGTTGGTCTTGAAGGAACTTCAATCTACAGTGACACAGTCCATGGATTGGGTTTCCCAGAGGTAGTGTAGCTTGCAAGTTGAGGCAGAGAACCAGCTAAGGCAGCCACACACTAGTTTGATCATCAAAGAGCAAGAGACAAGAAAGCCGAGGCTCGCCAAGACATTTAACATTCTGCCCTTCAATTAAACTGTTCTTCAATTAATCCCACATGTGTTAATTGGCCAGGTTTTCACAATAAACCTACCTATCACAATTCACTCTTTGCCAACTTGGCAGGTGCCTGTACACAATTCTGTAGCTATATATAATTTCCAGACATTAATGAAGTCACACTTATACTTATCATCAAATATCTATCATACATATAAATGAAAACACAGAGTCCAATTGTATCTGATATATTATACATGATCAAAGTAAAGATATTCAATATGCACACATAAAGAAAATTAACTGACAATCACAAACCTCGCTTTTGCAATAGATCATGTGGTCATAACTGATAGGCAGAACTACCTTCTACTACTACACATTCTGTATTGCCCCTTTGTCCTCGGCAGACACCTCAGCTGGCTGTGGTCTTTTACCTGGTGGGGTGACCCATACCCTCATTCCTGAGGGATCTGAATCATTATACGTCCTGTCAGGATTGGGTTGCTGTAACTTACCATTTACTTTACTCACAGGACATGGGAAATACTAATAGACAGCCTATGGGATCTCCTGGATTCCAGACATATTCTTCATTACCTCCATTATGTAGCACCAGTCCAATTTCTCCTTGGTAATCAGGATCATTCACACCACTCAGTACAGTGACACCCTTCCTGAACTGTTGATCCAAAGGCATGAGAAGCCCAAAGTGGCCAGGGGGCATTCTCAGCTGCCAGTTCAGTGGAAACCATGCTGTGTTTCCAGATGGGAGAATTCCTTTATTCAGGACATCCAGGCCTGAAGCGCATAGGGTTGCTGGGACATGAAGCAAAAATGTGGCAAGTGGATCACTAGGAGTAATAGTGAGTGGTGCCATGAATTCTGGCTATTGGAGACACAGCACCATATATTGGCCACTAGTTTAGAGCATATACAGCCTCCTAGAGAACATTGCCCCTGCTCTGCAAGTTGTCGCCACCTAGCTGTCACCATAATTGTTTCTTTAGGAAGCTATTTCATCATTCTATCAAGCCAGCTGCTTCAAGATGATGAGGAACATGATACGAACAGTGGATTCCATGGGAATGGGCCCATGGCCACACTGCATTTGATGTGAAGTGAGTTCCTTGATCTGAAGCAATGCTATGTGGGATGTCATGCCAGTGGATGAGGCATTCTGTAAGTGGTAGTTTTGGCAGAAGCACTGCGTGCAGGGAAGGCAAATCCATATTCAGAGCAGGTGTCTATTCCAGTAAGAACAAAACGCTGCCCCCTCCATGACGGAAGTGGCCCTATGTAATCAACCTGCCACCAGGTTGCTGGTGGATGTCCCAGAGGAATGGTGCCATATCTTGGACTCAATGTTGGCTTCTGTTGCTGGCAGATAGGGTGCTCAGCAGTGGCAGTGGTCAAGTCAGCCTTGGTGAGTGGAAGTCTATGTTGATGTGCCCCTGCCACCATGTCCACTTTGTTCATGTGCCCATTGGGCGATGACAAGAATGGTGGAGGAAAGAGGAGGACTGGTCTCTACAGTGTGTGTCATCTTATCCACTTGACTGTTAAATTCCTCCTCTTCAGAGGTAACCCTTTGGTGAGTGTTCACATGAGACACGATTATCTTTACCTTCTTGGCCCATTCAGAGAAGTCTATCCACATACCTCTTCCCCACACCTCCTTGTCACCAATTTTCCAATCATGTTCCTTCCAATTCCCTGACCATCCAGCCAAGCCTTTAGCCACAGCCCATGAATTATTTTTGTTGCTCTTTCATAACTGTAATTTTGCTATTGTTAAGAATTGGTGACCCCTGTGAAAGGGTCATTCGACCCCCAGAGGGGTTGAGAACCACTGCTCTAGGAGCTCAATATCCTCCTCTTCTGGACCATTAGCCCATATGTTCCCATCCCATGTTTCAGGGTCCAAATTCTTTCCAATTATTGTCCTTACTTTAATATCAGACACTGTTCTAGACCTGCGATTCAGCTGATGCTGTAATTCAGCTACTCATATGATGAGACTCTGGATTTGGTTTTCAGCAATGTCTGCTCTATTACTAGAGGAGGGAAGACTCTCCTTTGTAGCACATGCAGAAGTTTTGGGGTATGTTATTTGGCACTTGAGATGCCCTTTTGAGGTTCTGAGATTATCCCTTTCCTTGATCTCATATTCTATTTTAAGGAGGACCAGCCAACCAGCTTCCCTATACTTCTCATCCTGTCAAAACTGCTGGAAAAAAGCAAACACATGATCAACCAGAGCCTCTCCTCTCACCAGCGCTCCATCCACTGGTGGTGATACTGTGTGTGGTAGTTACATAATCTGGTGTTAATTTGAGGATAAAGAATGTAGGGGTGGAGTCTACCCTGTCCATAAGACTATAGCCAATGAGGCCTTTGTATGGGCATGGCCTTCTCCTGAGGATTCTGGGAACTCCGGTATTTCTCCTTGGAGGCAGGAGACACTCTCTCTAGGCTCACTCCCTGAAAGGCATACCTTTGGAGAAGATATGTGGAGAGAGGCTGACGGAGCCATACCTCTGGAACAGGATCAGGCAGTGTTTCATTTTATTGTGCATGAGGTTGTTATGGGTTGGAACTGACTCAATGGCACCTAACCACAGCAGCAGCTTCTTTATGTGATAAAATGGAATGTTAAGTGATACTATCTAGAGTTTAAAGAATAAGATATAATGTATGACCTAAGTTTAATAAGTTAGAAAAGAGAAGACATGAAAAACAATTTAATTCTTAGGGAGAGAAAGTATGATGAAAAACTATGTTCTAAAAATCTGAAGGGACATTGGGGGTTTAAATGGAGAGAAAATGTTTTGAGAAACGATGTACAAATGCACTTTACACAATTGATGTGTGTGTGGATTGGGATAACAGTTGTATGAGCCCCTAATAAAATGTTAAAAAAGAAAAAAAATAAAAATCTGAAGGGAAAAAAACCTATACTCTAAAGATCTGAAAAATAGGGCTAAAAGGGAGTTAAATATGATTGTCTTGGAGTACCTACGTGGGATGACAAGAACACAGAAGGACACTGTCGCTTTTCCTTGCAATTCCTTACACAATTTTTTAACAATGTGTAAGTGTAAACATGTATTAAAGTTTTAGATAGAGCCACATAAAACACTAACAGTGAAGCAAGAATTAAACTTTCTCCACCAATTATCTTTGTTTTTGTTATAAAATTTATGCAGAGTAGGCATTAGGAAATACAAATATAGCACAACCAACTTTTTATTTGAAAGAATGTTTTTTAATGCTATCAAATGTCATTCCAACTCACAGTGCCCTCAGAGTGTGTCAGAGTACAGCATATGCCCTACAGTATTTCCAATAGCCGATTTCCCCACAAGCAGATCACCATGCTTTCTTCTGAGGTACTTCTGGATAGACTTGAACCACCAACTTTTCAATTAGTAACTGAACCCTTAACATTTCCACAGCCTCAGGGCTCCAAAGAATAAAGAACTAAGGTTAAAATATAGCTGATGTCCAATTACCATCATTTCTTCTCCACCTTCCCATCTCTAAAGACCCTCACAATGCAAAGCACACAGGCTCAGAGAGATGTTAGCTTGGAGTCCTGGGGTAGTCACCACTGTGAGATTTTGGACTACTCATCTATACAGCCAGACTGGGAATGGTACTGCTCTGATAGGTTTACTATGGAGTTCAGGAATATGCCAAATATAAAACTTAGCCCTGCCTCTGGTACACTCAGTAAAAGGAATTAGAATGTTTACTGCATTTACAGGGTTGTTTGAACATAATTCATCACAGGATAAGTATATTAGCCACAATTTTAAAAAAATCATTTTATTGGGGGCTCTTACAGCTCATATAACACTCCATACATCGATTGTATCAAGCATATTCGTATATATGTTACCATCATCATTTCCAAAGCATTTTCTACTTTAGCCCTTGGTATCAGCTCCTCTTTATTCCCCTCTCTCCCCTATCCTCCCACCTTGTGAATCCTTGATCATTTGTATATTGTTATTATTATATCGTATTTAGACAAAATTTTTGCTAAATAATTAAATCCAAATAAAAATGATTTAAAATTAACTGTAGAAAATATCAAATCCAATTTCACCTGCTTGCATATTAGGAATCCAGGCTCTAGAATTTAAACTCATGTGTGCACAGTGTGGTCGGTTAGTGCATGAGACCACGTAACACACATGAAGTGATTTCAAAAAAAGTTTGTGAAAAAATTCCATTATCTTTCTGTTCAATTTTTGAACCTCCCTCACATGTTAAAGATATATCGGCAAAATAAAATATGGACCCAGTTAGTAAATTAACATCTACTTAAAATATACAAGTAAATGTAACTTGCAGGTAAAATGCTGAGCTACTTTTCAGTAGCTGGAAGAAACTCAGAGATTCAGAGATTACAGGAGAATTTAAAGTGGGAGAATGTGTACTGTCTTGTGGAATGTCACAGTGCCTGAAGTAGCATTCTGGGATGAGATTTGGGTGTGGCGGCACCTGGGAAGAATCATACGCCCGTACAAAGACAAGCGCACACTGTGAGATGAAGAGAAGGTCGCCGCTCTGCTTAGCTTTCCATGTGTCCATTGAACTGGAATGGCAAAGTCATGTGGGTGCATATATGGGGCTTCAAAAGAATCACGGAAAAGTGGAACTAAAACATAATGACATTTTTACCTGATTTTTTCAAGCCCTCCCTTGTGTGAGGGTGATAGGTTTATTGTGCAAACTGGCCAATGAACACATGTGGGATTAACTGAAGGGCGGTGTGGAGGCAACATATCCCTCACTTGGGTGTTCTACTTCGACCTATTTATCAAGTGACAGGAAAGACCTCCAATTTTGAGTGGGGCCCAGAACAAGAAAAGGCTCTGCAATGGGTCAGGCTGGTGTACAAGCTGCTTTGCCACTGGGACCATATGATCCAGCTGACCCAATAGTGATAGAGGTGTCAGTTAAAGATAGAGATGCAGTGTGGAGCCTTTGGCAGACCCCTATTGGTGAATCACAGCGTAGACCATTGGGATTTTGGAGTAAAGTCCTGCCATCCTCTGCAGACAACTACTCCCCCTTTGAAAAACAGCTGTTGGCCTGTTACTGGGCCTTGGTGGAGACTGAACGCCTCACCATAGGCCACCAAATCACCATGAGGCCTGAACTACCCATCATGAATTGTCTGACCCATAGAGTTATAAAGTTGGACATGCACAGCAACACTCCATTGTTAAATGGAAGTGGTATACATGAGGTCGGACCAAAGAAGGACCTGAAGGGACAAGTAAGCTGCATAAAGAAGTGGCCCAAATGCCCACAGTCTCCACTCCTGTCACATTACCTTCTTTCTCTCAGTCTGCACCTATGGTCTCCTGGGGAGTTCCTTATGATAATTTAACTGAAGAACAGAAAAGTCATGCTTGATTTACAGATGGCTTTGCACCATTTGCAGCTGTAAGTGAACAGCAGCATTACAACCCCTTTCTAGGATCTCCCTAAAGGAAAGTGGTGAAGGGAAATCCTCCCAATGGGCGGAACTTTGAGCAGAGACCTGCCCATTCAGTTTGCTTGCAAGGAAAAATGGCCAGATGTGAGACTGTATACTGATTCATGGGCTGTGGCTAAAGGCTTGGCTGGATGGTCAGGGAATTGGAAGGAACATGTTTGGAAAATTGGTGACAAGGAGGTGTGGGGAAGAGGTATGTGGATAGACTTCTCTGAATGGGACAAGAAGGTAAAGATAATCATGGCTCATGTGAATGCCCACCAAAGGGTTACCTCTGAAGAGGAGGAATTTAACAGTCAAGTGGATAAGATGACACACACTGTAGAAACCAGTTCTCCTCTTTCCTCCACCATTCTTGTCATCGCCCAATGGGCACATGAACAAAGTGGACAAGGTGGCAGGGGTAGAGGTTATGCTTGGGCACAGCAACATGGACTTCCACTCACCAAGGCTGACTTGGCCACTGCCACTGCTGAGTGCCCCATCTGCCAGCAGCAGAAACCAACTTTGAGTCCAAGATATGGGACCATTCCTGGGGGAAATCCACCAGCAACCTGGTGGCAGGTTGATTACATAGGACCACTTCCTTCATGGAGAGGACAGTGTTTTGTTCTTACTGGAATAGACACCTGCTCTGGATATGGATTTTCCTTCCCTGCACGCGATGCTTCTACCAAAACTACTATTCGTAGACTTACAGAGTGCCTCATCCACCGGCATGGCATCCCACATAGCATTGCTTCAGATCAAGGAACTCACTTCACAGCAAATGCAGTGCGGCCATGGGCCCATTCCCATGGAATCCACTGTTCGTATCATGTTCCTCATCATCCTGAAGCAGTTGGCTTGATAGAATGACGAAATAGCTTCCTAAAGAAACAATTATGGTGCCAGCTAGGTGGCACAACTTGCAGAGCTGGGGCAATGTTCTCTAGGAGGCTGTATATGCTCTAAACCAGTGGCTAATATATGGTGCTGTGTCTCCAATAGCCAGAATTCATGTGTCCAGGAACCAAGGGGTGGAAGCTGGCATGGCACTTCTCACTATTACTCTTAGTGATCCACTTGCCATATTTTTGCTTCATGTCCCAGCAACCCTATGTGCTTCAGGCCTGGAGGTCCTGGTCTCGAAGTTAGGAATTCTCCCACTTCGAAACAGCACGGATCCAACTGAACTGGAAGCTGAGAGAGCCCCCTGGCCACTTTGGACTTCTCTTGCCTTGAATCAACAGGTCAGGAATGTCACTGTACTGTAGTCAATCCGGGCTAACACAATACCAAAATGCAATATACTCTTCTCAGCTCCTCGGCTGTACCTGCGCACGTATGAACTGGGGACTTCAACAGAAGTTTGAAGGAGGCACTGGCCTTCTCTTGATCTTAGTCTGCCGGGCTTCCCCCTCAGGCCCCTTGTGAAGCTGTTGATCTGTCTCAGCTGCAGCATATATGATTCCTTAACACCTAGTACAAGTAACAGTCACCAAAACAGCCATTCTGGGAATAAAATATTTTAATAATCATTCCTTCTATTCCTTTTTAAATTTTGTCTCTTCATAAACTCTGTGCTTCCACGAGTCTGGAGTCATTGCAACGAATCCTACTTCTGATAGCAATTGTGTTCCCTAAACTAATGTTTCTCTGATTCTCCTCTGGGTTCTATCTATTGCATTGGCTATACCAATCATATAAACAAAATTCATGATTAAAGGGTTTTTAAGGAAGTTAACAACTTGTAATTCCAGTGAAAAATGCTCAGGGTTGAGTTGTTTGTCAGGACAGGTTACACAGTTCTTTCAGGTCTGCTAATAAGTGCCCAAAGGGCATCCCACTGTAAGCTTTGACTCAGAGGAATTCAGTTCAAGCTCCCCTTGTTAGCAAACCTACTCCCTGAATTAAGAGTCCAGAGACACCCCAAAGCACTCAGATCCATTTTTGTGGGCCAGCAAATTCCACTTCCACAATTACGTGCCCAGAGGTTCTCTATTCTGCAAACCAGCCTTCTGCACAACACATTGAAGTATACTTGCTGTGTGTTCAGAAGTGTATCACTCTGTTCCATGCTTTGGCCCCTGGTTCTGCTGCTGCTTTTCTGAGGGCATAGCCGTCTGGTGGATCCAGGAGGTTCACTGCACAGGGTCTTGGGTCCAGATGTGCTTCTCATCCTAGCTCTCACTGGTAACGAGATTCCCTCTTCCTGTTTGTCAGAGGCTCATTCCAGAGAACCCTACTTGCAGTTACTCACAGATGAATCCTATCAGTATCTCCCTCCACCTTCTTGCCAGACCCATGCAGGGAAAGGTCATTCATGGAGGGAAAGGTCATTCGTGGAAGTTGGAGACTTTAGCTAGAAAATCAACATTAAATAATGTACTGCTTCTGCATCTGTAAGCTTTCCTAATTGTCGTAATTTCTATTAAAAGTATTAATAGCAGACTAGTCCCAAGGAATTGAGATTAAAGATGTCCCAAATGTCTAACTCTTCCAATGTTTTTCTCCATTTCCACCCCTTCCACTTCTTCTTTGAGTATATTCCCTCACATCCGTGGGTTCTGAAATTCCCTGTAACATCTTGCAGAAACTCACAAAATTTGAAGGAAATGTCTCATGTGGGTACTATTCAGTCCCACATCGGAAGGTCAGGCCGAAGTGAGCCAGTGCAGGGTCCAGAGCCAGAATTCAAACATGTTTGAAAGTCACAGGATGTCTTCCTGCTTCTACCAAAGCTCAGCTAGGAAAACAGGAATGGCTTTGATGGAGGCATGGTTTTTGTATCTTAGTTGACCATATTCCAAGGAAAATGAAGAATGGTGTCTTCAGTCACTTTTTAAACAGGGGTCTTCAAACTTTTTAAACAGGGGGTCAGTTCACTGTCCCTCAGATTTGTTGGGCGGCTAGACTATAGTTAAAAAAAAACTATGAACAAATTCTTATGCACACTGCACATATCTTATTTTGAAGTAAAAAACCAAAATGGAGCAAAAACACCTGGTGGGCTGGATAAATGTCCTCAGCAGGCCGCATGTGGCCCGCGGGCTGTAGTTTGAGGACCCCTGCTTTAGTACAATAGTCCTAAAGATGCCCCCAAAGAAACAAAAAGTGTGGTGTGTTTCACACCTTCCACTAAGGAGAAGCACCCTTGCTGGTTTAGTGGGTCATGCTTTTGGCTGCTAACCACAAGGTCAACAGTTTGCAACCACCAGCTGCTCCATGGGAGAAAACTGGCTTTGTCCTCTTGTAAGGAGTTACCATCTCAGAAACCCACAGTGCTCAGTCCTACCCGGTCCTTTGGGTCACTAGAGTGGGCATCAGCTCCATGGCCGGGAGATGTTGTCTTTGTTCCTGTTTCTTTTTAACTAAGGAGAAAGATGAGGCTTTCTACTGCCATAAAGAGTTGTTGTAGTTTGGATACCACAGGGACTGTTCTACCATTTTATAGTGCATCTATGAGCCAGAAACAACTCTATGACAGCGAGTTTGGGGTTGTTTTTTGAGTTTTTTACTAAGATCAAGACTTAACCCCACCTTAATCCTATAACAGAGAACTCTCTCAAATCTGGGATCATGGCCACACACATGGAGTCCAGAATTATAGTAGATCACATAAAGAATTATGGCTAGAAGGGCTATATTAATATTACATAGTAATCACTAATAAGCCCCATAATTGTTTGTGAGTTCTGGATGGACATTATGGTAGATTATTGAACCAAGCAAAGAAGCAGAGTGCCCTGGGAAGGGCATTTGTTGTCGGAACAGGATACAGAAGGTTGGGGGTATAAAGGCATGTCTGACATATGCCTCATAGAATCCGCTTTGAGCTGATGTAGACTTGGGTTCTTTTTTCACCTAGTAGAGCCTGAGGAAGTGAGATGTGACCCTTCGCCATTGTTACAAAACCACTAAAGCTATCCTTTTTGATAGCCAGGGATCATCTGATTCCCTCACCCTACTTTGCTGTAACACCCAGTTTTGGTGGTAAATACTGAGCAGAGCTGTACTGTAAGAACTACTTATCTTTTGATTAGCCCATATGCCTGAAGGTGGGAGCTCAAATGCATCTTGTTTCTATGTGTAGCCCACTGCATGGGCAGCATAGTAACTTCCTGAGAAATTACATAATAAGCCACTATACAACACTTGTTAATTCTAATTTTAATTCTAATAATAATATCATTAGTTTAGCCAATAGAACAGATTTTAAATTATATTGAGAAAATATAAAGAAAAGATTTTCCATTAAAATACGTGAAAAGGTTCACATACAAATTAATAAAACTTAAGTGATAAAACAAAAACTACTTCAAAAATAATGTGGGGTAGGCACAAAGCAATAATTTTAATAATATCCATTTGCTAAAGAGAAACTATTAACCTACAGAACCAAAAGGCATGTAAAATGAAAGCAATGTTTATGAAAAATATAGCAAGAATTTAAATAGTCTCTATGGAATTTTTTTTTACCAGTAATGAAGCCAAAATTGTCAATACACACACACACACTCACACAAACACACTCACTCACACTTGCTTCCATAGAATCAATTCAGACTCATGGTGACCCTGTAGGGTAGGGTAGAACTTCCCTTTGAGTTTCCAAGACTTTAAAATTTTATGGAGTAAAAAGCTTCATCTTTCTCCTGAAACCTTAAAAGCCATAATTTTTTTTAACAAAGTCCAATAATCTCAAAGTCCACAATCTTGGGGAAAGCTGTGCATGATTTCTACTTACTAAGGATGTTTCAGCTTCAAATCCAAATAAGTACTTCCATTCCTTAAGTATGTGACAAACAAGTCTGTGTACAGCCACAGTAGAAGTCTTAACCTTTGGGCACATTCTTTTTCTTGTTAACGGAGAACTTACTCATTTTATGACTGGATGAGAGTCCCCGTGCTTATCGGCATTTTGATGGTAGGGTTATTAGGACAGACTCAAGCAATTTAATCCTTTCATTCCTTGTGGTCTATGGGTTAAGCACTCGGCTGTAAACCATAAGGTCAGCAGCTCAAAACCATAAGCCATTCACTCCTTCAGAGGAAGATGAGGCTGTCAGTCTTGGAAGCCCATGTGGGCGGTTCTACTTTGTCTTTCTACATGGTCAATCACTATGAATTGGAATCGTCTTCGTGGCAGTGAGTGAGTGGACTTTTAGTGATTCTTACTAGGTGACAGGGTATTAAAAACCGTTAACATGCTCTGCTGTGAACTGAAAGTTGGAGGTTTAAGTCTACGCAGAGGCACTTGGGAAGAAAGATCTAGATTTGCTTCTGGAAAACCCCATGGAGCTCAGTTCTACTGGGAAACTCCTAGGATCCCTAGGAGTTGGGGTGGGAAGGTCACTGGAAGTTGGAGTTGATTCAAGGGCAACTTTTTTCTTAAGTGCCAATCCCTGTTCTAAATACTTCATACTAATTTCTTAGTATTCCTTTCTCTTTCTGCCGTGGAAAAACCATGTTCCGAGTGTTGTGAGGGATCATGATGGGAGATGGGCTCTCGTCTCTGTTAATCCTGTTTGCTGACATTCCCTAGGCTGTGGCTTTCTCTGGTTCTCATTACTTGCTGCTGCTTCTCCCTCAGCCTTGCATTTTCCTTGAATTTGTTGAAGTTGTCAACTCAGCACCTATGCCTTTCAACTTTGCTTGTTTGTTTTAAAAATTTCTTTACCAAGAGTTGTATGAGCCCCTAATAAAATGATTTTAAAAAGTTCTTTACCATTTCATGGAGTTCTATACTGAAGACATAAACATATGTCCTTTCCATCACCTTGGAATGGAAGTAAACTAGCATTGTATTGTACCATGACTTTTTAGTTGTTTTGAAATGTGATATAGTTCTTTAACACTGATTAAATGATACTGATAAGAAATTCTGTAAGTTTATATTCTACTCAATATTGTTTTCAAAAATCTGTGGATTTCATTATTTCACTAGTGGATATGGGAATATTGAAAAAGCAGTACATTATGATTTTGACTTGGGAGGCAGTAAATCCTTTGTGTGTGTATTTCTTTTGTCAACATTTGTCTTTGACACTTACAAGCATACATATTAACATCATAGTGTGGAGAGAATTACTTCTATGGATATGAATGATATGTGATTATATATGTGCACTAAACCCACATTGTACTCCATAGGCAGCAATTAAATGCATAGTAATACAGAAGTTCCCACTTTTCCTTTGGGAGGGCTCTGAATCATACATTTGATTTCTGTCCCCTCTAGGTGGGCTAGAAGCTTTTTGAGGGTGGAGGTGTTTTTGACAAGGGAACAAGAAAATGGCTTTTGTCTCAGAAATTGAGCAGTTGGTGGCATTTAGGACATCGTTAGGTTCATGATTGCTAACTGGACTATACGTACTTTTAGGAATACATGGGAATTTCCAATTTATTTAAACCTCAATAATATGGGGTGGGGAATCGAAATATTAGGGTTTGAACTGAGAAATGAATGATTCTTTGACTATATAATAGATCTTAGTGCAAGTCAGAAAATGCTTAGTTATTTTCTTTCAATAAGACAGAGAGAGAAACTAATCAAATTGTCAACGGATGTATCATTAAGAATAATTTTGGACAATAAATTACTCTGCCGTTTTCCTCATATAACTTTGATAGAATCAAAGACTTAAGTGACATTACTGTAAGAAAATTTCTTTTGGCTCTATGAGAAAAAGATTTCTCATAGTAATAAAGCTAAACAAAATAGTACAATTGATGCAGAGCCAATTTTCAACCTAGCAGTAATTCATGAATATTCTGCAAAACGAAATCCCTATTCTTTTCATTAAGTTATTTCCAAGAAAAGTTTACTTTATAATGCTTAAATCTATTAATAAAGATTTATATTACTTATGTTAAGCACTTGGGAGCTTGTGAACATAGGGTATTTTAAAATGTAAATTTAAATTCACATACATATCTTTGTTGAACAGAAGTATGAAACCAATCATAAAAGACTCATAGTCATAAATATATTGCTATAGGAGGCATATAATATCTTACTATTATAGGAATATATTATATTACTAAATTCTCTGAAGGTAAATGGAGTGGAAAAAAAAGTTCAAGGAACAAAAGAAAGTGTAAATATATATTTTTTCTTAAAAGGGAGCCAGTTTATATACTTAATTGTTTGAATACTGCTTTGGTAAATGTAAAAGGGCATCATTCACTTTGTAGGGAAAACAATACACATAACTAACTGTTATAACCCTGATGATGGTGGCTGCCAAATAGATATGATGATGTAGTTTCCATTAATTTATAAGAGTGAGATAGCGGTTGTATTTAAAATTTCAGTAATTAAAATATACTGGAAATTACATTTGTAATACTTTAATAGTTATTAATAAATTATCCTAAAGGGCAAAGAAATGTGAAGACTTCTAGTTTAAAAAAAAAAGAAACCTAGCAAAACCTACAAACATGGAAGGATATTCCATGTTCATGAATAGGAAGGCTTAATATTGTTAAAATGTGAATACTAGCCAAAGAAATATATAAATAAATAGAAATTCCAATTCATATCTCAACTTCGTTTCTTAAAGAACTGGAAAAATGATTAACTTTATATGGAGAGGGAAAGGACCCAGGATAAACAAAATGGTTCTTAATATGAAGAACAAATAGGAGGCGTCTCACTTCCTGACATAAAAACACAGACATAGTTGTTAAAACTGCCTGGTTGTTGTTATACACCAGAGTCCATTCCAAACCATAGTGGCTCTTTGTGCAACAGAATGAAATACTGCCCCAATCCTGCACCATCCTAACAGTTCTTCCTGTGGCTCAGCCCATTGTTGTCACCACTGGGTCAGTCCATCTCTCTGAGGACCTTCCTTTATTTCTCGTCCCCTCTACTTTACCCAGCATGATGTCCTTCTCCAGGGTCTTGTCTCTTCTGACAACATGTCTAAATTACATAGGACAAAAGCTAACCATCATTGCCTCCGAGGACCACTCTGGCCATAATTTTTCCAAGACAGATTTGTCTTTTCTTTTAGCAGTCCCTGGTACTTTCAAAATTCTCTTCCAGCACCACAATTCAAAAGCATTGATTCTTCCTACGTCTTTCTTATTCAATGTCCAACTTTCACTTGCATATGAGGCAATTAGAAATACCATGGCAAGATTGAGACTTGGCAACTGGTTGTCCCCTTTACCTGGGGCCTAGGGATGGACCTGAGGGAGCATCCTAGGGCAGAGTTATGCCCCAGGAGTCAGGGGATGAGAGAAGTTTGGTCTGTACATGGATAGGGCCTAGGATTGTGGGAAGAGGGGACCTATTCAAGTCCAGGTGGGACACCAGAAACCTTTGAGGGGCAGGACTGGAGACCACAGCGTCCAGGGTCTCTGGCAAGGCACTGACAGTTACAGGGGTGAAATCCGTGAGAGGTTCCTGCTGCTGAGGCCTCACGGAGCAGGGCCGCTGGTCCAGGTCCAGGGCATTTGGAGTGCTGGGAGTGGGGTTCAGCCAAGACTGGGCAATCAGAGGCCTAGTGGGTGGGGCTACACTCCCTGGAGGCAGGCCGAGAAGCGCGGTGCATCCCTAGGATTGGGCAGTTGAGGAGAGAGGCAGGGTCTCAAGCCAGATTCGTCCTGGACCTGTAGTCAGACCCTGGCCAGTAGCCTGGCCCCTGGGCAGGGCTCATGTATGTACAGATATGTTTGACACAATGGATATATGTATGGATTGTGATAAGAACTGTAAGAGCCCCCAGTAAAATAATAATAAAAAGAAAAGAAAATACCATGACTTGTGTCAGGTGCACCTTAGTCCACAAAGTAACATTCTTGCTATTCGTTATTCTAAAGAGAGCTTATGCAGCAGATTTACTTTATGCAACTTGTCTTTTGATCTCTGGACTGGTGCTTCTTTGAGCGTTGCTTGTGGATCCAAACAAGACAAAATTCTTGACAACTTTAATCTTTTACTCATTTTTCATGATGTTACCTATTGATGTAGTTGTGCGGATATTGAGTTATAAACCATACTGCTGGTTACAATCCTTGATGTTCATCAGCAAATGCTTCAAGTCCTCCTCACTTTCAGTTAGAAAGATTGTGTCATTTGCATATCTTGGGTTGTTAATAGGTCTTCTAATTCTGAAGCCTCATTCTTCTTCATATGAGAGAACAATTATTATTATTCTAATAATTTTCTCAGCATACAGATTGAATAATTATGGTACAGGATACAACTCTGTTGCACTTCTTTCCTGATTTTAAACCATAAAATGTTCATGTGTTCTATTTCCGCAACTGTCCTTGATCCATGTATAAGTTCTGCCTGAGAACAATGAAGTGTTCTGGAATTCCACTTAAGGTTATCCATAGGCTTTTATGAGTCATACAGCTGAATGACTTGGCATAGTCAATAAAATACAAGTAAACATTTTTCTGGTATTCTCTGCTTTGAGCCAAGATCTGCTTGACATCAGCAATGATATCCCTGGTTCTATGTCCTCTATGCCCCTCTGCAGTGGGATTAATCAAGACACATACCTCATTCCATATGCAAAAAAGAACTTAATATGGATCAAAGGCCTAAATGTAAATCCCAGAGCTATAAAGATCATCAGGGAGATAAGAGGGATAACTTGAAGGATTTGATTACAGGACATAGACACACCATCAGATATAACAAAGGAAACACATATGGTAGAAGACAAAGTAGAGGATGAGACCCGTGGAAATAAAACACTTAAGTGTATCAAAAAACTTAATCAGAAGAATAAAAGAAGTCACAGAGGAGGGGAAAAAACCCCCCAAAACTCTAGCAATGAAAAAATGGACAAGGGAGTACTTTCTACAATCTTAAGAAAACTGCAATATTTCAATAAGGGAAAGTTGAATCACCAGATTAAAAAGTAGGCAAAGTACACGAAGAGAGAGTTCACCAAAGGTGATAAGCAAATGGTCAACAAACATGAAGAAATGTTTGGGATGACTGACAGATGCAAATCAAAGCAATTACACAGAGACACACATTACACAGACAGTGACAGCCAAGTACTTAAAAAACATAAAATTACAAATGCTGGAGAGGCATTGGAACCCTCATACATTGCTAGTGTGACTTTAACATGTGCAGCACTATGGAAAACAATCTGGAACTACCTCAAACCACTGGGAATAGAACTTCCTGAAGATCCAGCAATCTCTCTACTAAGTATACGTATACCCAAAGAAGTAAGAGCTGTAGCAAAACCAGACAGACACAGTTTTACCCGTGTACATTGCAGCGCTGTTCCCAATAGCAAGAGGTTGAAAACAAATGCCCATCAGTGGAAGAATGGATAAAGATACTTTTGTAACTTCACACTGTGGAATACTATGCATCGTTAAACAATGGTGAAACCTTGAAGCACTTCGTGGCATGGGTTCACTTGGAGCACAATATGATGTCCCCTGAGTGACATCAACAGGGGACAAATATTGTATGAGATCACTGTTCTAAAGAAGATAAAAACCAAAACAAGAATTTTCATATAAAAGGGAACAGACACTGGCCGTTATTAATGTGGGTGATTGTGGGAGAAGCAAGGTATGGAAGATGGAACAAAGGCTAGATAATTGACAGTTATTAATTAGGTCCAAGGAGATGATAGTAATCTACAGGAGAGAGCAGAGAAATAAAAGGAGGAGGGTAGATTAATGTAACAGGGGTTTGATAAGTAGCTTAAATCATTGAAAACAAAATTAATGATATGAAATGCAAACACCTAACTAATTTACAATAAAGAAGTATAAAAATTATAACTCCTTGTCTGGATTATTCAAGATAAGACATTGTGGGGGAAAGGCCAGTCCCCCAACTAACCACGGGTTCAGTAAGCGCAATTGTATGGTTAAGATATATAAAGATTATAATAAAGTCATAGAGAATGAGAGAGATAAGAGAGAGAAAGATAAGGCAGTCAGACACATTTTCATGGTAGCGTACTCACCTTCTGGATGGCTATGATCTTACCAGCCAGGTCCGCGCACAGTGTGGGCTAAGAGGACAGGGGAGAGAGCAGGAGAGATGTGGGCCGGAAACCCCGTTTATTGCAAACCAAGGCTTATATCTACTTAAGGGGCGTGATTTTAGTAACCACACATGTCACAGGAAGGGGCTGCACAATAGGCCATACAAGCAATAGGAGGGGCATATATAATGGGCATAGGCATAACAGGAAGGGGATAAGCTAGTGGTGTACACATGATAGATAGGAAGGGGTGGAACCAGAGGTATACATGTGACAAGAAAGGTGGACCCTAGATTCACAATGGTGGCCTAACCTTAGTCACCCTTGTGTGAGTGGCCTTGACCTCCCTGGGCTCTCCTTCAGGGAAACAATTTCCTACTATCCTTATCAGAAGGGAGTAGGACCTTCTTATTGTGGGATAAACAGTGGTGTCCTCTTGCTCTAGATGGCTGATAACCCTTAGGGAGAATAACCCCTGATCTACTTCTATTGACTTCCAAGGGTATAGTCATTTGCCACGTGTAACAAACAGCAAAGTTTGTGATATATTTGGGGGAGACAACTTGGGAGAAATCTTTCTGTTTCCTACAAGACATTTCTTTAAAAAATTTAATTTATTAAGACTAAAATAATGGGTAATACGCCTTAAAACACCAAAGTTATTAAGAGTAAAATTATCTATAGTAAACCTTGAAACACCATGTCAACCAGTGGCAGTAGTAAGTATATTTACTAGGACAAACCCAGAAGATAACATGATAAACATGGAATATAAAAGTTGAATGTCATTTGAAGCATATAGAAGGTACTAGCTTTCCTCATAGTAGAATTTTCTTGTAATATTAAAAGATAAAAGAGATCTTATAAAGGATCCATGTTCTAAAATGACCTCTTCCAACATAGTATTTTTGTGTTCCTACACATTTTACCAAATCTCATTTTTCCCCTTTGATAGTCTTTTTCGTCCTCTTACAGTAACTTGCAATATGCAATATACAGTAACTGCCAAAGACTTTCCTAGAATTAGTGCCAAGCAGAGTTCAAAATTCTTGGGCTTGGAATAATACTTTATTTCACTTTGAATTTTGTTTGTAAGTCCTTTTTCCTGTTCATATGTACACTGAGGTGTATTTGTGTGGCACGAATCTTTAACAATAGAAGGGATGGATATTGTTTTGAGACCACATACAATTGAATTCAAATTCTTATCTCACCACCTACAATCTTTGGAGTTTGGGGTAAGTTATAATCTTTTTTTTTTTTTTTACTTGAAAAGATATGCCAGTTGTACCTACCTCACAAAGCTGCTGAGCAGATAAATAGAAAGAATGATAAATGTGATAAATGCTTGGCATGGTTCTTAGAGTGAAGTCAGTGACCTAAAGTGCTTCTTTTATCTTTATATCCTTCTCACTCTTAGCCATTCATCAAGGTAGCAGTACAATGTGGATACTCCATGACTGTTGGTGATTTACCTGTCTCTGCAGGCTCTCAATTGTAGTACAAGTGCTATTTGTTAGGTATCTTTTAGCTGATTTTGACTTCATAGCAACCCCATATGAGTAGAGCCGCCCCACATGTCATGGCTGTAGTCTTTACAGAAGCAGATTGTCTTTCTTTTTTTTTTTTTTTT